>NW_024081371.1:387241-741131 GCF_003009895.1 Hyaena hyaena
ACATGGATGGACCTTGAGGGTGTTATGCTGAGCGAAATAAGTCAGGCAGAGAAGGACAAATATCATATGTGTGCACGTATAGGAGGACTAGGAGGAACTTAACAGAGGACCAATCGGGAGAAGAAGGGGGGAAATGGTGGGGGAAAGGGAGAGAGGCAAACCATGAGAGACTCTTGAATGCTGACAAAAACTGAGGACTGATGGATGTGGGGGGGAGGGGGGGATGGGCATGGAGGAGGGCACTTGTGGGGGTGAGCACTGGGTGTTATGTGGAAACTAATTTGACAATAAACTATTTGTAAAAAAAAAAAAATAAAAGTTCTTATTACAAGAACAAAATTTGTAACTAAAACTTTTGTAAGTCTAAAAATGGTGATGGATAGAATTATCGTGGTTATCCTTTAGCAATATATCGAGCCATTATGTTGTACATCTAAAACTAGTATAATCTCAGAAAATTTTAAAGTAGTTACTGCTATAAATAAAGCAGTTAACAAGAATTTAATTTTTGAAAATAAATTATTCATTTCATACAAGATTTCTTGATATTATAAAAACACTGGTTGTAAAATTTCCTTGGCTGTTTTTTTTACATGTAAAATGATTCGATTTATAAGAATCATCCATTCAAAATATCATATGAAGCCATCCACCTGTTCTGTTAAGTACCATGTTGCCCAACTTTCAATAACATTTTTTTCAGGCTATTAGCATTAAAAATTAAGCCAATAGATGACACTTTTGTTGTTAAAACTACTATCAAGGGTGGATTTACCACGAGGTTACTGAAATTTCAGAGACCCCTCACTTGCATAACCTTCTACCTAATTTTGTATTTCTAATTTCTAAGGTCTTATACTTACTTTTTATTTCTAGTTTCATACTATTTTTCACAATGAGGACTCCCAGATTATATAAATTGCACACCAACAAAAATCTGTGTCTTCCTTGATTTCTCTGTAATAGATAATCTCTAGAAAAAGAAACCCCATGTAAGTTTCTAAAGCTTCTAGTTTGAACTTTATCAAGAACTTGGGAGAATAGGCTACTGAAGGTAGAAACACTCACATTTAAATTTTAAACAAGTGTCAATGAGTAGAGAATATTCTTGGAAACAAAGCAAAACATTTCTACAGCTAAGTAATTTTATATTATCTTTGGGTGGCTTTGTTATCCAGTAAAAGGCCACAATTTTAGGGCTCACTGTGAACCTACACAGCAAGAATGGAAAGTAGGACCTATTTCTCTTTGCATTGCACAAAGAAAACTGAGGCCTATATAGCTGGAACTGATCTGAATCTGCCCATTAAAAAAGTGTATAACTTAGCCATATATTGTTCAAATCACCAGTACACACTGTTCAAGTGTTCAGGTTTTTCCTGCGTCATACCTGAACAAAGTTAATACTTCCAGAAAAATATATATAAAGGCAAATGCCCTTGGTCATAAGGGAACTATTCCAGACCATGGCTGATTCAGGGCACATCCAAGACAATACAGGAAAAGGGAATCCAAGCATTTATCTCTTCAAGAGTGAATCTGTCTATGGCATCGTTAGCATTTATGAATGATGGCTTTATTGCTTTGGTATATTTTAGATAGTTGCTTTACTTAAGGTGTTTTCTTAATTTTCCACCCCAGGAGAGCACTAAAGCACTCAAAAACAAAACAAAACAAAACAAAACAACCATTGGTTGCCTATAATAAGAATCTTGCTTGAACATTTGAATGGCTTTCAGGAAACTGGCTTTTTAAGAAAGGAGGGGTAAAGCTATAGTCTTCTGACAAAATAAAATGAGAGATGGGCCTAAATTAGCTATGGCTGTGGGAAAAAGAAACATTCAATAAAAATACCCTTGAAGAGTTTCTTATATGACCCAGATATGTGTTGTCACACAAACAATTAAGATTTATTTTGTCACTAAAATACTCGTGTGCATGGGGCTTATAGTAGACATTAAGTTAGAGTCAGGAATCTCGTGTATACTAAGGCTTTCCATGAGTAGCTAAAGAATAGTTCATCCCATTTTTGTACCCAGCTGTCAAAGCATTTATATATCCAAAATGGAGTCATGTTATTCCATAGAACCAACTGTATGTTTAATTGAATCCTCCTGCAGTAATTGTGTTTTCAGGTTGATCCCCAGGCTTCAGAATTCTTTCTAGCAGCCTGCAAAGGGTTTCATTGTTTATTAAAGGCGTTTCCAGACTATTAAGGCCTTCCTTACTTCCCCCCACACTCTAGCAATATTTTATTTTTAAAGAGCATCTGGTACTCTGAGCATAGTTTATTTTTATGTTTCAAACCTGAAATCTGGTTTTTAGAAGAAAAAAAAGCTGCTGAGATCAGGTAGAATCTACTAGTTTAGTAACATTTTTAGAGTTTCTATATTTGGTAAATTACAAAAAAATAATCTGCTGTTAAAAAGTTACCAAATTTTATAGCTGAAAGAGCTGCTTCTGAATGTTATGTTTAACCTGAATAGCTGACAGATTTATCCTTTCAATAACTTCCCACTCCTGCCCTTCTAACCCCCTACCTACTAATTTCATCTTATTTAGTCATGAATAAATAACATGTATGATTACAGTATGTGATAGCCCTTGGGAACTGTGAGATGCTCTCAACTGGAATTCAAATTTCTACAAGCAGTAATCCGATTTGTCAGATTTTGGGATCTTAGCCATGTATACTTAGCATTATTCAATCACCAGAGTCATATCTTTAGAAAAGAACAGATCTCACCACATAAATTTAGTCTCTGAATGAAAGTCAGCATGAGTTAAACAGACACAACTAGTTGGGTCTTCACTGTAAAGAACCATTAAGAATATTTGTTAGTAAGTTGTGGCATAATTGTTCATTATTTGATAGAAAACTCCTCATTGGGAAGATGTTGTGCTATGAAAATATAAAATGTATGAATTGAGAGTACTTTTGGGAAGGTAATCATAGGTAGTGTAAATCATGCCTTAAATGCAACAGAAATCTTGGAAATTTGATGCTAGTGAAGCAAATTTGAAATAAAATTTAAGATTTTTGGACTGATCAAGGTTGTCTTCTAATTATAGCATGGTTTAGTTTGTTTAACAAAAAGTTACCAACACTTGCGTGAAAGTTAGTGCTGAATGATTTTAGGTGGAATTTAAGCCACCTGTTTCCCTGAATTTTTACTCTCTCATTACCTCTTTTATACATACACAGTAATTGAGAGAATGTGTAAAAATTGGGATTGATCTTTAATTTCCACAGCGTTTGCAGGGTCCTAGTAGAAATGCCACCTCTGTAGGTAGCTTTTTGGATTGAATACATTTTCTCCAGGTAAGGGGGGCCTTGTAACCACTGGGAATGAAGTGTAGGTTGTAATTCTTAGTTATTTGTTGATGTAGGCCAAATTCCAAACAAGGAACTAGAGGTGAAAGTCCCTAGGTCCAGTTACAAATCCCCATAGCCTCTTAGGTTCCTTTTGTTTTTCTTCTCATTACATTAATGACTGTAGAATGTCAGGGGATACACTGAATTTCCATAATGGAAGCACAAAGTATAAACAATTTATAACTTAGAAAAGTCTTTATTTTAGATGTAGAGTTCTCATATTTAATGTATATCATTATTGAACTCTAAATAACTTTTTTTGTTAAATTTCTACAGATTTTTTCATCCCCCTCACAATGTTGGATTTAATTCTTATGATTTCTTTTTTCCTATTTATATTAAATTTGTGGCCACATCAAATATGACATTTGAAAATAATTTCACCTGTGACTTCATTATATTCTGTAGTTGAATAGTCTTGTATTGGATTCCCCTGTACCTCTTTTTTAAAAAAATTTTAAATGTTTATTTATTTTTTAAAAATTTTAAAATGTTTTATTTATTTCTGAGAGAGAGAAAGAGAGACAGAGACAGCATGAGCAGGGGAAGGTCAGAGAGAGAGGGAGATACAGAATCTGAAACAGGCTCCAGGCTCTGAGCTGGCTGTCAGCACAGAGCCCGACATGGGGCTCAAACCCACGAAACGTGAGATCATGACCTGAGTCGAAGTCGGATGCTTAACCAACTGAGCCACCCAGCCACCCCTAATGTTTATTTATTTTTAAGGGACAGAGAGAGAGAGAGGGAGAGGGAGAGGGAGAGAGAATGAATAGGGGAGGGGCAGAGAGAGAGGGAGACAGAATCTGAATCAGGCTCCAAGCTCTGAGCTGTCAGCCTAGAGCCCAGTGTGGAGCTCAAACTTACAACTGCAAGGTCATGACCTGAGCTGAATTTGGATGCTTAACTGCCTGAGCCACACAGGCACCTCATGGATTCCCCTGTATTTCTTGAACTTCAGCATGTTCCCTTTGAAATGCATCAGATTCACCATAAAGAAAAAGGTGAAGTTTCGCAGCAACTTCTTACTTGACACATCCCCAAAAGCAACGGAATCAAGAGCAAAAATAAATGATTGGGACCTCATCAAGATTAAAAGCTTCTGATGTGGTTTATCTATACCATGGAATACTACATGGCAATGAGAAACAATGAAATCTGGCCATGTGTAGCAACATGGATGGACCTTGAGGGTGTTATGCTGAGCGAAATAAGTCAAGCAGAGAAGGACAAATATCATATGTTTGCACGTATAGGAGGATTAGGAGGAACTTGACGGAGGAACAAGGGGGAGAAGAAGGGCGGAAATGGTGGGGGAAAGGGAGAGAGACAAACCATGAGAGACTCTTGAATGCTGACAAAAACTGAGGACTGATGGATGTGGGGGGGAGGGGGGATGGGCATGGAGGAGGACACTTGTGGGGATGAGCACTGAGTGTTATGTGGAAACTAATTTGACAATAAACTATTTGTAAAAAAAAAAAAAAAAGAAAAAGGTGAAGTTTTAAGAAGTGGCAATGATATTATCTCTGGTCATGTTTACACACCATATTATTTTTCTAGATACTAAACTCAAGATATTTTTCTTTTGAGGTTATTCATTATACATGATTATTGTACAAAAGAAGAAAATAATGACAGAGGCATAAATGAAAATCACCTCAAATCCTACCACCCAGAGGTAACAAGGGTTAATATTTTCATTTTGATGTGCTTTATATCCTTTAATATCTTTTCATTTATCTTCACATACATGTATTAAGTATTTATAATGGGGTCATACTAAACCTACTTACAGCACAACTATTTTCCCCATTGAATATAATAAACACATTTTCCTGGGCATGATTAGGTATTTATGCTATCATCTAATAGTTGTTTAATGTGTTGTCGTAGATTGCTGTAGTTTATTTAGCTTATCCCTAATAATTGGATTTTTAAATTGTTTTCAACTTTATACTGTCATAAAGAGTTTTCTAATGTATAAGAGTGTCCTTACACATTATCTTGTGCATTTGACTGATTATATCTTTAGGATAAATTTTCATTTATTTTATTACTTCTTAAATGTTTATTTTTGAGAGAGAAGGAGCAAGTGGGAGAGGGGCCGAGAGAGGGGGATAGAGAATCCAAAGCAGGCTCTGTGCAGACAACAGTTAGCCTGATGTGGGGCTTGAACTTGCAAACCATGAGATCATGACTTAAGTTGAAGTTGGACACAACTGACTGAGCCATCCAGGTGCCCCAGGATGAATTTTTAGAAGCATCGTTTGATATCTTTGAAGATATCTTTGAATCGTTAGAAGCACACATTGGTATCTTTGCCAAATTGTTCCCCAGAAATATTACATTAATATATAGTTCCTCCTGTTGAATATAAGTGATATTCTATTCCGTACTCTCCTTTTCTTTTTAATCTTTGGCTTTCTGACTATTGAAAATGACATCACATGATTTCTATTTCTGATTTCTATTTCAGTGAAGCTGAATACTTTTTTATATATTTAGTTGTACAGCTGTGATTTCTTAAAATGGATTGTCTGTTTCAGTGTTTAACCTATTTTTCTGTTAAGTCTATTTATAGGATTTAAAAAATGTAACAACTCTTTGTTTATTAGATATAAATTCGAAATTATTTGTTGTTTGCCTTTAAATGTTTGCAGTATTTTTGCTATGCAGTTTAAACCTTTAAGTTTTATTTAAAAATTAAATATTTGTATAAAAGAACATCTAAATAGCATACATATAGTGTTCAAAACACTAATTATAATAAAACAAGTAACCCTGCACTCACATCCCAGTTTAAGGATAGTACATTTCCAAAACTCCTATCATATCACATTTTCCTTTCTTTCAGAGGCAACAAATTTCTTTAATTTTGACTTCTTTTGTTTCTAGTTTGTCACATATGGATAATTCCTAAGTTACATATTATTTAATTTTGTGCATTTTTGAATATATAAAACTAGAATCATACTATATAAATTTGTTTGTGACAGCATTTATTTATTTTTTATTTTTTAAGTTTATTTATTTATTTTGAGAGAGACAGAGACAGCACAAGTTGGGGAGGGACAGAGAGAGAGGGAGACAGAGAAACCCAAGCAGGCTCCATGCTGCTAGTGCAGAGCCTGACACAGGGATCCATCCCATGAAGTGAGACAATGACTGGAGTTGAAACCAAGAGTCGGACGCTTAACCAACCAAGTCACCCAGTACTCACCCCCCACCTTTTCCCTTTTTAACTAAACATGACCCATTGACTCTCACCTACATGGATGCATCCTTTTCAAATGCATGTAAAGGTGTTCCATTGTGTGGCTGGATCACAATTTATTGATTCATTCTGTTATTTCTAGATTTTTTTTTTGTTATTACAAAATAAAAATGCTACCTTGAACATTGCTGGTGCTAGTACAAAATGGTACAAACCCTTTGGAAGGCAATGTGGCTTTTTTTTTCTTTTCTTTTCTTTTTTTTTTTTTTTTTGCAAAAGCAAAGGGCTTTATTACGGGCTCGAGCTGGGGCTCCCAGACCTCACCAATGCAGTGGATCCGTGCTGAGAGCCCCGAGCAAAGGCAGAGTAGGGTTTTTATGGGGTTTGTGACGGGGGAGTTACAGAAGTTGTGACATGGGAACAGTGATCCAATCATAATTATACAACATCATTGACAGCGGGTTTGACCATACACATTGTCCAGAGTATTCATTACTTTTGGTGGGATCCAATTACAACGTTTAGAGTACCTTTAAATTCAACCAATCACAGAGCGAGCCTAGGGTCTTGTTCGGCGACTAACGGGTTAGTTTTAACATTAGGTAACAGGGTCCTATCTATATTTTCTATCTCCAGGCCTCTCCCTTAGTAATGTGGAGGGTGGTCGCTGGCCTTTCCTGATTGGTGTTGCAAGGGTGGTTTCTCCTGCAATGTGGCTTTTTTTTTTTTTAAAGCAGGAGATATGATTGCCCTATAAACCAACAACTCCAATACTGAGAATACACTTTTTGCACATAAGCACCAGGAGATATGTACAAAAGGTTTACTTTTGTAAATGTTACTGATGAAGTGAGCATCTTTTTCATATTTTCATGTTTATTAGTCATTTGTGGATACTCTTCTAAGGAATTTTTTTGTCTTTTGACCATTTTTTCGTTGTCTGTTTCTTCCTTTCTTCTTTATTTTTTCTCTTTCTTTCTTTCTTTCTTTCTTTCTTTCCTTCTTTCTTTCCTTCTTTCTTTCTCTCTCTCTTTCTTTTGTTCTTCCTTCCTTCCTTCCTTCCTTCCTTCCTTCCTTCCTTCCTTCCTTCCTTCCTTCCTCCCTCCCTCCCTCCCTCCCTTCCTCTCTTTCTTTCTTTCTTTCTTTCTTTCTTTCTTTCTTTCTTTCTTTCATTTTGAGGTGTTCTTTATATATTTTGGGTACAAATCTTAAGACAGCTTTATTTGTGAAAATGCCTTCTCTCAGTTTGTGACTTATTTTTTCCACTTATTTTTATGGTATCTTCCAGGGTCATCATAATTTAATTTATCAAGCTTTGCTTTCATGATTTATGCTTTGTGATTTCTTGCTTAAAACTTTTTCTACTCTGAGGACATAAAGACATTCATCTATTGTTTTTCCTGAAAGATAAACAAGTTTGTTTTTCATATTTATGTTCCTTTACATGTCTGAAATTGATTTTTTAAAATAACACTTGATGATAGTTAACAGTCACTAAATGGTAGGCACTGTGGTCAACCCCTTTATTGCCTCCACTGACCACAAGTGTCATTCTTTTTTTTTTTAATGTGTGTTTATTTATTTTGAGAGAGAGATAGAGCATGAGGGAGGGAGGGGCAGAGAAAGAAGAGAGAGAATCCCAAGCTGTGACCCCACAAACTGTGAGATCATGACCCAAGCTGAAATCAAGAGTCCCAAGCTTAACTGATTGAGCCACCCGGGCACCCCTGAAATTGGTTTTTGTGAATGGTTTCACATGCTGTAGTAGGTTATTTCATTGATTCCAGTTCTTCACCCCTCCTCCCATCTTCTTTGGTATGTGACTTCAAGTTCCTCCCACAAAGTTAGACATTAGTTCCCCCAGTTCTTGCTTTGGGATCAGCCCCTGGCTTGTTTTGGCCAGGAGAATGACCAGAAGAGACATCAGCTTCAAGCCTAGGCTTTAGGAGGTCTTGTGTGTTTCTGCTTCTCCCACTGCTCTGAGAAAAACATGTCTAGGCTTGTCCACCAGTCCCAAGAGGAAGAGAGCTGTTCCAAGCAAGCAACCTGAGCTGAGTCCAGTGGATTTCAATAGAATTCCTTTTCTATTTTACTGTTTTAAGTCATTGGGTTTAAAGTCACCGGGTTTAAAGTGGTTAGTTCTGTAACACTAGTTAAGTGATACGTTTGCTGATTCAAATTCTTTCTTTCTTTCTTTTTCTAGATGAAAACCAATTGTCTCTGTTTTCATTATATATAGTGATATCTCTAGTCTTTTGGTTTTCTTCTGGTTAGTATTTGCCTATTATGTTTTTTTTCCACTCTTCTTACTTTCAAACCATTTTGTAGTCCTTATGGGTTAACTGTATATTTTCTTTAATTATGCCTTTGTTGTTCTTTGAAGTAGAAAGCATAATCATGTTTATTTATAGTGATTATTATGATTTTGAATTCATCTCTACCATCCTAACTTTCATTTTCTCTTTGTCTTATATTTTCCATGTTCTTTTTTTCTTCCTTTTACCTTCTTTAGGATTGGTTTGCTATCATGCTGGGGTTTTTTCATTCTAATTTTTCTTCTAGTTTTTAATTAAATATGCCCTTTCTGTTAATTTTGTCTTAAAATTTTAGCATGTATATGTCACTTAAAAATGTTCAAAGATAATCACTGTCTTCATCCTCTTGAATATTACATGGACTTTAGAAATCCTTAAACATTTTCTTGATAACCATATTCTGTACTATTTTCTTTTACTTTTGTTCTTTTTATTATTTTTTAAAAGTTTGTGTATTAAAAAAATTCTTTTTAATATTTACTTATTTTTGAGAGGGAGAGAGAGAGAGATAGAGGGAGAGGGAGAGAGATCATGAGCAGTGGAGGGGCAGAAAGAGAGGGAGATACAGAATCCGAAGCAGGCCCCAGGCTCTGAGCTGTCAGCACAGAGCCTGATGCAGGGCTTAAACCCATGAACTGTGGGATCATGACCTGAGCCAAAGTCAGACACTCAATTGACTGAGCCACCCAGGCACCCCTACAGTTTATTTATTTTGAAAGGAAGAATGTGCACACATGTGAGGAGGGAAGGGGCAGAGAGAGAGGGAGAAAGAGAATACCAAGCAGGCTCTGTGCTGTCAGCATAGAGCCCAATGTAGGGTTTGAACCCATGAATCATGAGATCATGACCTGAGGTGAAATCAAGAGTTAGACACTTAACCAACTGAACCACCTAGATGTTCCTGTTTTACCTTTTTAAAATGCAACAAGTTAGACATTGTTATCATTGCATTCAATGTTTATTTAATTTGCCAACATATATACTGTATTTTCTCTCAGTATTTCCTCCTGCATTTCAGATCTTTCTTTGGGGCTTTGTCTTAGAGTCATTCTTTTAGAAGTTCCTTTAGTAAGCATCTGCCAGTGATAAATTTTCTCCATTTTTGTCTGAAAATGTCATTATGCTTATCTTGAAAGATTGCTATACAATTCTAGGTGGAGAGTTATTGTCATTCAACATGTTGAAGGTATTATTTTGATAATCTTTGGCATCCATGGTTACTCTCAAGATGGTAGCAGTCATTTTAATTGGCCGTTTGTACATAATCTTTCCTTACTCTCTAACTTCATTTAAGACCTCTTTAATTCAGGTGTGCTGCAGTTTCTCATGACATGTCTATATAAGGATTTATTTACACTGGTATTGTTGTAATTCTTGTATCTGACAATTTAAGCCTTTCTACAGTTCTAGCAAGTCTCTGACATCTCCTCATTCTCTTTATTATCTTCTTTTGCTTTCTTTTTAAACATATGTCTATCAAGTCTCTTGACCTCTCTTTTTTATTATGGTCAATCTTTGATTCTCTTTGCTGCATATGGATACTCAGATTTATCTTCTAGTTCACTGGTTTTCTCTTCAGTTTTGTCTAATCTGATGATTAGTTTGACAATTAAGCTTCTAACCTTCATTATTATAGTTTTCATTACTAGAAGTAACATTTCATTTTAAAAATATTTATTTATTTTGAGTGAGAGAGAGAGAGAACACAAGCAGGGAAGGGGCAGAGAGAGAGGGAGAAAGAGAATCCTAAGCAGGCTCCATGCTTTCAGTGCAGAGTCCGACTTGGGGCTCGATCTCACAAGCCGTGAGATCGTGACTTGAGCTAAAATCAAGAGTTGTAAGTGTAACTGACTGAGCCATCCAGGTGCCCCACCATTTCATTTTTTTTTTAATTTTTATTTATTTCTAGGAGAGAGAGAGAGAGACACAGCGTGAGCAGGGGAGGGTCAGAGAGAGAGGGAGATACAGACTCTGAAATAGGCTCCAGGCTCTGAGCTGGCAGTCAGCACAGAGCCTGATGCGGGGCTCGAACCAACGAACCGTGAGATCATGACCTAAGCGAAAGTCGGACGCTTAACCGACTAAGCCACCCAGGCGCCCCAACCAACATTTCATTTTTGAAAAGCTTATCCATTTTTTATCAATTCGTATTTTTTCGTAGTTTTCAGTACTTTAGAAACACATTAAACTCGCACTTTTTTTATTGAATATACTGTAATTCCAATATCGGCAGTTTCCATAGTCTGATTGAATGAATCGATTTTTTTGCTGACTCTTGTTCATGATGACTTGGTTCCTTCTGTGTTTTGTAATTTTTATCTGTAAACTCACAATTATTGGAACTCTGTCCATGGAAAATCTATGAGGCCTGGGTTAAAAGTGTCTTCTGTAAGAGACCATTTTCATTTGCTTCTGTAAGCCAATTAGGGTTCTACAAAATCAATAATTATTTTGGCCTACTTTAATTTTTTTTTTTCTTTAGTCCACATAGATAGTGTGAAGTCTGTTACCAAATTGAAAAGAAAGTTGACTTGAAACTATTAGTTTTCAGGCATTCTCATCTTCTTGTCTGGAATCCAGAGCCCTTTCTCTGTGTGGCAGAGGATAAGGTTTTTTTGTTTTGTTTTATTCTGTTTGCTTTTTTTCAGCTTATCTTTTTTCACTGAGAATGTTTCCTTTCATGATTTCAACTTTGTGAAAGTATCTTAATCTTAATTTCTGCCTTAAATTGACTCTGTTAACTGTTCCTTATTAAAATTGAAATCTTCAAACTTCCAGAAATCAGAAAATATCAGCAAGTGGCCTCAGAAAACTGTATCCTTTCATGCTTGACTCTCTTTTTGCATTCCAGCTATTAAGTAATTTTTCCTTTGAAGAATTTCTTTTATTCTTCCACTGAAGTTATGCTTCTAAAAGCTTTTAAAAATGTTTTATTCTGAAATTTTTTGTTACCCTGTACAGAAGCATTCCTTCGGGGTACTCTCTACTGCTAGAATTATAAATCTAGAAATTTAAATATTTGACATAGTCAAATCTATCAACAATTTCTTTAATGGGTTTTAGTTTTGGTATTAAACTTAGGAAGTCCTGATCCACTTCAAGAATATTCAACTATGCACATATATTTTCTTTTTGTAATTTGATGGTTTCATGTTTTAAATATTTAAATATTTCATTCATTTAGAGTTTATCTTGATGAAACACGAGAAGTAGAAATCTAATTTTATTTTTTTCTTAGGCAGTTAACTTGTTGTCCCCAAATCTAGGTAATTTGTCAAAACATAAAAATATGAAATAATAAAAGCTGAAGTAATTATCACCAATGAGAAGGGTTGTGTTGAAAAAAGTTATAAGCACACTTATTAAATGCATAATATGGAAAATCAATTATGAAAATGAATGGTTTTGGATTTTTTAGAATGTCTTAATTTCCTTTGTACTCTTGCAAAGAGAATGGACTTTACCTCCTTAGTTTTGTCAGTGCCTACTGTGGAAGATAATCTTTTTTTCCTTAAAAAGTCCCAAGATACTATAAAATGGGGCATTAAAACAAGGAACTCAAGTTCAGGGTTCCTGAACTCAAGTTCAGGGTGACATTCAGCCCGGAAGTTGGGCTACTGATGGCCTATCCTGCCCTTGGCCAGGTCTGTCAGCAGCTGACTTATTGCAGCCCTAAACAGGAACTTCCTGGGCACCTGGGTGGCTCAGTTGGTTAGGCATCCAACTTCAGCTCAGGTCATTATCTCACAGTTCGTGGGTTCAAGCCCCATGTTGGGCTCTGTGCTGACAGCTAGCTCAGAGCCTGGAGCCTGCTTCAGATTCTATATCTCCCTCTCTCTCTGACCCTCTCTTGCTCATGCTCTCTCTCTCAGACATAAATAAAACAATAAAAAAAATTTTTTAATTAAAAAAACCAAGGAACTGGGGGGAACTGAAGATTTTTACTGACCTCATGTATAGATTCTGGTTTTTGAAATTAGAACCTTGCATATATTGAATTTCATGAATTGAATTATATTGTGACATGATTATTGGTGGCCTACTAGAGAATTAGAAACAGACACACAATAATTTAGAAGGGAAAATTGAAACTTGAGAGGGGTGCATGGATAACCTCTATGGAAGAATATTAAGCTCTTTTTCATAGATTAAATTGTGCTTTCTAGTCAAGTTTCCCTGTATCTATAGAATCATTTCCATGCAAACTAGAAATTCACTGTTCTGTGAGGACTTGCGTTATGGACATACTCTCAATCATTCAGCAATTATTTGTTGACCCTTTAAATTCTCATGTTGGGTTTTGTGTAGGGTACAAGGAAACTTCATCCTTCATTTATTTATAATGTAGGAGAAGAGCCTATTTTTATTAATAGAACATATGAATTATTAGTCACATTTTTTTCCTCCAGAAAGTCAAATAATAGGAGTATGTTTGAAACTAAAAGTCCATGTAAGAGACTTGACTCTGTCTGGTGCTTCCAGATGTTATAGTGTTTTCCACTTACCATCAGAACATTGGCTGCCATTGGCCTGTGGTTAGAGATGAACAAGGCAGTTTGGAATTGAATCAAGATTCTTTTTGATGTGTTAGTAGTTGTTTTGTGGACTACATTACTTTTTGATGTGTTGCTTATTTACTTGTTATTTTTTTTCTCATGAAAGGGAAGTTTTGCAATTCTTTTTTTTTTAATTTTTTAATGTTTTATTTATTTCTGAGAGAAAGAGAGAGAGATAAAGAGACAGCGTGAGAGGGGAGGGTCAGAGAGAGAGGGAGACACAGAATCTGAAGCAGGTTCTAGGCTCTGAGCTGTCAGCGCAGAGCCCAAAGTGGGGCTCAAACCCATGAACAGTGACATCATGACCTGAGCCGAAGTCGGCCGCTTAACCGACTGAGCCACCCAGGCGCCCCCAGAAGTTTTGCAATTCTAAGCAACATTTGTGATATATACCACAGCAGTGTTAGGAACATAATAAGCATTCAGTAAACACCTGTAAATTAACTGAAAAGGTAGAATAGAAGAACATCACCTTGTTTATTTTAACTTTCTGGTTGATTGCATTCTAGATAAATGGCAGTTTATTATATAGCGGAAAAACAGGACCTGATAAAATCTAGGAAAGATGTGGAAAAGGAAGGTTGTCCAGCAGGTCAGGAAATTTGAGCCTGTTGTCAAGAGTTCTGAATGCTTTTCCTGTATAATGTTATGAGGTGCTTACCCATCATTAATTTTAGTTTGTTTTTATGTGAGCTTAACTTTGAGTGATTTCTTGACTAGTGCTTTTTTATTTAACATCAGGTTTTTTTTTTAATGATTTGCATTTTGTTTCATGACAGTTGCCCAAAATATCCTTGAAAAAGGAGGGCTGTGTTCACCTTTAATACTTAAAAATCACTTGGAGTCAGTTCAATTGAGCATGAGCATGTGTTTGCAAGAAAGTAAAACATAACGAAAATGAGGAACCTCTGTTCTCTGAGACTTATTGCATATCATTTATGCTTGAAAAAACAGAGTGAATTTATTTGGTTTAATGTCCAAAAACTTTGACCCAGGAGTTAAAAAGAGCTAGCTGACCAATATAGTAAAAATAGCTGCAACCTTGCTTTTTAACTGGGGTGATATTTAACCTCACATCTCTTTATCACAGAACATGTTGAAAACAGTTTGAAGTAATTTTCTAGTGTGAGAAGCACATTTAGAATATCTACTATGGTAATATGAAGTGTAGGTCGGCCAAATTATCTGGATAACACAGGTCACCAAAAACACCCTAGAGATAAAGGAGAGTTATTTTTTTTTAGTTTAAATTATCCAAATAGCTTATCTTTATAATCCCATGACACTAAGTAATTGCTCAATCTTCATTGGATCCCTGCTGCCTTGTGGACACAGTTATACTAACAAAATGAAAAGAGTTAAGGAAATAGTATACCAAAATCAGCAGCAAAAGGCTCATTTTACTTTAAATATGTTATTTTAAAATTAGAAATGATACATAATAATTTAGTTAAACCTGAAGAAATCCTGATTAATCTCTTCATGTATCTATATTTTGTTGATTAATCCTGGGAGATTTTGCCCTATTGTTTTCTATTTTCTCTCAAGGAGTGGGTAGATCTTAGGTTGACTTGATGTTCCCTCCCAGGCCATTAATAAAGGCAGGCATCTTTCCCAAATGATTTTTTATTATTATCTCCTTAGAAAAATACTGATGACAATATATTTTTATTACCTTTTATACTGAACCTCTTCATTCTTCCTCAAATGACTATAACAGTCAATTATTTAATATTTAAAGAATAATTTTGGGGTCGCCTGGATGGCTCTGTCAGTTAAGTGTCTGACTTTGGCTCAAGTCATGATCTCACAGTTCCTGAGATTGAGCCCTGTCACCAAGCTCTGTGCTGATAGCTCAGAGCCTGGAGCCTGCTCTAGTTTCTGTGTCTCCCTCTTTTTCTGCCCCTCCACTGCTTGTGCTCTGTCTCCCCCTCTCTCTCAATAGATAAACATTAAAAAACTAAAAAAAAATTTTTTTGGATCAGACAAGGGCTTTTCCCTCCTGCCAGTCATTTTACAGTGTTATGTGCACCCTAGAAGGTACAATAGAGAATATGAAAATCACGCCTTTAGTTATCTTTTAGACTTTGAGTTTGATTATAGAGGAAGTGATAGTGAAAAAGTGAACTTTCAATAATTAAACACTTATTTTCCTTGGTACTGTGCCTTATATGTTGTGGAGTATAACAGCTTAAGATGTGGTTGCTGTCAGTTACTTATATTCTGTATGAGGTGATCATATTTACATCTGAGCATTCAACAATTAAATAGCGGCACAAGACAGCGTATGACTAATTGTGAAAATAAGCAATGTAAACAGCATGTGTTGTAAGTGCTTCTAATGGAGGTTAAGTTTCGGTATAGGATATATGACTTAGCCCATAGAGTCACATCTTACTTGGGGGAGACATGCCAAAGTCAATACACAATATAAAAACTATGTGAAGTCCATATTTTTGAAAGTCTTTTAAATCGCCCATAAATTTCAATATATATAGTCATAAATATGTACTATACTGGATACCGACACATACTCTCTCTTAGTAAGTTCTGTTCAGTTAGTGTTTCATTTACTGTATAAACAGATCCCTAAAGAACCTGGCTTGAGTTTGTATTCAAACCTGAAAATCAGCCTCAGCATCATGAGCTGCTTATACAATGAGGGGTGCATGGGGAGTGCATTTGATGGACTTGGCATCTCTTGCTCCTTTACTGGAATAGGTAACAGAATTGTCCACACTTTATAGTTCTTTTTCTCTCACCTCTCCTTCCAATCAAGCCTCTAGAGGTGACTTCACACAAGTTAAATGTGTATATGATATGTTCCATTGTATATAAGTTACACATACTCTTGCCATCTCTTTCTCTATCTACTCATTTATGGTAATTTCTTCTTTGTTTTTATTTGGCTGCATTTAACATTTGTGTGGCATAGGCTTAGTATATTATTTTTTCATGATTATTTTTATAAGACCGAGTCTCTCTTATTCAGGACTTTTGTATTCTTCATCATTTTTCTATTTCTTCCATTTCATCTATTTAGTTTTGTGGGAGGAAATATACTCTGTATCTCCATAAGCTAAAACCACTACCCGTTCTGTGTCCCACTCTCTTCCTCTAAAATTCCATCCCCTAGAAGTTCTACCAATCAGGCAATATTAAGGAACACCTACAACCATGCAAGTGTTGAAGTGATGTTTGGAAAAGAAGCTTTGAAGTGCAGTAGGAAGGAAAACAGAGATATCTAATAGCTCAAAGCACCATGTTGTAAATGCCAAGCTGGTGATACAGAAGATAAGTGGTGTAAGAAGAGGGAGACACTCACTGCCTGGAGAGAGTGCCCTGAAAAAGTCCTTCAAAGGGCTGGGACTGAGTCAAGCCTGGAAGCTCGAGTAAGATTCAGATAAGAAGAGGACAGGGTACATTCATAGCCACATTAATTTAGACCAACATAAATGAGTACTACCTGGTACTAGTCCTCTGTGAGCTCACAGTGATGGAAACAAACAGGTAAAAAGATAAATCAACACAATGTGTAATATGCTCGTATAAGGATCAGAACAAAGTCCCGTCAGGGTATAGGGACTGTATTAGATTCTGATGGGAAGTAAGGAAGGAGGAGTCATTTGAATTGTACCTTATTTTTAAAAAATTGTATGTTTTTATTTTTTAGAGAGAGAGAGAGACAAAGCAGGAGTGAACGAGAGGCAAAGCAAGAGGGAGACACAGAATCTGAAGCAGGCTCCAGGCTCCAAGCCATCAGCAGGAGCCTGACACAGGGCTCAAACCTGTGAATCATGAGATCATGACCTGAACTGAAGTTGGATGCTTCACCAGCTGAGCCACCCAGGCAGCCCTTGAATTGCACTTTAAAGGTAGGGAGGAGCTTCCCAGGGTACAGAAGGAAGAAAGGCATAGCACATCAAAGAAAGCACTCCTCCTAGGCATGGATCTGGAAAGGAAAAGGATCCACCATGGCACTGACAAAAGGCTGGGGTGAGGGTTTTGGTATCTGGGAAAGCAGATTGTGAAACATCTCTTATGATGAGGGGAGGTCTTGTGTTTTATCTTGAAGAATAAAGAGGGTCAAAAGAGAGTTGCAAGTCACAGCATGGCAGCAGATTGTGTTTCCTATAAGAAAATTCATTAAGCCTGTGGCAGGGAGACCAGCTGAGATTGAAAGTTACACAGGGCAAGGTTGTGTTTAACCCCTTGGTATCTATCGCATGGTATGTAGCACAGCACGTGGTATGTGCTCTATAATATTTCAGTGAGTTAAACTTTTTGGTAGCCTGAATAGTCTAAGGAAAGGTTGAGAGCCCAGACAAAAGCCTTAGTAGTAGAGATGGAAATAACAGATCAAATTTGAGCAATGTTTGTGAGATGGAATCCATAAGGCCTGATTTTTGAAAGTCAGGTCTGATGTGATGCGAGGAGATTAGGAAGAAGAGAAAGTTGAAGATAATGCTGAAGCTTTTTCACTTAGGAGACCAGATGAATTTATCATGAGTTAAAATATAAACCATAGGAGGCACTTCTGTTTTGGAAGTGGACATGTTTTGTGTAAAAGGCCTATGGATTTCTTGTTCATCTGTGTCCAGTGGGCAATGGGAAATACAAGGCTGGGAAGTGGGGTTATGACTGAAGCTGAGGATACAGATTTCAGAGTCATGAGCAGAGATCAGATGGGTTGGAAGTAGATGAGAGCACACTGGAATGGCCACTGTCTGAGGAATGGTTCAGAATTGTACTGAGTTGAGCAGTGTTTCCTTCCCACCCCCATTCAGTCAACCTGGGATCTCAGAATATAATCTTATTTGAAATAGGGTCCTTTATGTCATTAGTTGAGATGAAGTTATACTGGATTAAAGTGGGCCCTAATACAATGACTGGTCTTCCTTCCTTCCTTCCTTCCTTCCTTCCTTCCTTCCTTCCTTCCTTCCTTCCTTCCTTTCTTTCTTTCTTTCTTAAAGTTTATTTATTTTGAGAGAGGGAGAAAGTGAGTATGCATGTGAAGGGGAGGGGGCAGAGAGAGAGGGTGAGAGAGAATCCCAAGCAGGCTCTGCACTGTCAGTGTAAAGCCTGATGTGGGGCTTGATCTCATGACTGCAAGATCATGTCTTGAGCCAATATCAACAGTTGGATACTTAACCGAGTGAACCACCCAGACTCCCTGACTCATGTCTTTTTAAGAAGAAAAACAGAAGCAGAGATGGTGAAGAAGGCCATGTGAAGACAGAAATAGACACTGGAGTCGTGCCTATGTAAACCAAGGAATGCCAAGGATTGCCAGGAAGCTAGGAAGTGGTAAGGCAGGAGCCTCCCTTTGAAGCTTTGGAGAGAGCATGGCCCTGATGACATCTTGCTTTCAGACTTCCAGTCTCAAGTATTGTAAGAGAGCATATTTATGTTGTTTTACGCCACCTAGTTTGCGGCACTTTGTTATCGTAGTGCTAAGAGACTAATACAAAGACTAGGGATGGGCCCTGGAACCTGACATTTGTGGGTAGCCGTGAAAGAGGCAGAGAAGGAACAGTCCCAGAGGAAGGGAAGAGCCATGTGAGTGCAGGTGTGGATGAGTGCAAGCATGGTTTCATCAGAAGAGACAATTTGTGTCAAGAGATAGTTTAGAGATAGGGTCCCAAAGTACTTAGAACCAGTCTGAGGTACACCTCTGTCCTCGATGCAGGTATGTGGTCAGCCTCTGACTGTTGTGGCTGAGCAGGGAGAAGAATGGTTCTAGGTTATTCCACATCTCAAATCTTCTGTCTTTCAGGGCCATCATTCCCTCTCTTGCCTCCAAATTCACACTGGTCTCCCCTACTCTGTAAAGGACAGAACAAATGACCCTGTGTCTAATCTGCCACCTCATCTCATCCCTCTTTGCACTTACTGTCTCCATTTCCTCCCCACTCACCCTCTGGGATTTGATTCTCTCCTTACTTTCCTGATTAGCCTTTAACTTGTTAAATCTAGTGACTTTTCCCCCCTCCTCATTTTCCTTGACTTCCCTGAATCTCTGCAGCATTAACTTTCTGATCTTCTCTGCCTTGTTGAAAGTTTCTCTTCCTATGAGTTCTCTGCTGCTATATTATTCCAGTTCTTAAATTACATCTTGGTCTCCCCAGGGTTCATTCTTCCTGCTGCTGCATAATGTGGACTAGATGATTCTTTTGGTTTAACTATGACTTCTGTGATTCCCTTCCTCCCTCCCACAGTCAATTTATGTAACTATTCATTGAATGAATTAATTATGAGTTAATTCAATACATATTAATGTCACCAAAATCCCTTCTCCACATCTGACCTGAGTCCCTTCTCCACATCTGACCTCCCTCAGGCCTAATCTAATTTTGGTCAGGAATATTGAGCATTAACTCTAATCTGTGTCTGTTTAGAGTCCCTTTTATTTTATTTAAAATGTTTCCTTAAGGATCTCATTGAATAAAATTTGGAAAATATAGGAAAGGTGAAAGGAGAAAAAAATTACCCAATATTTTAATTTTTTTTATATTTATTGTTTGTTTTTATAAGCAGTTAAAAGCAAGTGTTTTTATATATAGGTGTATTGGTAATATATGTTTGCCTTCTGCTCTTAAATTTAATATAACACAAGCATTTTCATGTCATTATTGATGTTAACAAATATTTTTCATGGCTTCCTAGCATTCTGTTGAGTGGTTATATGAACCTTTCCTTAACCATTTTCATAAGTTCAACATATAAGTTGGTTCTATGTTTTTCAGTTATAAATAATGCTGCAGTAAGTATCTTTGGGCACAAAGCTTTACATTAGTCTAGATATTTTTAATGATACATTCCCCAAATGGACTTTTTGGATCCAATGTATAAATATTTAAAACCTTAATATGTGTTGTCAGGTTGCTTGTGAGAGAGTTCTACCAACATGTATACGAGCAATCTGTAAGAGTCCCTATTTACCACAGCCCTGCTAAAATGTTTACTTAAATTTTCTGCTCTTTAAATACTTGATTGTTTTCCTCTGAGAACACTGATGGTGTGTCTCAGTGAATAAACCTACAATTCTGATACTTTTCGTGATACATGCATTTAAGGACTGATAGTGGAAACAAAGTTGTTGACAAGCGTTCTCCTTTCGCTAACAAAAGCATGTTTACTTGGAAAGCAGAATCTCAGAAAAAGAAAGATCTGAGAAGAGAATTTGATATGGTTTTAGAGGCAGTCTCTTTGAATCTGTGGGACAGTATTTTGGCTTGGATTTCTCTGTAATTCCTCTGCTGAAAAGAAAATATTCTTAATTTCTTAATTTTAAGCAGAAAAGCAATTCCAACAGAGAGGGAATGGCTTTCTCTCTGCAGATATGGGATTTCACATATCCTCACAGAAAACATCTTCCCACAGGCATGTGCAGATGAACATTTTCTCATGGGCTTGTTATCTGCTCACCAAATGAGGTGATTCGTCAGCAAAACTCTTATGAGAGAAGCATACATTACCTGAATGCAGGCATGTGCCTCCTGTGGTGTGCACGGTCAGCTCGAAGCGTTCATTAAATTCTTGCTAGCTTATAAAGATCGTAGTGCCAGTTCGTGGAAGGGATGTTTATGTGTTTGCAGAGTTCTTTCAAAGAGTCTGAGATCTGATATATTACAGAAAACAGCTCATGTCTTACCAAGTCTGATTTCTGAAGTCACTTTTTTTCATAGCTTCCTGAGTTTCTGGCTTGTGATACTTGAGGAAAAGAAAACATATAGGTGCTTGATAACATGCAACTGTATGTTCTGTAGTCACAACTTTTGGGAAAATCAAACCACTATTAATATGCTGAAAGCTAAATTTTGTAGAATGTTAAACATTCATAAAAGGAATGATGAAAGAAAGGATAGCTTTCCTGCCAGCATTGCGGTCAGCAGCAGGGCTCTGGCCTGATTACTTAAGCCCATGTTTTTCCTAAATCAGTCATGAATCAGTAATTATCAAGTTTTGCAATACCAGGCGATTCTCTTGGGAATAGCAAATGATTTGTAAGTTAACTTGATAGCTTTTTTTAAAAAAAATAAATAACTTGGCTCCTCTTGGTGGGTTTCCCTGGGCACTAGGCAGAACCCCTATTGATTTAATGGAACTTTGTCTCTGGAAGCTTTATAGATTGATCTTTCCTACACAATCAAATAGCACATATGTGTTTTCCTCTTCCCCCTCCCCCAGCCTCACAAAAAATGCTGCTGGTGTATGGTGTGTTGATTTCACTTCCATTCATTTGGCTTAACTACTTAAACCGCAATTTAATCCCAAAAGGGAAAAAAAAGAGGTCACAGATCAAATTTCAGGAATCAAGGTTTTTGCTTTATTTAGTTTCTTCCGGCATGTTTTGCGATGACCTGTTTGCTGTTTTCTTCAGCTATAAGATGTTCTCCTTTGTGCTTTGGGATTACAGATCTTAGAGCTGGAAGGGACTTCATGAAAGTCTTCTCATTCACTCTCCTCCTTTCTGAAGCTCATAAGAGTGAAACTGCCTCAGTCACAGAGCCTAGAATTTGTTAGATAGGGACCCAAATGCGGGTACTTTCTCTTATTCGATATTGCCTTTCCTAACAGGCCTGCATCAATGCAATTACCTTGTTTAGATACAGGAAACCTGGAGCTCAGTGAATTATACTCTGCAATTTGTCCTGATGTGTCATGTGATGTCAGGATTTTAAACAGCTATTTCTTAGTTTCCAGGAGCTTCATAGTGTTGCCTTTCTTTTTACACCCACCATCCTGTGCCTACCTATTTCAGCCAGGAGACCTGTATAACTTTGCTTTCTCCACCTCCTGCTGAGTCACTTTGGAGATACTTTTTTCCTCGGCACATCTTTGACAACACCTCTCCTTAAATGTTCCCAAGAATTTTGATGCCTTAATGTCCAGGAGGGCCCTCGATGTGAGGACCAGGAGAGCCTGCATCAGACGAAACTTTCAAAATAATCTAGAATCCTACATGTATTCTCCAATGGGCTATATTTTTTGTACTTTGTCTTGGGGTGTTCCTTGTCCAGTAGTCATTATTTCCTTTCAGTACTAAGAGTTTTGGTGTTATGAGGCTCTCCCAGACACTGTGACCTCAGAAGTACGGTCAGGCTCTTGGTAGAAATTATACATGCCCATTTTCTCTGTTTCCTCACCACCATTGAGTCTGGGCTCTGGCTTCCTGAGTGAGCCTAACCCATGGCTAATCTACAACATTGTGGCTGTTGTGTGGTGTGAGTTCCCAGATTCGTCAGTTGTGCTATCAAGTGGGAGCCACAGAAGTTCACACAATCATAGGATTGGAAGGGAGCCTACTGGTCATCGAATGCCTGAGTCACCTCTACAAATTACTGCCAACTAATTATCTAGCCTGACGGGAAACTTATTACCTCCCAAGGCAGTTCATTCTAATTCAGACAGCTCTGACTGGTGGGAATTTCTTTTTCATACATACTCCGTGTTGATGGGTTTCCCGTATTGAGTAAAACAGAATTCCTATTAATTAGGCCCACCAGAGTCTTTCCAGAGTTGATTTAACCGAACACCTTTGGGAGGGAAACTTATTTGCATTTACAGAACCTGGTGGATGCTGCTTGTGAAATTCAGAATGCAGCCTTACATCATCAACAGACCTGTAGTGGGCATTTAATATAAAACACTTGTTGAACTAAACTGAATTATTCTCCGAACAAAACAGTGATGGCTAGAAATACGGTGCTTATAGCATGCGTCATTCTTTTGGCAGCTACTGCCTTGGGCTCTTAGTTACTTTACATGCACGAGTCTTGCCTATATAGCTCGTTGTTAAACTCCTGGGGGTACGGACCTGTGTATTATGTGTAGTCTCTAATAAGCTTTACTCATGACCTTGCATTCAGCTCCTCTTTTGCAAGAGAGTGAAAGTGCAAGAATTACTGTGCCTGTCTCTGAATTGCTTTTCTTTCTTGTCCCACATGATGAGTGGTGGTGGTGGTGGTGGTGGTGGTGGTGGTGGTGGTGGTGTGTGTGTGTGTATGCTGGCATGAGCCCAGGGCCAATTTTGTCTTATTGAAGGTTTTAGAACTAATCTCCCAACAGAAACACATTTTCCCAGACCATCCTACAAAAACCTGTTTCCTTTCTGTCTCTGATGGTGCAGCAGCATTGGTAGCATTGTATTAGGGGTTAAACTGACACTGGGTGTTGGTCTGGCAGCCTGACAGTCACATACCAGGAACACCCTTTTCCACTCATCTGCCTGGTGCACATTTCCTCATTCTTCAGGCCTCATCAGGAATGTCTCTTTGTGGAACCTTGTTGATCTGCCCAGGCAGAGGGATCACTTTCTCTTTCTTGTCCTTGCTCTATTGTGGACAGTCCTCTATTTTTACACATGCTGCACTGCATATATGTTATTTACTTCTACCACTGTCTCCTTTGTGATTCTGTGAGCTTCTGGAAATGGGGGACTGAGTCTCATTTCTCTCTGTCGCCCTGTGCCAAGAGCAGTGACTAGTGCAAAGTAGGAAGATAATGAATATTTTTTAAGGAATGACTATTAAAATAAGTGAGTTGTTTATTAAGACTCAGGAAATGCATTCTCAAGTGCTAGAGAGTCTATTTACAAACGAACTTTTGGAACAAAGCATTTTTTGAGGTTGGTCATCGTTTGCCCTGTTTGTATACTCTCAGGGCTCTGCCCGTGATAGGCATGACTAAATAGCATCCTTTCAGTTAACTGTAGTTAGGGTGGTACAGGCTGGGATAAGCCATGAGTTGGATCAGGAACCAAGTGAGGCAGGCCCCGATGATATGAACCACTATAGATGTCTTAAGGGAGTACAGGGTGGCAATAGGGCATGGTGTCCCCTGGGTATGGCAGCTGAGAACATATAAGGTGAACAGCTGGCTTTATAGATTCGAATAGAATCAGTGACAAATCCCAAAGGTGGTTAAACAAAATGGTAGAAATTCAGAAAGAGGTGAACCTCATGACTGTTGTATGCTATTTGGTCAGCCAGCATCAGGAAATCTGACAGCAGGTAAGAGGTGTTGTATATGAAAGGAATATTGGCAAGTGCCTGGCAGAGCTATAAACCTAGGGGAACACTGGCATAAAGCCTTTTATCATTCATTCAGCAATATTTATTGGATATTTGTGTCCTCCCAAATTAAACGTTGAAACCTAATCCCCATTGTGGCAATATTTGGAGGTGGGAGCCCTTTGGAGAGGCGTTTATGTCACGAGGGTGGAGTCCTCATGAATGGGATTTGGATCCTTCTGAGAGAGACCCCATATGAAGACAAAGTGAAAAGATAGCTATGAACCAGGAAGTACATTGTCACCAGACACTAAATCTGCCAGCACTTTGATCTTGAACTATGAGGAATTAAAATTTCTGTTGTTTATAAGCCACCTGATCTAAAAGATTTTGTTATAGCAGCCTGAATGGATTAAGACAAATGCCTCTTGAAAATACTTCCAAGAGGAGGTGAATTCCTGATCTGGTTGTCATCAGAAAAGAAGAAAGATACGTAGTTACCAGCATAGGGGCACATGGTCGGGACTAGACTGAGTACTGTGTCATATGTGAATTCCTGGTTATGGGGCCAGAAGTCCCTTAAATGTCTTCTATTTCCAGTCAGAATATATCCTAGAGACAGGATGGGGCAGAGCTGCTAGGGCCAAATATATGCTGCTGTGACAAGAAGAAGGTCTAGGGGCTGGGTACCAGGAGGGCCTGACAAATGTCTCTTGACTGATAGAACTCCATCTAGGCTATAAATGTCCATCAAACCATTAACTATAATTGTTTGGCCACACCAAATGTTGGCCCTACATAGCAGAGAGCAAAAAACACTGATTTTAAGATCATCTTGCAGTTGAAAAATACTTTATACTTACCAAAATACTTTCACATTTCACTAGTTCATGAGACTCCAAAATTCTTTGAAATAGGCTGGGATGGGGGCGCCTGGGTGGCTTAGTCGGTTAAGCGTCCGACTTTCGCTCGGGTCATGATCTCGCGGTTCGTGGGTTCGAGCCCCGCGTCGGGCTCTGTGCTGACTGCCAGCTCAGAGCCTGGAGCCTGTTTCAGTCTGTGACTCCCTCTCTTTCTGACCCTCCCCTGCTCACGCTGTCTCTCTCTCTCTCCTAGAAATAAATAAAAACATTAAAAAAAAAAAAAGAAATAGGCTGGGATGGTGTGATACCCATGTTCTTGGATGGGTATATTAAGGCACTAACAGTTTAAACGAATTACCTTACTCCTGTTTAGCTAGTGGCCAGGGAAAAACTAGAACTATGAGCCCCTTATTGCTCTTTTCCTTATGCCACTGCTTTGCTCAAGTGATGCTTGATCTTAAAGGATCAAGGTTATTGAAAATTCAGTCCTGGTTTAATTGACTTCTGGGAATCAGGCTCAGAGCAGACTTGATCTGAACAGTCAACAGTATACTCCGAGCAATAATTGTGAATGCAAGTATTGTTTAAGATACCTGCTAGAGAAATATGCTTCAATTCTGATTAAGTGGGCTGTAATATATTTAAAGGACGTCTATTTAAATGTACTACAAATTAGGCACTACTGAAGATTTTAAAATATCAGTTTGTAGTAACATGTTCCCATTTTTTGGTGTGTGTGTGTGTGTGTGATTTCACCAAGCTGCTGAATTACTGAGGTCTTACGATGTTCTAAGCACTATTCTAGCTTTGAGAATATGGCAATAGACAAAAGAGACAAAATTTCCTCTGTCATAGAGCTTTAGCTCCAGTTGGGGAGAGAGTGTTGGAGGAGGAAACTTACAGAAACCAAGTAAAATATAAAGTATGACAGATGTTGATAAATACAGCATGGAATGGGGATAAGCTATGTGGGAATGGGAGGGGCTGCAATTTAAAATAGGAAGGTTAGGGAAAGCCCCACAAAAAACTTGAGGGAAATTCCTACCTATGTACAAATTCAAAGTAGTGCACATCCAAAGTAGGTGTCTGTAATTATTAGTGAGTACACACACGCACACACAGATGCATACACAATTTAAGAATGTATCCTAGCACTTACTTTTCAAATTAACTCCCAACTCTATTCATCTAAAAAATGAAATAAATTTGACTTTATGCTTGTGTAGAACTACAAGGATATGGAATTTAGCTCTCGCTAATCTCTGCTTTTTGTTTGCAGACCTCCCACTGTTTAGCTCAGTGATAAAATTCCACAATAAATTTTGACTTGAAAGATTTCAGGATATCACAAAAATGAGAATGACGAATGATGGCTATGAAATGAGGCAAATACTTGGCACATACTGTAAAGCACTTAGGACAAGCTTTATTAAGTGTAGCGGAATCAAATGATCATTATTGTTTTTATTTTTATCTGGGGTCAAACATAATTAAAATAAAACATCTTCTGTGGGTTTCCAAATTAGCCTAACGATTTATTGGTCTCCAAAGATCTTTGTAGATGGTCATCTTGGCACAGAGTTCTAAAAGAGGGCTCTCTAGATCTGGAAAGAGGTTGGAAAATAATTTGTTTAAAAACAAAACAAAAAAGTCCCAAGAAACACCGTGAGAGAATGTTCTGTGACATATTGAGGATTCGGTTGAAAGGTGCTATCAGTGATCTATGGCAGGCTGGGCCCTGAAATGTCATTTGTCCCAATGTCATTGTTCTGGTTTAGAACTGCAAAGATCAAGGAGGAAATGTTGTAGCTGCCCTCTTGTGGCCAAATTGAAGGTTTTTGCTCCTCTGTCTCAATGCATGAAGGACGGGAAACAACAGTATCCGCCCCACCCCCAGCCCCTGAGCTATTCATGAACTAATGTTAAGAGTATTAAAACATCTCAGGTTTTCAGATGGACTCAATAGACCTTTCCCCCAAAGCAAGACCCTGTAAGTCAGTCAACACCTGTTTTTCAGTTGAGCAGGCCCTCTGGTTATTGATAGATTATATTAAAATTATGGCTCCTTCCACCGCAGCTCGAGGGGAAGCCACCTGCGATTTCTGGGAGGATGTTAAAGATGAAATCCACAAGTCTACAAGTACTTTTTTGGGGAAGTGGAGAGGCAGATATACGAAATAACAAGAAGGGCTTTGGCACTTCTCAGCAGGATAATCAAGGCTAAGTCACTTAACCTGGGAGCTTAGACCTCACTTTCCTCTTATGTCAAAGAAAAGAGTTCAAAGGCAGGTTCCAATATCACCATGAGCTCTAAAACTCTATAAATCTGTGAGTTAATGAACAGAGCAAACTACTGTTTAGTCTCTGGGACTTCTTTCAGGTCAGGTGACTTTATGGTTAGTGAACTGAAGAGCCATAAGGAAGATTGTATGATGAAAGCTTTGAAAATTGCGGGGCTCCAGAGAGGTTTATAGAATTACCCAATCAGTCTTCTGAGAATTTTTTAGTTTATTAGTGTAAGCACTGAATTTATGAAGTATCTTCTATGTGCTCTGCATTATTCTAGATGCAGGTAATATAACAGTGATAGAAAAAAAGGAGAAAACTTGTCTTCAAGGAGCTTACAGTTGGAAAAATAAATTCAATCATTTTAATGTAGCTTTACATAGTTTGCTTTTATGTTGATATAGTTCTGAAAATAGGAAGAGAATTTATCTTAAACCTTAAATGCTTCCAAAGATCTAAGTGAGATTGGCTCAAAGTTTAACAAAGCTCCCAATAAACTTGGGCAAGAACTGGTTCTGGAATCAAAACTTTGAGGTAAGGGGAAGTGTGGAAGAGATGCCTGGTTATGCTTTGGTCATTCTGAAAACTGTTCTTCCATGGGCCATTTTTTTTTAACATAAAAGAAATTTCTAGTGGGTCCCATATTATTTTGTAACATGCCTTTTCTGTGTCCTATTTTCACATTTGTGCCATGCTGTGGAATGGTTTAATTCAAAAGCAAGGTTGTATTTTAAATCACTCAACATTTTATTAAAAATTTTTATTTTACCAGGATATTTTTATTTTTATTGTTTTTATTTCCTCCTCAAGTCCTTGTGCATGTTCTCATGTTTAGAGAAAGAATCATAAATTTTGTAGTATTAATTGAGAAATACTAAGTTATACATTACTAAGATGAAAGTTGACTTATGTTATTAGTTATTAGGATATAAAAATATGTGTTATGACCAGGTTACAGGGTCCTGATAGAAATGATTATTTCAGATTGTAAGAAATTCTGGGAGGACCTCTTGATGACAGAGATTTTTTTCCTGTTGCCTTGGTATTTTCGGAATATCTTACACATCATCTACTATATGTGTCTTTGTTGTGAGTTAGAGTTTGGTTAGATAGAACATTTGAACTCTATTCAACTTGGCAGTGTAAAGAGCCTGGAGTCCAATGATTTGTCTTTAGGGCGGTGTTTGGGGAATAACAAAATATTTCAGAATCATTAAGGGTATCAAGAGGGAATTTGGGAGTGGTTGAAATGCTTTGTGTACTTCTAAGAAAGCAGGATGAGAGATTAGAGGAGGAAAATGGTTTTTAAAAATTTCACTTAGTGATTTGTAAATATAACAAGCCTTACTGCAGGTTCATAATAAAATGATTATAAACTGGTAAAAAGAATGAGGTTTATTTTGATCTCAGTTTGATAAAACTGAGAAGGTGAAACAAAAAACAATTCGGATGTTTCAAACCAGGGCTATTGATGAGTAATATTAGAACTCCCTCTTGGGCAAAGATAGATCTGTTAGGAAGACTTTTAAATACAGGGTGTGTGATATCATTTTGGTACAAATGGTGATACCATAGTTCACTTCTTGAAAGATGATTTTTAAGTCGATAGACTATGAGGAAGGTAGTGTTAATAAGTCTTAGAAAGAACATAGGGTCAGTTCAGAATATGCTGGGTCAGCTGGCTATGTGGTCTTGAATAGCTTTTTAGTCTTAGTTTCTTTCCTTTTAAATTGAAGTGATTTCTTTTCTCTCATAGTCTTATACAGAGAAAGTTCCATGCCTTCTCCTCCCCACATGGTCCAGGTTTCTAGAAGAGTTTTGCTATATATCTGTCTTTTCTCCAAGATCATGCCAATCACTTAGGCCTAAAGAGCTAAAAGAAGAAGAAAATGGTTTAGAAGTTGTTGTTTGAATTAAGTAGTACATGAACATTTAAACTACCTTGTCTAGACATGCCCAACAAAGAGGGGGGTTTTTGACATTGAAGGCAAATGGTTCTCAGCCCCATGGCCTAAAAGTAAACCTGCAGGTTTTGCTTTTGGTTTAGGTGTGGAAATGCGTGCCAGTCTTGAACATATGGCTCAAAGGCTAAACCAAGCATAAATAAGTGGTTGTGATTTGAACCTGATTGTTGATTGCTTTTTACTTAGACTTCTTTCCTGCACATTCATTTGTTCTTTCATGTCATTCAAATATTTTGACCATTGGGTGTACATTATTGAACATAGTTCTTGTGTCTTTATGGACAAGAGTATATTTAGTGCATTGCCCAATTCTGGATCAAAAGCACAAATGCATGTGCAGTTCAGAAGTGAAGCTGGGCCTACCTAATAAAACTGTGAACACTGGTAACTGCTGAACTAGAGAACATGTGTTTCATCCAGAGAGTAGTCACCAGTGAGTGGCTTATTGCCACAAGAGTGGCTGCCTATTGCCAGATATGCCAACGTTTTTTGAGAGAAGTCAGAATATAGGCTCTAATATGGACTCTCTTGATTTTTAAAACACTGCCAAACAAATAGAGCCCATTATCTGAGGACTGCCGGTTTGTGCACTCAGATTCTAGCTGCAGTCAGCTTTTTTCTCATGATCTGCCTCCCGATAGTATGATTGTTAAGAGCTAGATAACTTGGGTATGAATCACGGTGTGTATGACCTTGGCAAGTTACTTGGCAATCTCTATGCCTTGGTTTCCTCATTTATGAAATAGAGATGATAATAATAGTGTTGATCTCATAGCATTTTGGGGGGGAAGAATTAAATGAATTAAAATATATAAAGTGATTAGAATGGTGCCTGGAACATAGCAGGTGATATAGAAGTGTTTGATATTGTTAGAGCCTCTTTCATGTCCTCTCATTAAAGAGGCCACACCCCTCTTCCTGTGAGGTCTGGGAAGCGGAGAGGAAAAAGAAAAGGGAAACAAACCTTTATTGTGTGCTAGGAATTATGCCAGGTGCTTTGTATGACATTTCCTCATTTAATCCTCATGCAGACTTTTGAGGCGGGTTTCATTCCCATTTTATAGTTCAGAGAACTGAGACTCTATGAGACTCAGTAGCTTGTCCAAGGTAGAGTTGGGATTTGGACTTAAATGAGTCTGATTTCAAAACTCATCATTTTACACCAGAAATCTCACCATTCTTGGCAAAAGAGATTTGTGAATTTGATGCCTGACAGGACCTTCTTCATATAGGGTTTCAAGATAAATTGCCCTCTAAATGAATCTGTTTGGGTTCAGATAAACTAGGGAGAGTTTTGTTACCCATAGACCCGCTCACCTCTCCCCCAGGCAAGCATGGGCTCCTTAAGGGCAAGGACTGGGTTCTTGCTCTATCTGGAGCTCCCAGCCCATTGAATGAACACAAATGCTTACAAAGGAGCAAAAGAGGGACTCAAAATAGTAGGCTCTCAACCTACAGTTTTGGGGAATCTGGATAAAGCCTGCAGTGACAACTGCTTAGTTAATTACTGCACTAAAAGCCCCCCCTGGATGTTGTAGAACCTTTACCTCCCTTCCCAGAGCTCCTTCTGGTGTCAATGAATAGAATCAGCGTGGACGGGCAGAGTGAAGGTGTGCACGCAGGGAAGGAAGAAGGGCGAAGAAAAGTATGAAAGTGGGAAATCTGTCTGTTTAGATAAAAAGAGCAAGGGTGTGAAAGGCAAAAGCCATCAACCAAACTTCCTGTCAGCTGCACATGATGATCTTAGGCTCAGATGAACTTCCAAACCAGGACAGAATAAAAAATCACACACAACAATTTCTTTGGAAAGCCCTTTTCACCTCTACATGCTCTGTTGAAAACAGCTTTTGTTTTTGGTAGATGGACTAAAGAGTATGGGAAGTTTACTTAAAAGAATATCTGCTATTATAAATCACATAAAGTCTTTCCCAATTAGGGCTTAAGTCACATCCATTTACAACTCTGAAGCAGAAAAACACAAATGTCTTTCTGCTGGCTGGTGATATGTTTTTAAAGGATTTCAATTTCCCTTCCATATGAGAAGTTTGAACATCCACAGATCATGCTAATCCTTGCCTCATTGACTCAAATGTGTTAGGAGTCAGTGAAATTATGAAAACCACAAGCTAAACGATTAATAGGTTTATTTTCAAGAATCAAGGGGAAAACCAAGAGGCCAATAGAATTATATTTCCCAGTCTGTCCCTTTATCATCTTGGGTCTCTCTCTAGAGTGAGGGGACTGTCAGAAAATCTGCAGCATCACACCACTGCTCTTCTTCACTCATCCAGATGGAGTGCCAAGGCTATGAAGGCCACACTGTCCCACCCCAGGAGTCAGGCAGCCTCACAGATGGGCCTTTGGAACCAATCCAGATGCAGAGCAACACTGAGCCCATCCATCCACAGTCAAGCATCCGTGTCCGAACGAATGTCCAGCAAATGCACTTTAATAGGCTTAATCTGGCAAGTTACTAAACCTGTCTATATCTCAATTTCCTCATCTGTGAAATGGGAATAATCTTAGAACCGACCTCACATATTTGTGATCATTTAAGGAGCTTTACTACGTGTAAAACACAGCAGGGCTAGCAATGCTCATTAATATTTTTAATAAAATGTTTTAGAGGTGATATTGATCACAGGTGTAGGTGATCAAAATTGTATTGGCAATAACCTCTATCAAAAAAATGCTTTGGCTTTTCAAGTGATTTTAAAAGGCTCTTGACATGAGATCAAGCAACTTTATTCACCTCTCTCTGAATATTAGCTATTTCCATTATAGTCAGACTTCTATCTCTTTCTGTAAACTACTTTCAGAGACTTTCAGAATGGTTTTGTTCCTCAGAAGGAAAAAGGGTGTAACTATACAGCAACATTATGGAGATGAAGCAGTGGTTGCTTAGATGAACTAAACATGATTTTTAAAAAATAAATCAAAGGGGTATGAGCTTCACTTTTTAAAAAAAGTAACTTTGCTGTGTACTGTTTCCTATACTAGATTATTTCTCATTTTCACTGAATGGGATACAAACTTGTCAGGCGCAAATTAAAATTCCACAAAGCTTGATTTCCTAGTTTATATCACAAGGTGTTTTTTGATCAGTAGAATGCATCATTGTCAATTCTCAGGGACTGTCCTTCTGACATTTGCCTATATCACATTACTGTAGGTAGGAGAACTGATGAGCATTACAATGGCAAAGTAGAATTCAGAATTATGCTCTGTAGTCCCACTTCATTTAAAATATGTTCCATCTTCAATGTCTTCCTTTGATAAGGTTGAGATGAGGCAGTATTGTTTAGCAAAAGATCACAGGCTTTTTTTGACACCAAATATTTTGACTCTGTATTTGAATCTCAGATATACTTCTTATTATTGAGTTTTGAATATATTAATTATTCTAATAAATTTATGGAACAAATGGTTCTCAAACTTCAACATGACCCAGAATCATCTAGAAGGCATGTTGAAAGAGAAATTGTAGACTCCACACCCAGAGTTTCTGATTCAGTAGGTTTGTTGGTTGGCCCAAGAAGTTGCATTTCTATTTTGTTTCCATGTAAATATGGCAGTGATGCTGGTCTGAGGACCATACTTTTAGAACAACTAGGATACATTATGTGCAATAAATTAGGTTCAGATGGTTCCTGAGTTAGGCCAGAGTTTCGTATTTGTAAATGGGAAGAATACTGACTTGTAAGATTTTCTGGGAAGATTAAAGATATTGTGTAGATTCATCCAGAACTTAATGGGCGGTCAATAAATAGTAGACATTATTCTCCAGAATCAGAGAGCCCTGGATTCAAGTTCAAATGCTGACTGATTGCTGACTGAATGATCTATTGTAAACTCCATAACCTCTCAAAACATCATTCATTTGTATAGTGGATGCTACTGTCTCACTTGTATTCCCCCTAAACTCATATATTGAAGTCTTAACCCCAACATGATGGTATTTGGAGTTGGGGTTTGGGGGAGATAATTAGGCTTTGGTGAAGTCATGAGGGTGGCACCTCATGATGGGATTAGTCTTCTTATAAGAAGAGACCAGTGGGGCACCTGGGTGGCTTAGTCGGTTAAGCGTCCGACTTTCGCTTAGGTCATGATCTCACGGCTCATGGGTTCGAGCCCCGCGTCAGGCTCTGTGCTGACTGCCAGCTCAGAGCCTGGAGCCTATTTCAGAGTCTGTGTCTCCCTCTCTCTCTGACCCTCCCCTGCTTGCTCTGTCTCTCTCTCTCTCTCTCTCTCCTAGAAATAAATAAAAATATGAAAAAAAAAAAATAAGAAGAGACCAGAGCGCTCACATCCTCCCTTTCTCCACCATGTGAGAACATAGCAAGAAGGTGGACATCTGCAAGCCAGGAAGAGAGTCCTCATCAAGAATCTAAATGGCTAGCACCTTGATCTCATTCTTTACCAGAACTTTGAGAAATTCCTGTTTTCAAGCCATTTTATGTATTTTGTTATGGCAGCCTAAGCTAATGCAGTGGGCATAAGTAAATTAGGGATATATATATATATATATATATATATATATGAATGATGCTGTGTGTACCGCATTTGGAACAGCGCTGGCTATCTGTAATAGGAGGCAGCTAATCCATGTTAATGGTATTATTTAATAATTGCACTCCTCAGTGTGCCCTGGCTTCCAATTCCTTTACAGGATTTCCCCTCATGTTAACTTTGCTAAGAACTCCTCAAATCTGATGGTAAACTTATTGCAGAGTGAAAATTGTTGAGGGCTAATTTACATGATTGCCTTTCAACTTGGTTGCTACAGATTAATTTCTGTCCCAGCATCTCATCATTGGACCAGCACATATTTATATAAGAACAATACTATCAGCCCTCCTTCTGGGTTCAGCCTATCCAAGAGAATAAGTCCTCTCACGTGGCTCATTTTCTGGTGACGTTCCTTTGGTCAGAGCACAGTTGTCTCCTGGGTGGTATCTTGCACATGTGTTTTCCATTAAAGTAGCAACTAAAGAGTGGCAGCTGTGAATCTTTTCTGGCTGAAGCTCATGTTCCGTTTTCTTCTTTTGTAATTAGCCTAGGGTGGAAGTTTTTGGAGGAAGGGAGGGGGAGGTTTATTTGTGAATTGAAAATTGGACTTCATGCATATGACATTGGGTTAAATTGCTCAAACTTAGCTGTGATGAAAACTTTCCCCCAGTTCTCTCTCTCTCATTAAAATTTCCTCATTTATAAGTAGATTCCTCAAGCTTTACATTGCTACACAGTTCAAGCACCTAATTTTGTTTAAAACCTCATGTTAAAGTATTAAAAACTTGATCGATGCCTTAAAAGTAGAAAGACAGAAAAAGAAGTCAAAGGCTTCTGATTATTTTAAGGATACCATTTCATCATGGTGAATAACATTGTAATCACCTAGACATGAATGAGTAAGATATCAGAGGGTCACTTTTAATAGTTTTATTATTTTACTTATGAAAAAGATATTGTGTGCAGCCATTCTGGAAAAAGTTGGGCAGTTTCTTATGAAGTAAGAAACATGTACCATGTGACCCAGTAATCCTACTCCAAGGTATTTTACCCAAGAGAAGTGAAAGCTTATGTTTACAACAAGCCTTGTACATAGATGTTTATAGCAGTTCAATTCATAATTGCCCCAAAACTGAGAAAAGCTCAAATATCCTTCAGTGGGTGAATGGGTAAAGAAACTGTGATACATTCATACAGTGGACTACTACGCAGAAGCAAAAAGGAGCAAATTATTAAGACAAGCAACAATTTGGATGAATCTCAACAGCATTTAGATGAGTGAAAACTTACAGGACAAAGGTTATATGACATTTTTGAAGACATAAAACTATAGTGACAGAGAACAGACCTGTGGTTTGCAAATGGTTAAAGGTACTAGTTTATTGAGTAGTGGCACCAGAAAATTTAGGGGGTGATAGAATTGTTCCGTACCCTGAAGAGCAATGGTGGTTCCATGTCTCTATACATGTACTAAAATTCGTAGAGCTATACATCAAAACAAGTCCATTTTACTAAGCTAATTAAAAAGAAGAAAGATTGGCTGCCTGGGTGGCTTGGTTGGTTAAGCATCTGACTTAGGCTCAGGTCATGATTGTATTAAATTTCAGAGTTCAAGCCCTGAAAGCTTGGAGCCTGGAGCCTGCTTTGGATTCTGTGTCTCCCTCTCTCTCTGCCCCTCTCCTGCCTGCATGCTGTTTACATCTCAAAAAAAAAAAAAAAAAAAAAAAAACCCAAAAAAAACATTAAAGAAAAGATTGGTAGGGGGGAAAAGACATTATGTCTCTTTCAGGAATACAAAAGACTATCCCAGTGTGCTACGCAGTGAGGTATTTAAGTGTATGTTGATTCGAATCTAGTGTAGAATTACTGTACAGGTATGAAACATCACAAAGAGTTTTACTTTTTATTATTACCCAAATTGAAGGAAAGAAAAAAGGATAGGTTCAATTTTACCCATGATTTCACGTAAAATAACTAAAAATCATAAGACAATACAATGAGTTAACAATACTCATAGATTACTTTTTAAAATATCCATTCCTCACCAGTTATTAACTTTCTGATCTCCTTTGCATTTTCAACATCAATTGTATCTGGATTCTGAGATGCTTGAGATGGGAAGTAGTTGGGTCAAAAGTGGGAGTTCACTTTCCTTTATACTGTACATCAGCTATTCATATCCTGCCATCTGAAACTAATTTGTTTTGTGTGATTTATTCCATAAAGTTGCTGGAATAAACAATGCATGCACAGCTCCTCAGATGTGTATTCATCAGGGACTTGCTTGCCTGTGTATGATTTTCAGCTTTCTCAGAACTTTCAGAAATACCATCCAGCACGTGGGATGTCATGTGGGTTCTCTGAGGGCCTATGATTTATAAACTAGGGTACTTGTGTGTGTGTGTGTTTTAAATCTATGATTGATGTGATATGGGCCATGGTCCCCATTCCTAAATTGTTCCTAAGTCCAGTTCAGTGAATTAATAATAAAGAACAGACACGTCCACTCTATGTCTCTGGTACAAATAAGCACAACAGCATTGGGATTGTTTAGTTAAATGGATGAGAAATTATAGCATTGTGGTCTATCACTTGCCTCCCAAAGAAACGAAAGGTTACCTCAGATGGTACATTTTCCATGGTGGCACTTGGTTGCTGAGTGTGCCCAACTTGACTTCTGTGATATGGATGCAAAAGCATTTCACAAAGTTTCTAAAACCCTTCCACCTCCCATTCTTCCTCCCAGTAGATTTGCTAAGTGATGGCATGATAGAGAGGAATAAGTCACAGTCCTCATGGATCTCACAAATTTCTTCACAGTCCTTGTAACGTGAGCGAGTCCTTATCACACTACACGTTCCAAATTGCATTTGGCCTCTTTTAAAGAAAGGCTATACTAGGGCCAATATAGGTCACATCTAGTGTTCTTTCTCCCCCAAATCCATTTTTTTCGTTCCCATAATTAAATCCAAGCATTACTTAAATATTTTCCTTCTGAATCCATATGCCATCATTGTCACTTTAAAATAGAGAGTATGAATAATCAAATGTGTTTTACAGTTCTAGAACTATACTTTTGAGATTCTCTGTGAAAGGACTCCTTCTCTAGGAATCTCTGGCATGTGGTTCCCTCTTGTCATGTGTACTTAGAAGCCACCAGTCCTTATGTTATTCAGAAATATTTTTGGAGCATCTTTTATACACTAGGCACTGTTCTAGCTATTGAATAAATAAGACAAAAATCATAGGGTTATTGGAGTGAGGAAGAAATAGAATCAACAAGGAGATAAAAATAATTTCAGAGTGTGTGAAATGCTAGAAAGGAAATAAAACATACCTAAGACTGAGTGTGATTGTAAGGGTGGGGAGAATACATTACTTTCGAACATGTGGTCATGAGTGACCTCTTTGAAGAGGTCACATTTGAGCTGAGTCTGGAAATAAGAAGCCAGCTGTGTAAAGACTGAAGGAAGAACATTCTAGAGCAGGTTGTTTAATCCACTGGGCACTCTACTCTTCATGTTTGAAATATGGGGATGGGAACTGCCTCTCTTACATTTTACTTAATATTCCAGCTAAGGAATTATTTCCTCTCCCTAAAGCCTTGGGCTGGGTGGTTTTGGAGATGCTAGTATCCAAGAGAGTAGCCACTTCCACCAGGAAACTGAAGTCAGAATCCTGTGAAATCGGAGGTTGCTGCAGTTCCTCTTCTGTAGCTGGTCACCGGCCTATGTTGATAATCATAACATCAATTGTACTGTATTCCTTACCCTCTGCCAGAGCCTCGGCTGGTTGGGAATTTTTACCTGGTGAAGCGAATCAAATATCCTTGCTCTAGAGGATAAAATTCCTTGGTGATCTTGTCTTTATTAGGTCACCACTGTTTCCACTGACAAGTATTTCTGTGTTTGGGAGTAATATGGTGTGTTCCAATGAATCTCTAGGTTCTAGACGTAGCCTTTCTTGCCCCGACTGGGTAGCAGCAACCCAATTTCGCCTTGGTAATTGAGGCCAATCACTTTGGACAGTACAAAGAAGTGCCTGTTGGTGTGGTGGTTTAAAAAGCACCCAGGAATCTCAGCGCTTAATTTATCAGAACTATGTTTGAACATTAGTTGTTTCTTTTTCTTTCCTTCTTCTACTAGATTTGAAGAACGCTGGTGGTGACTAATTTTACAATTTAGATTCAAGGTAGGTGTAACTGAATTAACATCATATCCTGGGTCAATACAATGGGTATAGGACCTTCTGTTTCAAAGTACATGTATTTTTCATACAGATAAAGGACAGGAGAGGATGTTGAGGAACAACAGTGATGATTGTACTGGAAATTTTGCATTTACCTTGCCATATATACTTTTTACTCTTCTGTGTACAAGTAGGCTCACCTCTCAGACTATATAATCTGGACTCTTTTGCCTTTTGGCTTCCAGGTGAATTTAACCAATGAGAAACACTAGATGGAGCTCAAAAGGCAAGAGGAGGAAAGAAGTTAGAATATTTTTTTTTTCTGAACTCCCACACCCAATCAGGCTATGATTTGATAGTGGCTTTTTCTCTCTGCCTAAAGACATACATATACCTCTTGTCAGTGGGTCCTTTCTTAGGGCTCCAAATCTGGTGACATTCTTTCTACTTTCATCTCTCCAGGACTAGTGGTATTATCTCTCTGCTACTGCCACAGTTAAAAGTCCTTGGGTCCTTCAAAGCCTCTGTCTAGGCCTTTGTGAAGTTCCTTCAGTTACTAGTTAGAGTGTTTATCAGGTTCCTGCTGGAACCTTGACTCCTAAATACAGGGAACAAACATTGTACGGCATAAACTGGGAAGGGTAGGGATTAATTAAAATATGCAAAGTAGACAGCAATAACCAACTCTTATCATATTGCAAAGTTAATGTGAAGTTGAGGACTTTTGGCAGAGGAATCATGCCGTTTTTTTCTCCACTCCTTTTCAGAATATTTATTGTTCATATGTGTATGGACATTCTCTCAGTTGTGGTCAAGCTTCATCTATAAGTAGCCAAGAGTAATGACATCATTACATAATTTACATTATATTCTGCATTTAAAAAATTCAGGCATAACTGACATACAGTCTTATATTAATTTCAAGTATAAAGCATAATGATTCAATATTTATATACATTGCAAAATGATCAACACGGTAGGTCTAAGTCATGCCCCCTCCCTTTACTTAATGATTATTTTGGCTATCTAGGGAGAGAATGGCTTTGAGAAACACACACACACACACACACACACACACACACACACATACACACACACGTAATAAAGTAGTAAATGAATAATTATTATGTTAATAGCTAATATTTGAGTGCTTGTTTTATTCCAGACATTGTTTTAAGTACTTAAATGTATACCCTTCTCCCATCTTCATAATCTCCTCATAAGGTTATTGTTTCCATTTTGGAGATGGGAAAACTGAGGCACATGAAGTCAAGCCACTTATTCAATAACAATCAGTAAGTAGTGGAGCATTCTGACTCTAGAGTCTTTACTCTTAACAATTAAGCAGTGTCTCCTGGGAATGGAAAGGGGGACCTGGAGGAGGCTTTTGCAGAAGTACAAGAGACAGAGAAACCTGGCCTATGATGGAAGCATTGTTAATGATGAAGTTTGCCAGATATGGTCTATAGTTGGGATGAGCTGGAGGGAATGACACAGAGGGGGATCAAAGTGAATTACAGCATCATGAGTTAAGCAACTAAACATATGTCAGTGCCTTTAGCTGAGATGCTGAAGATAGGCAAAATGCAAATTTATGAGTTCAAAAAATAATTTATGTTCTGGTCATGTTAAGGTTATCTATCCAAGTGGAGATGTCAATGATATTAGGGTTCTCCAGAAAAACAAAAGCAAAAGTATATATCTTACCTATCTATCTGTCTATCTATCTATCTATCTATCTACTGAGAGAGAAAGAGAGATTTTTATAAGGGATTGGCTCATATAATTATGAAGACTGAGAAGACTCTAGGTCTATAGCTAGAAGGTTAGGGATTGAGAAGAACCAATGGTGGAAGTTCCAGTATGCAGGCAGGAGAAGACAGATGTCCCAGTTCAAGGTAGTTAGGCAAGTGGAGCTCCCCCTTACATGTGAGATGTTCAGCCTTTTTTTTCCTATTCAGGCCTTCAGCTGATTGGACGAGGGCTACCCACTTTAGGGAGGGCAATCTACTTTACTCAGTCTTCTGTTTCAAATGTTTATGTCATCTAAAAATATACTCACAGACACATCCAGAATAATATTTATCCTGTAACTTATGTACTGTGATTTAAAATTAGCAATACTTACATTATATGATAAGGGAACAAGAGAGAAAATAAAGATATTTGCTGTGTATGTATGTCTATGTATATATACACATACACACGTATATGAATACACATACACAAACAATTCATATGTATACATATATATATGAATACACATACACAAACATACTCATAAAAAATAAGGAGAAATCCTCATGACAATTGAAGTGTTCACTCCTGTAACTGGTTATGTGGCTAAGCACATAAATTTATAATTTCCTTCTTCTATTCATTCTATATTCTCTGCCTTCAGGAAGCACCTCAGCTGATCATGGTTTTTTACCTGGTTGTGTGACCTAAACCTTCACACCTAAAGGGTATGAGCCATTGGTAGTCTTGCTTAAGTTGCGTTGTTGTAGTTTTCCATTGACTTTAATCATGGGCCATGGTAATACTAAAAGACACACTAAGGGATCCCCTGTTTTCCAGATATATGCTTCCTTTCTTTCATTGTGGAGTAGCAGCCCAATTTCTCCTTGGTAGTCAGGATCAATAACCCCAATTAACCAAGTAGCTCTCTTTTTTTGCCTGTTGATTCAGTGGCATGAGGAATTCAAAGTGGCTGGGTAACAGTCTTAACTTTCAGTTCAATGGAATAATTGTTGTGTCTCCTGGTGGAAGCATTCCTCCCTTCAGAACAAAGGCCTCTAGCATAAGGTCATGGGAACAGGAAACAAAAGTTTTCCTGGTGGGTTGCTAGGGGTAAAAGTGAGTGGTACCACTCCCATTTCCACCCCTTGATTCCTGGACCCATGAATCTTGGCTATGGGAGAAACAATACCATATATGGATGCTGATTTAGAGTATATACAGCCTTCTAGAGAACCTTGCCCCAATCCTAGAAGGTATTACCAGCTGATGTTGTAACTAGATCTTCAAAAGTCCATTCCATCATTCTGTCAGGAAAGCTGTTTTGAGATCATGGGAAACATAGTAAGACCACTTAATTCCATGAGAATGTGTCCATTGGTACACTTTGTCTGTGAAATGAGTCCCTTGCTCAGAAAAAATGATGATGGTGGATAAGGCATTCTATTAGCCCACGTGCATAGTAGTTTTAGCACAAGCATTGGATGCAGGGAAGGCAAATCTATAGCCAGAGTAAAGGTCCATTCCAGTGAGAACAAAATGCAGCTCCTTTCATGAGGGAAGTAATCCAATGTAAATAACCTATAACCAGGTTCTGGTTAATCACCCTAGGGAATAGTGCCATCCTGGGAACTCAGTGGTGGTCTCTACTGCTGAGAGATTGGGTACACAGCAGTAGCCAGGTTGGCCATGATGCATGGAAATCCATATTGCTGAGCCCATGCAAACCCTCCATCCTTGCCACCATGGCTACTTTGTTTATTAGCCCATGGAAGGATAGATAGAGTGCCTGCAAAAACAGTTGACTGTTATCCATGGAATGGGTATCTTATCCACCGGATTATTAAAATCCTCTTTTGTTGAGGTCACCCTTTGGTGAATATTCACATGTGACACAAATATCTTCATGGTTGTTTTGCCCATTCAGAAAGGTTTATTCCCATACCTCTTCCCCAAATTTCCCTGCCACCTGTTTTCTAATCACATTCCTTCCAAATCCTTGACCATCCAGCCAAACCATTGGCCACAACCAATGGATCAACATATAATGGTATTTCTGGCCATTTCTTCTTCTAAGCAAAGTGAACAACAAGGTAAACTGCTTGAACTTGTGCCCACTGGGAGTATTTCCCTTCATCGCTAACTTTTGAGATATCCCAGAAAGAGATTGTAGTGCTGCAGCTGTACATTTTGGGTGATGCCAACATATCATGCAGAATGATCTGTAAATTGGGCCTGAGTCTTTTTTTCCTCTGTCAACTGGTCCTAGAGAACTCCATGAAACCATAGGAGAAGGCTGAGAGAGAAAGGGCAGTGTAGCAAGAATGGGGACCATGGGCATTTGGGCCACTTCATATAACTTGTGTCTTTAGGGCCTGCTCAGGCCAGATCACATATATACCTCTTCCATTTGATAATGGAGTGCTACAGTAGTGCAAGCCCAACTTTATGGATTGCTAGATCAGATAACACTTATTTTTTGAGGGGCATCTCAGGTCACATGATAACTTAGTGGTCCATGGTAAAGCATTCAGTCTCTACTAAGTCCCAGTATCAGCCCAAGATTGGTTACTCAAAGGAGAATAGTTATTTGGCGAGGTTGGTAGGGCTTTGAGCCAAAATTCTAAGGGTTTGCACTGTGACTCACCTATAAAGACATGCCGAAGGCTCTAAACAACGTACTTATCTGCCACTGACATTCCAAGTCCCATTGGATCTGTGGACCATACGGCCTAAGTGGAAGAGCTGCTTGCACAGCAGCCTTGTCCTATTGCAGAGTCTTATCTTGATCTGGTCCCTGGTCAAAATGAACGGCTTTTTTAATCACTAGTAAATGGGCTTAAGTACCACACCCAAAAGAGAGATATGTTCCCTCCAAAATCCAAAAAGCCTCACTGGCATTGTGTCTCTGCATTGTTATAGGAGGGCACAGATACAACAACTTATCCTTCACCTCTGAAGAGCTTTCTTGACATGTTCTATGCTAGCGAATCCCTAGAAATTTCACTGAGGTAAAAGGCCCCCGAATTTTTTTTTTCAGATTTATTTTCTACCTTCTGACAAGTAAATGTCTTATCAATAAGTCTAGAGTAGTTGTTACTTCTCATTTGCTAGGTTCAATCAACATAATGTCATCAATACAATGGACCGGTATGATACTTTGTGGAGGTAAAGGTGATCAAAATTTCTGTGAACTAAATTATGGCAGAGGGCTAGAGAGTTGATATACCCCTGAGGGAGGATAGTGAAGGTGTATTTCTAGCTTTACCAGCTGAAAGAAAACTGTTTATGGTGGTCCCCATTGGCAGATGTGGAGAAGAAAGCATTTGCCATATCAATAGTTACATACTAGGTACGAAGGGATGTGTTAATTTATTCAAGCAATGAAACCATATCTGGTACAGCACTTGATTAAGCTTACAATAATCCAATCATTCTTGTAGATCCATCTGTTTTTTGCAAAGGCCGAATTGGCAGAAAATGGGGGTATGGTAAGAATCACCACTTTTGGCTTCTATCAGGTCCTTCATGAAGGCACTCATCTCTGCAGTTCCTCCAGGAGTGAAGCATTGTTTTTGGTTTACTGTTTTCCTATGTAGGTATACTTCTAATGACTTAACCTTTCCCATAACCTTGCCCACAATAGTAGCCAATTATTAATGATCAGGGAACCAATGTGAGAATTATGCCAGTTTCTTAGTTTATCTATTCCAATTTTGAATTCTGGAAAATGGGAAATAACCACGGCATGGGTCTAGGTACCCACTGGGCCCACTGTGAGATAGACTGGAGCTAAAGCTTCATTGAACACCTGACTTCCATAATTTGTGGACCACAGTAAAATTTTGGTCTATGGATTAGTATTAGTTTAGAGCCAGTGTCCGTATTCCCAAAGTTCTGATTATTTCCATTCCCCATTTCACAGTTACACTGGTAAAAGGCTATAAGTCTCTTTGGGAATGGCTGGGAGAAAGATAAACAGTATAATTTTTTAAAAAATTTTTATGTCTGTTTATATTTGAGAGAGAGTGTGTATGTGCATGAATTGGAGAGGGGCAGAGAGAGATGGAGACACAGAATCTGAAGCAGGCTCCAGGCTCTGAACTGTCAGCACAGAGCCCCATGCAGGGCTTGAACTCACCAGCCATGAGATCATGACCTGAGCTGAAGTTGGACACTTAGCCAACTGAGCCACCCAGGTGCTCCAACAGTATGAGTTTTTTACTATACTGAGGTTCTGTCTCAAGAAGATTCGGGCTCCCTTTCACTCAAGGAGTTCTGTGTATGTAAACTGGCTCAAGTCTGGGAATTGACTGAGGGTGGTGACTTTTTATGGTTCAGATTAGACTTTTATTCACGTGACCTAGAACTTTTCTGCTTATACAGATAAGTAAGAATTTAGTAGGCTTTCTATCTGTTTTACTTCTAGGAACACCATGATCGACTAGCCAGTGCTGTAGTCCACCTGAGTTAGACTGTTCTGATTGCTGTTTTGAATCCACTGTAGCTTATGTGAACCATATGCCCACTTCATGGTGGTTCAGCATTGCCACCTCTCCAGGATCCAATTGCCCCTCCTATTTAGGTTCCCTAATTCAATGATAGTAGTTCCCACTGTAAGATCTCACTTTTAGAGAGGAGATTTTCAAGGATCTAGGGTTCCCTCATGAATTTATAAGTCACAGTTGTGGTGGAAGATATGTCTTCCTGGACCTTCCTAGGGGTAGGTGAACAAGTCTTAAATGACAAATCCACTCTAACATTCCAACCTCCCTAAGCCTTTGGACCCTTTCTTTATGTTAAACCAAGGTAAGTCTGGCATTTTTGACTCATTCATTGGAGACCACCTTTTCTGGTCCATGTATCACTCAACCAACCAAACTATTACGGTCCTCTCTAAGTCTCCATACTGCAAAATTAATGCAAAATCTCTACTTAGTGAGCTCATATTAGTAAATTTGGCCTGATTCAACTTGATGTTTTTTCCAACATTTTTCCACACTCTTATTATCCTTTCCTACCCTATACTCTGGATTTATGTCTGTAAAAACTAGAGAAGTCAAGTAGTTTTTCTGGAGTATAGCACATATCTTTATAGGTCACATTTTGCATTTCACCTTTAAGGGCCTGCTGGATGCTGGGACTGTGTCTTCTTATAGATCTAGATACAAAAAAGGGTGTGGAGATTGGGTCCTGAGGAGACTCAGCTTTGTCTTGCATGGAAACTACTGTAGTAGAGGCCATTACAGTTTTGTCAGACAGTACAAAGGGAAGTTGGAGGGAAGGGAGAGGAGGTGGAGAAGTCACTTTCACTAGCAAACTCCTCAAAATTTAGAAGTTCAATGTCTCCAGCTTCATCAGGGACTTCCCATCTGTCCTCATTTCAACTTTCATAATCCCATTGCATCCATTTCAATCCAGGGGGCACCTGCGTTGCTCAGTCGGTTAAGCATCTGACTTCGACTCAGGTCATCATCTTGTGGTTTGTGATCAAGCCCTGTGTAGGGTTCTATGCTGACAGCTCAGAGCCTGGAGCTTGCTTCAGATTTTCTCTCTCTCTGCCCCTCCCCCACTCATGCTCTGTCTCCCTCTCTCTCTCTCAAAAATAAATAAACATTTAAAAAGTTTTTAAAATATTAATCCAATCTATCCAATCTAAGAGTTGTATATATTGGTCTAGAGCTCAAGGAATAGTCAGGAGTATAGATATGAATTTGTGATTCATTAGAAGATGGATAGTATTTAAAGATATAGGACTCAATTCTAAAACTTCGCACCCTCCCACCACCACTAAGAAGAGGCTATAGATAGACAAGGGCCTGAAGACCTAATTAAGGGTCTTTCAAAAATTTAATATTTAGGCATGCACTATTGTTCTGAAAAGAAGAGATGATTTCCAGTACAAAAAACACATTTATTCAAACAATTACTAAAAGTCCACTAGATGCCAAGGAATCTTCTAGATGCTAGGGATACCTCAGTGAACACTACACAGTCCCAGCTCTCCAGCTACCTCAGCTTTGATAAGCAAGACAAAAAATTACCCCTGCCCCAAATAATACACTAAATGTCAAGTAGTGATAGATACTATGAAGAAAAATCAAGCTGGGTAAGCAGGGAGTGATGGAAATTAGAGTTGCTATCTTATTTTTTTAAAGTTTATTTATTGATTTAAGTCATCTCTACACCCAACATGGGGCTTGAACCCACAACTCCAAGATCAAAAGTCACACTTTTATGACTCTTCTGACTGAGACAGCCAGACGCACCTACACATGCTATTTTAAATGGGGTAGTTGGGGAAGGTGTTTTTGAAGAGGAGTAGAGCCTTGAAGGGACAGAGATAGCTAATGGAGTAGCAAGCAAGGAAAAATGGAAGACACTGGAAGAGAATCCAGGGGTCTGATTCTGTAGGGTCTTGAGAGGGAGAGGGAAGGGGAGAAGAGCAGTAGAAATGGGGAGGCAGAAAGAACTGGAGATGGGAGGAGAAGGGAGGAAAAAAGATACAAAAAGCCAAGAGGGCCGGGGTCCTGCAGCTGGCAGCTCTTAGAAAGTTGAGGTTCAGAGGCTCTCAAGCAATTGTGGGGGCAGTAAGAAAAAGAGAGGAGATTCCTAGAAGTATTGCTGATGGTTATGAATTGCTTTTCCTTTAAAAACTTTTAATGTTTGCCTATTTACTTATTTTGAGAGAAAGATATAGAGAGCAAACAGGGGAGGAGCAGAGAGAGAGGGAGACAGAATCCCAAGCAGGCTCTGCACCATAAACATGGAGCCTGATATGAGGCTCGAACCCACAAACTGTGAGATCATGACCTGAGCCGAAATCAAGAGTCAGACACTTAACCAACTGAGCCACCTAGGGGCCCTAAATTGCTTTTCCTTCAATGGTCTTTGTCAGATATAACTAGAATTGGGGATTATTTTTACAATTACTTATGGCCATTAGCTGGTGTTTCTTTTAATATAGCACTCCATTGCAACTGGGCTATATGACCATATTTGGATTGCTTTTAAATTTAATAAATGTTAAATTTACGTCTCATATTACCTGCAAGAATGACTATTCAGAGATCCTACACAGTAGCCTTTCTTCTCTTTGGGGAACATATTCAGCTAAGCATATGAAAAAAAATATATATATATACACAACATAGTTTATGGTAAGTAACTTATTAATTGCTTCTGAAATTTAATAAGTATGTATCCACAAAATTTGCATTATTGCTTGCATGCAATATTGTCCCAACCATGTTAAAGCCTATCTATTTCAAGACTATTATTCTGGACATTCTTGATTTCACACAAAAAAATCATAAATTAACTTTTAGTCCACTCCCTTCACTGTATGGAAGGTATCCTTCCTTAGGATAATGATTTTACTCACTCCTATATCACCAGTGCCTAGGATAGTAGCTTCTATACAATAGATGTTCAGCAAATGTTTGATAGGTGAATTAGTAAGTGAAGTAAAATGAACTAGCTTGTCAGACTGCCTCAACCCTTTAATTAGAAAATGTTGGAAGTACAAATGACTTCAGGCTAATTAAGAGTAGAATTTAACTAACAGGTTATCTTTTACAGTAATTGTTTTTTAGCATTTTTTTCCCTTATAATTACATTTATTTTAGTGGTAGCAGTGGGAAATAATCCTATTCAAATAGCAATACCTATTTAAACCCCATAGACCCTTAAGTTAAAAAACAAAGCAAAGAAAATCCAAAATTTGTCTTTAATTTTTTCCCCAAGTTATAAAAATGATCAGCAACTTTAGGTTGCTTTGTTTAGTTACATATTTAGCAAGGAAAGTACCAGTGTGTTATAGGCACACCACAGAACCGTATTATATTCTTTGGGTTCAGTTATAAATCTGTAGGAGTGGTAGGCTAATGATGGGTGATTTAGCATTTGGGGACCACTTCTCTGAGAAACATTTCTCTTCAGGGGCCAATTAAGAGTGCTTAGTTTACTGTCTAACCATAACCACATCAGGCACTTCTAACATGAGGTGTTCACTGATGCTTGTTTAGATGCTGAAGGCAATGCATTAGGAATTGATGGTGAATCATTCTTATCCAATCAGTTCCTGATGCAGTATCTACGACATCAAAAACTCTGTAATAATTACATGAAGTATTTGTTTCTGAATGCAACAACTTTGTTCCATTTGTTACTACATATAAAATTTGCCATTAAGTGAGGCTTCTTGTCATGTGATAAAATCAATCCAATGTCATACTAATGAGTAATTTCCCTAGTTTACCAAGAGAGGCATTGCAAACATGATGTACATAAGACTCACGTAGTATAATCATGTTTTTAATGCAAACTAGTGTGGGTAAGTATTTTTTAGAGAGGATATTTTATTTTCTTAACATATATTTATTTTTGAAAGACAGAGAGATAGAGCATGAGTGGGGAAGGGGCAGAGAGAGAAAGAGACACAGAATCTGAAGCAGGCTCCCGGCTCTGAGCTGTCAGCACAGAGCCCCAGGCAGGGCTTTAACCCATGAACAGCGAGATCATGATCTGAGCTGAAGTCGAATGTTTAACTGACTAAGCCACCCAGGCACCCCTTAGAGAGGATATTTTAAAAATAGTTTGCCTTAAGCCACTTGTTCCTGGTTTTTTTTAAAAGGATAATTTTAAAAAAATATTAAAATCCTAAGGAGATTTGAATGAGACAACCTGGTGAGCATTTAGTATCGAATTCATTGATTAGGATACATTGCATGTATATGTTCAAGATAGGTTTATTATATCTTTCATTCTAGATTTCTAGCTCACTGAAATGATAAGGTTAGAATTAAAATTAATGTTCTTCTAGGCACAGGCTACCAAGAAGAACATGATGGTCAGATACACAACTTCAAGAATGTTACTGGTTTCCTACCTTATTGATCATTTTGCAGGTCATCTTTTGATGATCTCATTAGAAAATTCCAATTCGTCCTCTAAAATTCCACCAAATATAGAATCAATGAAGGGCTCTAGTATTACCTAGAAAACCTATCCATCTGTCAATGGAAGTTTTGGTTTACATGGGATATTTTTAGACATAAAGGGTAGGAGATTTGGGAATAGAATCAAAGTGGAGATCACAAAATGGAGTCTGGAAAGTCTACTGATTGCTGTCTGTCTTCATTTATATGAATACCAAGTAGGCCTGAGACTTAAGATTTCACCATATTTTAATTCTACCAATGGTGTAATTTTGGAATACATTAAAACACTCTAGCTTATCATTAAGATAAGTTCCATCTTATTCTCTTTCTGGAGTCTTTATCTATGATTAAGTATGTTATGTCAATTGTTTAATAGGCATTTCCTTAAGGTTTATATGCTTTCTGTTTTTTAATTTTAATTTTATTTTTTTTAATGTTTATTTTTGAGAGACAGAGAGAGAGAGAGTGTGACCAGGGGAGGGTCAGAGAGAGAGGGAGACACAGAATCTGAAGCAGGCTCCAGGCTCTGAGCTAGTTGTCAGCACAGAGCCTGATGCGAGGCTCGAACCCACAAACTGTGAGATCATGACCTGAGCCAAAGTTGGATGCTTAACCAACTAAGCCAACAAGGTACCCCTATATGCTTTCCATAGAGAGTATTTCAATAAAGCCAAAGCACTTATAAACAGAACAGTCTTGGTGACCCTGAGGACTTTTGTTGGAGAAGAAATCCCAGGGCAAGGACCTGAAAAGTCAGCCCATCATATTTCCCTATAGCTCTCATGGTCTCTTACAATTTTGGTTTAGCAGGTAGATTTGACAGATTAGGGAACTGAGTTAACAACTCTAGCAGTGTCTGAGAAATTAGGTGGTATTATGTCATTTGTGAGCTAGGAGGAATGCGATAAGGAAATAAAAACAGGTGAAGAACAGGATCCCTCAAGATTTGATTGTTGCAAATATGCACTGTAATTTTCAAGTAGCATCATTTATCAAAAGTAACAGAAGTCTATTTGCCCACATGTCATGATTCTAGGCTATTGGCTATTTGGAGTGCCTAGTATAGGATTGCAACAAGTTTTGAAAATCCTCAGTACTGGGATATGGTGGCTGGGACGGTTGACTATGGGAGTATCATCTTTAATTACAAACTGCTACAAGGAATTGGGTGGGGAAAGAGGGATTCATGGGGTTGGATAAAAGCTCCTATATAGGCCATTGAGTATCAAATTTGAGCATGCAGAATTGTCCAGAGGCTTATTTAAAGACTGCTGGGATACACAATCAGTTTCTAATTTAATGGCTCTGGGATGAGACCCAAGAATTGGCATTTTTAACAAGTTCCCTGGTGACATAGCTCAGAGACTATAATTTGAGAACAATTGCTCTAGCCTGGTCTGAGACTATATGGGCTATTGGAAACAAGTGATCTTAACCAGGACTGTGATAAAGTGAGTGTGATGATCTCGAAGGAAAAAGGGCCAGAATGAAGCATCTACAGAAATTCAAATCTTAGTAATTATTAGAGTTCAGGAATGTTGCTCTTTAGACATCATATTTCTACAGATCTTTTAGGAACACATTTTCAACTTCGTGTTTTCATTTCCTTTCACTCTAGAAAAATCATAGAATAAAAACTCTTCAGTTCTCTGGATTATTTGAGTTTGGAAATAGAGCTAGCCTGCCTGTAGTTGGGGCAAGATGATAGTAAGGAAAGACAACACAGAGACAGGCAATCTTTGGAGCATTGTATAGGCCAAGGACATCTCCCAGTAACTGAGGTGTCTATAACAGAACCAAAAAGAAGAAGGTCACTTTTTCTAGAGGATCTCCCAGAGGCTTTTTAAGGAGATCCTCCTGGTATGTCCATTCCAGGTGACAAAAATGTTGTACAGCTAAGTGGCAGACTTATCTGTTCCTAGAGTTGATCAAACTCCTCCCTTCTCCCAAGGTTTTCACCATGCTGTTCCCACAACTCGTACCCATTCTTCAAACCTCAACCTCACCTTGTTGAGATGAGGTCTCCCCATCCTTTGCTCATAGCAGTTAACCATCTATAATTACAGTGGATATATTTACATGATTGGTTTAACAACCAGCTCCCCCACTAGGGTGGGGATGGTTTGTTTACTGCTGCATCCCCAATACAGAGCCTTGTACCTCATTGGCATTAAGTACTTGTTGAATGAAACTTAAAAAGCAGCTGTACCTTACAGGAAGAACTTGAAACCAGGGTTTTGTGCATGTTGGCTGACCTTGGAACCTTCTCCATCCTTACCCTCTCCAGACTATCATGTTCACTGCTAGGGGAGTATGGGATATAAGTGCAGCACGGTTTGAAACTATTAGTTAAATAATGCCATAACCCCCAAAAGAAAGTGTGTTTTTAAAGAGAAGTTTGGGCTTCAAAGATGACGAAGAAGAATGGGTTATACAGGCCCAAATTGGGTACCTGGCAAGATAACTAATATCAAAGGGCTCTGGCCAATAGAAGATTGAAAGCTGTAACCAGGAAAGGTTTCTTTAACCCTGCTCCACCTTCATGGAAGACAGCTCTGTCTTAGATAGGATGGGCAGCATAGACTTCCTGAGATCTTGCAGTCATCACTGGACGCATAAACCCTTTTTGATTTGTTTAGTTTTGATTTTTAATTAATTAATTAATTAATTAATTGGAAGTAGGGTTTGGCAAAGGAAGACAGAGATGGCCTTTCTGGGCATTCAATGACTGCTTACCCTCCAGTAGTAAGGCTGCTTACTCTCCAGCCTGGAGAGGCCACAGAAAGTTCTCATCTGGATGTATAGAGAAGACAGACATTGTGAGCCTGGAGCCACTTTTAGCTTGCATAGGGGTGCTGCTAGGATACTTTGGGACTTTTGACTTTGTCAGTGACTCCTGAGGCTTTCTTGGTGACAGCTGGAACTTTTGCTGGCTCACTTGAGCCTGCCCACATTCCTTACATTCAAAAGCAGAGGACGATAAGAGCCTTTGAAGGCAGGATGGTGATCACCATCTAGCTAGCTTGTTCTCAATAATGGAATAAATAAAGCCTGCTGTCAATTTGAGCTTCCTCGCAGCACGGGGCTCCCTGCAGTAACTGAAAGCCAAGGTCAGCCTCCTGAGCCAGCTGAGCTGCTAGCACTAATGGTCTGATGGGGCTGGTAATCTTACTTTACTTTTTGGGCCTGGACTAAAATGTTGATTGCTAGCACTAAGAAGGCTCAGTGAAGAGTTGTCTAGTGGGATGAGCTCAGGAAGAGATCTTTGCTCATTTGGGGGAACTGAAGGTAGTATGAAAACTAGGAAATCAGTGAAGAAATCAATGGACCTCTGGACTTCTGTCACTCTGGTAGGTGCCAGGACTGGGTGGTGGTGGGACACCTACAAGCTCGAAGTCTATACCTGAGGACAAAGCCAGGGACACTTAGAGAACACTCAGGACAAGTTTTGGGCACCACAGGCTGATGTGCAATACATGCCGGGACACAACTGGTCAGGGAAGAGTCAGGCAAGATCTAAAGAAGCAGTCTTGGGATGCCCTTTACATGGGGCTCCAAGTAGTGAAGCCTGTAGGAGGCACATGGTCACTGTGGCTCCTAAGAACAAAGCCAAATCCAGGCATAGAGGTGAGGTCTGACATGAGTAATGCTTAGAGCCTCAGTGAGTTGGGATCTGTGATTAGATGGGAACACGCAGGCTGGAGGATGAAGAGAACATGGTCACCTGTACTGAGCAGGAATAGCATTCAGGTTTAGCGCAGCAGCTCAGGATCACAGATTCAGCATACATTTAAGGTGCAGGCCTGCAGACTGACAATAGGCTCTGCTTGCTTGCTCTGGGAGAGAGGCTGGCTACTTCCCCTTTGATGTAGGTAGTCTTCACGGCATGGGTAGTATCAAGGAGTAACAAGCACCATACTATAGGTGCTGGCGATTAAGGTCAGGGCTTGGTTCCCAGGACCCCTAACAAGGTCTCAGATAGTGAGCAAGACAGAGCCTCCATACGAAAAGGCTGGGAACCCTGTTGTACTCTATCTTCTATTAGCACTGTCATAAACTAGTCCCATCTAACAACAATATTTTGGATGTCTCATTGACAGAGATGGCAAAGCCTTCCCTTATTTTGATTCTAATTGTCACCACGGTGATGAAATTTTTAAGTTTTTATTTTTTTAATGTTTTTTATTTATTTTTAAAATTTATTTCTGAGAGAGAGACAGCATGAGCAGGTGAGGGTCAGAGAGAGAGAGGGAGACACAGAATCTGAAGCAGGCTCCAGGCTCTGAGCTAGTTGTCAGCACAGAGCCTGACTTGGGGCTCAAACCCACGAACCGTGAGATCATGACCTGAGCCAAAGTCGGACGCTTAACCGACTGAGCCACCCAAGTGCCCCAAGTTGTTTTAAGTCAGATTCTATGTGGCTGAAAAGATATGTGATTCCCCCCCGGCCTCCCGGCCCGTTAAAACAGCAACAAAGCTAATTAGTTGTCAAAAGGAATTGGGACTCCTAATTCCAGAGCCAATTTTCTTTTTGTTCTTTTATACTAGCTCTCTTCTTGGTAGGAACCTGCCTATCCTGTGGTCTATGCTTCTAAAATTTAATTGCAAGGGTGCTATTTGGAACCCACAACACATGTTTTTCCTTAGAGCTTGTAAATTATTAAGTTCTGAGAAAATTCTATTCGATCTATGTTACCTAATAAACAAGTCATGCTACTTCTCTTATTAAAACTCTCCCAGTGCTTCTCAGGTCTTTTATATTAAAACCTGAAATCCTTACCATGGGCCACCCGGTTATTGCTCCAGTTCTGTCTCCTACCAGTTTCTCATTCACTCCACTCCACTCCACCCACAGCCTTCTTGTTGGACTCATGTACACTGATTCTCGCCTCTGACTGCACATTGGAATCTGCTGGGCATCTCTTCAGTAGTGATGCCCAGGCCTTACTCCTAGTCATTCTGATTTAATTCATCTGTGAGGAAGCCCTTCCTTGCCTTTGGCCTTTCTAAAAGCTCTCCTGGTGCCTAAATGTGTAGACAGTACTGCAAACATCTACCGTACTTACCGCATATACCAACATGACCACAAACACAGTTCCTGAAACATGTGCTCATCTATTTAAAATTTCTTTCTTTTTTTTTTTATGTTTTACTTATTTCTGAGAGAGAGACAGTGTGAGCAGGGGAGGGTCAAAGAGGGGAGACACAGAATCTGAAACAGGCTCCATGCTCTGAGCTAGCTGTCAGCACAGAGCCTGATATGGGGCTCGAACCTATGAACCGTGAGATCATGACCTGAGCCAAAGTCGGACTCTTAAACAACTGAGCCACCCAGGCACCCCAAAAATTATTTCTTGTCCTATTGAATTACATTCGTTTTCTTTCCTTTTGAAAAAAAGAATGTATCTCTTTTGAAAAATTGTCACCAAGAATTGGAATTGGTAATTCTTTAATGTTTGATGGGGGGAAAAGGCTATTTCAATTAGTAGGAAGATACAGATGGTATCTGGAGAATTTCATAGCTTTAAAGGGCCCTAATGAGCCCTGCAGATGAATATGAAACCCTCTTGTTATCAGAGGTAAGTTATTTTCTGGCTTACAGTTCAGTATTTATCCTGTTAGTCTGGGAATAACCAGTCCTCAAACTGACTTCCTACTACCCAACATCACTTTTTGGCAAGGAAACCTAATACGTCACAATAGCAGATGTGTAATCTAATCAGATACACACACAGGCTTCTTCTCTTCCTGAAGATACCCAAGGAACTACATGTCAGCCAAGACCTTTGAAATATCATGTTTAATACTTGTTGTTATTAAAGTTGATCTTACATTAATTATAAATTTGTTCCATCTAATTGGTTTGGTGCTGCTGGGTGAATGAGAAAGAGAGCTGGCCTTGATTTTTTTACCCTGAGGAATCACATTTGTTCTCAATCTTTTTCCAGAATAGTCTTCTGCCCCTGTTTCCAGGGGTCACCAAGAATTAGAGTTAGGCATAGTTCAAAAAAGTCTTTGAGGCCAGAACCAAAGCTGATTCTAAATTTCAATATCAATTAGGACATTTGAATGTGAACCATCCATAGAAGGAATGAGGAAGAGACTTTCAATGTGAGAATATGGGCAGTTGAAGTTTGAGTAGGGCCTGGCAGATCACCTCTTTTGGACTGCTTAGAATCTGACAGCACCCACAGAAAGAGTGGGAGGAGCTTTCAGAAGGAAAACACATTTTAGGTTTAGCTTCTAACACCAACTCCCTTGGTTGATTATATCAAAAACAAAAACAAAAACAAAAACAAAAAAAACAACAACAAGGAGCCTTAAAGGAGCTCTATAAATGGATCATGAATATAATAAAGGCAAATTAATTCTCAAGGCTGGTTGCCTTTCTAGTGGAGCAGGATTTCAGAAAAGACTTCAGTAAGATCAAAAGAGGTTGAACATGAAACAGTAATCATAGCAGTTTTTTTTGTCATGAACTAGTAATTCTGTATTGTAATTTCGATTGCCTACAAGTCTTTTGATCCATGAGGGCAAGGAAATTGCTCTGTTTAGCATAATCCCAGAGACCACTGTGGGGAATTGTATGAACATCTCACAGTTGCCAGCTGAGATTAAGCCAACTCACAGCCATCCAGCTTAGACCTGCAAGAAGAGTATCATGTGAGCAGAGGCACATGGGTGCCTTGGGTAAAAAAATGGCACTATTCACCAAGTGCATCAGCTGAAGACTTACATCTGCTGGCTTTTTTCTTGATGAGCCATTATCAAGCTACTTCTCTTGTTGAATTGAAATCTTATATTCACATGTTTCTGGTATGTACAGCATTGCATATAATGTCCTAAGTTTTGCAATTTGAAAGGATTTATTCTATTTAATCCTTACATAATAAGAAACACAAGTAAGAGTATGGTGGATGTAAAACCTATCTCTCAAAACCATTTTTAAGCAAGCTTTATAAGGAATTTGGGAATACCAACAATAGCACCCTAAAATAGTTCCTCAGGCAAAAACAAAAACAAAAATAAAAACCAAAAAATCAAAAACTCCAGCAATTATGTAAGTGAAAAAGGTAATGAGCATATATATACTCACCAAAGGGGCAGGTGTGATAAGGGGGGTTCCAAGTCTTCACCTTTTTTAGATGGTAGTTTCTGTGCCCTTCCCTTTGCTCACGCTGCTTTATTCAGCTACATTGGATTGGGCCATGAGCCTCTGCCCTTCTGATTCATTGAGTGGGGCTGATCAATTATAGGGATAATGATCAAGAAAGGAGGGAGGAAAGAGACTGCAGAGGTTCTCCATCATATGCAGTGGGAATTGTCAGCTTCAGGGAACATAAGAAGCATCAGAGGACCTTGTTACAAACATAGATCCCCAGGATCTGTGTCCAGATTTTGATTCTGTAGGTCTGATATGGGGCTAGGACTTGCACTTTGATGGGGATATGCCCTGCCTTTCTCTCTACTTTCATTTCATACTAGTCCATTTCTTCTCTTAAATTGTAGACTCAAGCTATAACAAACTGCTTGAAGTTCCAATAATCCCATGAGCTCTATTATGCCTTTGCACATACTTGGGACAGTTTTGTCTTCCTCTCTCCCTCCTTGAACAAGTACACATATGCACACATGCATACCCTGTGTGACTGTGACACATACATTCAATCTGAGACCAATATCAGACCCTGCTTTCTCTCTTATGTCTCCCTTTTCTGAGATCCTGTTCAATTTGTACCCTCTCTATTTTCACATCTGTTATACACAATGATGTTTTCTTGCTTACATGTTGTCCCCCTCATTAGACTATGACCTTCTAAATGTAAGGACCACCCTTATTCATCTTTATAGTCTCAGCCATACAGTTCTCAATATGGCATCTACTACTTAAAAGGTACACAATAAAAATTTGTTGAGCTAAATGAAATGTTGGTTAAAGCAAAGAATTATAGATTCCAGCTGATAACTTGTCCTTAAATAGCTGTAATTTGCTTGGTTAGAATAATGGTTTTTCATGGAAGAAAATCTGGCAGATATGAAGTTACAAAACAATTAAGAAAGAACAAGGGAACATATTCCTACTTTTCATATGAACTCCTAAGTAAAAGGCTGCTTTTTGAAAAATAAAAATGTCTTTTCACTGAAATTTAGCACGTAAAATACAGTTCTAAGTCTATTTTCTGGAATCAAATTGCTCAGGATCAAAAAGAAATAGAAGATTTTTTCCTAAGCAGAAAACAAGGGCCTATCATTTCTCATGTCTTCTTTTTCTCAAGGGTTTAGGATAAATCATATCCAACTCCAAAGCAACATGCAGGCTGGTTCTTTTTTTCTTTACTCTTAACCTTAGGTTTGTTTTCCCTTTCTTCCTAGAAGGTTTAATACTGAAAAGTGACTGTTAAGAGAAAGCAAGAATAAAGATGTAGTTCTTCTTCCCTCTACTGGAAAACATTAGAAAAAGGTCATAAATGGAAGTATTGTACATTGATGAGGAAAATGAATCGCTGTAGGTGAACCCAAGACATAAGGTACGTCATGCCCACAATTGCAGTGGGGAAGGCACTGGGGGAGAGTATAGACATATACTTTGTGGCCTTGCCCACCTTACTGGGTTGTTGTGATGGGCATTAAAAGGAAAAATGAGGGAAATGATATAAAGTAGTTTTGGTAACAAAGCTTTGCTAATGTGGCTAGATAGTCCATAGGCCAAATGAACTGAAAAAATAGTAGCAAAGTATCAAGAAGTAAGCTATTCCTAAAACTCTACATCTTGTTCAAGGATTGTAGAGATATTACCAAAGGAAGGGAGACTCTAAATCCATAGTAAAGTATTCTTACAAGCATCTTTGGGGGCATTGCAACGTATACATTTGTGATCTTCATTCTGTAAATTCTTAGACCTTACTCTCTATAGATTTGTATTTGGATGTAACAGAAATTTCTGTCAGGTCATTGGATCTGTTTAGACAGTAGCATCACAATATTTCTCTTAAGATCATGTTATTTCCTCAGAGTCAGAATTATTTAGATACCTTCTGAAAACTTGGAAGGATTATCCCTCCTTCTGCGATTGACTGTGGAAGATAGTGTAAGGGGTTGGGAAGCACATGAGCTTTGGAGTGAGGTAGGGTGGGGTGTGATTCCTGATACTATCACTTACTAGTGGGGTGCTTTAAGGTAAATCATTTTGTTTCTTGGAGCTTCAGTTTCTGCATTGTTAATACTTGTTAATACTGCATTATTAACAACTAAATGGGACAATATTGTGGAAATGTCTACCTAGTACAAAATCTGATACATAGACATTCAATAAATTCTGGTTTTATTTTGTTTTAATGATGTACTCTGGTTAACTCACTTTTTTTTCTCTCCAACCTCTAGATTTTAGGAAAGGTGCCCAAATTCCATGCTTATATTTATGCTTACATTATTTTCTTCCTTCCTAGAAGTTTTCTTTTCTTTTTTAAAAAAATATTTACTTTTCAGGAGAGTGCAAGCAGGGGAGGGGCAGAGAGAGGGGAACAGAAGATGCGAAGCAGTCTCTGCACTGACAGGTTGATAGCAGTGAGCTTGATGTGGGGCTCAACCTCACAAACTGCAAGATCATGACTTGAGCCAAAGTCAGGCCCTCAACTGACTTAGCCAACAAGTTGCCCCCTTCCTAGAAGTTTTTCAAATCTGCTTCTGTACCATGCTCAAGTTACTGACTTATTATTTTTGTACCAGGATGCTCTAGGGTATTGGCCAAGAGAGGTCTCTATTTCTACATTGAGGGGCTTCTGAGTTTGCATGATGCTTATGGTTTCTCTGAACCCAAAGGCATCTAGAGTTGATGTAAGCCATTTTATAATTTGGTTTCTCTTCTTTATGGACCAAGCACTCTGTCATTTCAGACATGCTGTTTAGAAATCTAGTCCTCCCTCAGCCTTCTGGTCAGAATTCTGAAACAGCTCAGGTCTTTGGGTACTCAAGCTCACACTGGTGCTAGAGTGGTACTAATTTTGTTACATTTGAATGTCTTTTGCAATCTCTCTTTTGGAAATTAACTCAAAACAAAGGCAGAAAAATCTATGAAAACCAACTGAAAAGGTGTTGATGGGTGAGAGGACTTATATGAACCCACTCAACAGGACTCTATTCTATATCCCAGTTTCCTAGCAGATGTGGGGGCCACTTCAAGTTTCCTCAAACGTCCTCTTTCTGATTTCTGGGTGGGAGTCACTTTCCAGGCAATAACCTTTTACAGGTCTGCTTCCTTTTTACCTGGCCTTCTTGTTCTTTATGGGATCGAGACTCTGAATCTCCCAAGGCTTGAAAGATAGCCAAACATTATTTATTATTTTTGTTAGCTGTGTAGGCATTCAAAAAATGTTTGGCTTCAAATTGGTTTCAATAAAATAGTTGGCTGGAGTTACAAATGAGCATTTTGGCTGGAATTTTGTTAAATACCAGTTTGAAGCTGAATTTTGGTAAAGCTGCCCTGAATACATCTATCTTTGTCAATGGATTTGTTTGTTTATTAAGTGCATACTTGCTGGATTTTTGTGGGAAGAGAAGGTCAGACAGAGGAGCATGAGGATTAGAAGTGATTACGAATAGAGAAAAGGATTCATGGAGAATGGTGTCTAGAGATAAGGCGTTACGAGAAGGGAGTCTGAGTCATACTGTGCATAAGTGGGTGTCCAGCCCAAAGCCAAAGCCAGAACTGCCATTGAGCTGAGCTTCCCATTGGCATGTTTTCCACATTCTGAATGGTGGAGACATTCTTAAATAGGTAGTCACAATTAATGACAGAGCAGAAGTGTAATTGATATAAAGAATGGTTCTCATAAAAAAAAGGGCTTTTCATACTCCTCTAGTTTAAGCTTCTAGAAAACCTTAAAAAAGAAGCCAGACCTAGTTCAAGGGACACAGTGCATCTTTCATAACTGAAGCAAAGCAGATGAATAAATAACCCCTTCAAGGAAAGCCATTAGCAGATTGGATAATGATATTGACATGAGTAATTGGAGAGAAATAAATAAACTAGTTGCTATTAGTACATTCATTAAGGATTGCCTATGTATAATTGGGTGTAACTCTTAAGACTCGGTGTATGCCACCTTCCATTTCTTAAAAAAAGAAAGAGTATTTTGAAGGTCCTCTTTCTGGAGACCAAAGACATGAGGCATTAATTATGACTCAATGGAGTTGTAGTCATGTCTGAATCATTTCAAACCTACCTTCTTTTGTAGAGTACACCTATAGTAAAAAAAAAAAAAGGAGGGAAGTTTATCCTGGAACTTTTTAGGGGGCAGTGTCTAGAATTCCAGACCTCTCAAGATTCTTACAACAGAGGAGAAACTTTAGTCTATAAATTTGTCACAATTTTCTAAGATGATGCTTCATTTGGGACAATGGAGGAGATGCTAAAGGCAACAGACACAAAAGAGTAGAAGAAATTAGTTCCTTGAAGCCTGCAACTCTTTAGGTCTCAAAGACAAAATGCTGGACAAGGTTGGGACAAGGTTGACTTACCCATTGTCTGCTCCTTAGAGGCAGGGGCTGGGTTTGAGATTTCTTCTGTAATTGGAACCCAATGGCTTCTTATTGAGGGGCTGAGTGTCATGCCACAATCTGGCAGGATGCACATCCTGCAAAAAGGTGGTTACTTCAGAAACAAACACATCTCCATGTTCAGTTTAATTGGCAAGTGACCCAGCAAAATGATATAACCCCTACAAAACTCAGTTTTCTCATTTTAAAATGGGATCCTGAAATCTATTTCATACTATATATACTATACTATTAGTAGGGGCTTAAGTGAGACTATTTGTGTAAAGTGCCTAACAGTGCCTGATACAGAACACTTAATAAATGGTAGCTACTATTTTATTTTTCCCTCGGCATTACAACAATTTTCACAGGTTAAGAATTTGAGTTGACCCTACTGTCATAACAAACAAGAAACATCCTTAGCTAACCATACTATTACTAACAATAACAAAAGCTGCTATTTAATGAGTGATTACCATATGTCTGAGTATTTTATTGAGTATGGATACTACGTATTTTACATAGATTATTTTATTTGATTTTAACAGCAGTCCTATCAGGGAGGTTCTTATAGGAACAAAAGTGAGAGTGGCTGGGTGGCTCAGTTGGTTGAGCATATGACCCTTGATTTTGGCTCAGGTCATGCTCTCATAGTTTGTGGAATCAAGCCCTGCATCAGGCTCCATGCTGAGCCTGGGATTCTCTCTCTCTCTCCCTCTTTCTCTCTCTGCCTCTCCTCCACTCACTCTCATTCTCTCTCTCTCAAAAATAAATAAATAAACATTAAAATAGAAACAAAACTGAAAATGGGAGAATGTCTTGGGGTGCCTGGGTGGCTCAGTCGGTTAAGCGTCTGACTTTAGCTCAGGTCATGATCTCACAGTTCGTGGGTTTGAGCCCCACATCGGGCTCTGTGCTGATAGCTCAGAGCCTGGAGCTTGCTTCAAGTTCTGTGTCTCCCTCTTTCTCTCTGCCCCTCCCCTTCTCATGTTCTCTTGCTCTGTCTCTCAAAAATAAATAAACATTAAAAAAAAAGAAAAAAAAAGAAATGGGAGAATGTCCAATAGTAGTATTTTTCAATGGAGTTGCAAAGAAACATGGGACTCAATCTGCTAGAAATACAAGTTCCAGAGGTGTAGTGAGAAAAAGAGAGAAAGAAAGTAGGAGGCATAATAATTTTTAATCCTATGAGCCATCTTGAAGAGAAGCCTGAGAAAGCCACCCAGCCAGCCCCCAGGAAAGGGCAATGGAAGCTTTGTGGGCAGGGACAATGGTGGTCAGAGGGCATCCTATGAGCAAAAGAGGAAGGACACAGTTTTTTTTTTTTTTAATTTTTTTATTTTTTTACAAATAGTTTATTGTCAAATTAGTTTCTACATAACACTCAGTGCTCATCCCCAAAGTGCCCTCCTCCATGCCCATCCCCCCTCCCCCCCACATCCATCAGTCCTCAGTTTTTGTCAGCATTCAAGAGTCTCTCATGGTTTGCCTCTCTCCCTTTCCCCCACCATTTCCGCCCTTCTTCTCCCCCTTGTTCCTCCGTCAAGTTCCTCCTAATCCTCCTATACGTGCAAACAGGAAGGACACAGTTTTGGTGGTTTGGGGAATGTTAAGAGATGATAGGGGCCTAGTAGAGAAGACAGGGGCCCAGTCAACAGAAGAAATTCTTTGAGAAAAAGAAAAAAAGCGTAAAGGGAGAATATCTGATGAGAGGGAGGCCCCACAGACAATCTCTTGGATTGAGGTGGAAGAGTTAAAATCCCTGAGGCAAAAAATGAGGGCTCTAGGAAAGGGAAAAATAAATACTCCCCTGTGAAATCATTCCTCTGATTGCGGGCTTGCATGTGTTTGGGGAGGGGATGTCAGGACTCATCATAAATATGTACTTCTAAGTTATTTTATTGAGGTAAACACACTTATAGAAAAATGTGCAAATCGTGAGTGTACAGCTTGATGAATTATCACAAAGTGGACACACCCATGTAACCACCACCCAGGTCAAGAAAGAGAACATTACCATCTTCATAAATATTTACTACTCCTAGTTTTCACATGCTTAATTTCTTAAATGCATCTGTGTCCTTCTAACATGGATATTTAAAGTCAAATGCAGCCAGTTAGGATTTTTTGTATATAAAGTGAGAAAAGAGCTTGTTCTAAAAACAAGTTGGGTAAAACACTTTAAAATCCATAAAATTCCATAAAAGTGAGGTCATAAAATCTATATGAGGTATAATCACATCTTGAAATAAGGGATAATTCTATACCTCTCAAACCATTGGGGCACTGAAAATTAAGTTTCAGAGGGGAGTCCCCACTAGAAAAAGGAATACATCATCTTCCTTGCCTGAAGCCTTCAAAAAATCTAGCATTTGGCACTGTTGTAAGCACATGGTATGCTCAGCAAATATTTGTCAATAATGATAATGGTGGTAAGTTACCTTTTTCGTAAAATACATGGTGATCCCTGGTTTCCTTAAACCAATAACTGGGCAAAGAAATAGGACTTTTAATACTTCTGAAGCTCTTGGTTGAAGCCTCCGGAGAAAGAATAATCTATGAATTACTGGTGGTATGTTTATACCCCAAATGAAATTATTTTGCCCTTTACCTCCTCCCTCCCCACAACCAAACACAGCTCTGAGTTTTGCAGAGATGAGGGAGAAGATAGAAGGAAGGAAAGAAAATAAGAAGCAAGGTGGCGAGGAACAAGTATGGGAGGAAAAAACAAAAGCTGAATTAAAGCCACTCGGGAAAGGTCCCTTTGTACTTTGATTTGCATCAAGGAATTAATGTTATAATTTGGCATAGCAATTAACCAGTTTTTATTAGATCAGATTTCATTATGTGCTACTGTAATTTTGGTAGGTAGTCATTTGCAAGTTGAAGGAAGTAATCCACAGAAGCCACCGCTGTTAGGTGACCACTAAGACAGAAAATTAAAAGCCATTTGTCAAATGGAAAGGTTATCTACTTTTTACATAGTGTCATCTCCTTAATGGGTCCTTCAGGTGAAACTTTACAGAAGGCAGAGTTAACAAGTGACATGGAAATTGGAAGATGAGTAATGAATTGGTAACACTTACTTGTTTATTATGAGTGCAAATTCAAGCCTGGTCTTACAAAATCCCTACCTGATCCCTGCTGTGCTACAGATAGATCTTTCTTGATTTATGATGGGATTATATCCCAATAAACTCACTGTCAGTTGAAAATGCTATAAGTCAAAAATGCACTTAATACACATAACCTATAGAAAATGGTAGCTCAGCCTCGCCTACTTTAAATATGCTCAGTACAATTATATTAGCCCTACAATTGGGCAGAGTCCTCTAACGCAAAGCCTATTTTATAATGAAGTCTTGAACATATCCTGTAATTTATAGGATACTGTACTGAAGTCAAAAACAGAATGGTTGAATGGGTACAGAATGGTTAAGTATTTTGGTTGTTTATCCTCGTTTATCGTATACTATTGCCTACCATCATATGAGAGTATTATACCATGTAATCTTAACCTGGGAAAACCTCAAAATTCAAAGTGTGTTTTCTACTGAATGTATATCACTTTTACCACCTCCCCCCAAAGTTGACAGATCATTAAGTTGAACCACTGTAAATCAGGGACCATCTGTATTAATGACTAGTTTTTCCTTGCCTTTTAGGTTACCAGCAGAAACTAGGAAAAGCATCTGTTTCATAATGATGTGTGAATTCGATGGTTTGTCATGTCCTCAGGAATAGAAAAGCACACTTTTAGCATTTACCCACTGGGGTTAAGTATAAATAAATGTAGAATTCATACAAAACTTTCTTTCTTAGTGCCCACTCTAACGGTAGATTATAACTTAGTAGCTTTGATTTTGAGTCAGCCATTGGGTTCATATGACAAACTGAATAGTTTGACACTTTTCTAGGAATATAGACTGTTCAAGTAGTAACAAGTGTCATATGGTACGAAGAAAACTGAAGTCTAGTTTCAGACTTACCACTAACCAGTTATGTGACCTGGGGCCACTGAACCTCTCTGGACCTTAAAATCAAGTGGTTAAAATGATGGGCTTTGGAACCGAACAGATATGGTTCAAGGCCCTTATTAAACTGCTAGGAGCTTCAGTTTCCTCATCTGCAAAATGGTACTATTAAATATACAACAGTGTTAGAAAGATTAAATGGGACAATACATGTGAAAGGCCAGCATACATTCAATGCTCAATAAATAATAGAATTGGAATAAGTGGCCAGTATTTTCCATTCCAGATCTAAAATATTAAGATTCTATGACAGAGATTGTAAAGTGTCTGTCAGGATTGGATCTGTTAGCAATTTCAGGTTCCTGAGGGGTGGTACATTGTACCATGTTGCAGGCAAGCTCTACTTCTGCATAGGCTTTTTGAAAAGGTTAGGATTTCTTGAAAATCCTGACATCCCTTGAAAGCAAAAAGGAGGAAGTATGCTCCCCTGTCAAAAGAAGGAAAGACCACGGGGTGCCTGGGTGGCTCAGTTGGTTAAGTGTCCGACTTCAGCTCAGGCCATGGTCCCGCGGTTCATGGGTTCCAGCTCAGCGCTGGGCTCTGCTGACAGCTCAGGGCCTGGAACCAGCTTCGGATTCTGGGTCTCCCTCTCTCTCAGCCCCTGTCCCGCTTGCACTCTGCCTCTCTCTCTCAAAAATAAACAAACAGGAAGGAAGGAAGGAAGGAAGGAAGGAAGGAAGGAAGGAAGGAAGGAAGGAAGGAAGGAAGGAAGGAAGACCATGTGAATTACCTGGCACAGCCCTTCAAGAGAGGCTGTTTGCCTGCTTTAAAGATGTGTGGCCTTGGTATCACCGGAGTGGGACAAAGAAACATGGCTGGGCCTGGGAGGGAGAACGATCAAAGATAGAAAGCCAGAGTTTTGAGAGGGGCTAATAATAGGGGCAAATTAATATTTCAGCGGCATCCTTTCTCTTGCAGTTTCCACAGTTATGGACATAGTTTATGTGTTAGTGGGAGATAGCAAGAGACCAGGCCATCCCTAAAGCTTGCCAGTTCACCCCAAGCATCATAACAATGTCCTGCATTTTTCAGTTCTTTATCATTGGCAAGTGTTTTCCCAGCCATGGGTGGTAAACAGGAAAAGGGGATACTTAACTTGTTTTAAAGATGAGGAAATTTAGACCCAGAGAGGCATAAATAAGGGAGTCAAATATTCCAAATCCAGTTTCCTGACCTCTAGTTCCCTGTTCATTCTCCATACTCTTTTGTCTCAGATGTATAGTCATGCAGGTTCAGGTATTTCTTTTCTTTCCATTTATGTCTTTTTAAACTTTAGTTTCTTTGCTCATAAAATGAGATGGTTAATAATACCTCCTTCATCAGGTTTGTGCAAGGACTAAATTAGACAATGTGTATAGAGTGTTTCATGAAGGAATAGCTGTTAGTTGTTGCTATCAGAGAGTTCTAGCTCTCCTACTGCCTAGGAGGATGCTAAATTCTTAGCATCGCTTTTTACTGTTTCCTCCAATGAACTCCATGTTTTGAAAGACTTTGTGTATCAAATTGCTTATAGCGGTTATTAATATTTTTTTGTTATCAAAGACATTTAAGATTGCCAGTTGGGAGTCCCTGACCTGCAATTCCATCAATTCTGAATTGATGTAATTCTAATAAAAGCAAAGAAACCTAGTATTTAGATAGTCTTTTCATCCTCATCTAAGTAAATGTATTTCTTTCAGGGTGTTTGAAGTCACTGAAACATCTTGCTGTTCTCCAGCACTGTCTTTCCAGATCCTGGACATAGCTGGGCTCTCACTTGTCAATGAATAAGCCAAATCTTATTATTTTAATCTGAGTAAGTTGTCGTTTCATGTGTGATCTAATTCAATTTTTGAATGTTACAATTTTTTCCATCACATCATGGGAAATTGGTGTGGTCCAGAAATAATAAAAATGAATTCATTATGAATGAAACTGAATATGAATTTTTAACACGCTACCAGAAGTTACTGATTAACAGGCATACCCACATTTCAGACACTCCATTCTGCTATGCAAGAACTAATTTGTGTATTTCATTCATTGTCATTAAAGGCCGAGTTCAATTATAATTTTTAATTTGCATTATTTTTTTACCCTCCTGCCATGTGATTCTTATAATATCAGAGAGGAAAGAAAAATATTTTTTTTAGTATGCAGAAATTAGATCTTTTATCAACAAACCTGTTAAGATGGGAAATGATCAAAGATAATGAAAAATACAAATTTATATAAACTTATCTCTTATTTTGAAAAGATATGTTACATAGAGAACAAATCTTGAGTCTTTCAAGATATTATTGGGTCAGGCTAAAATAATTTCATTGTGAGAGCATTTTCCTTCTCTGTGTGCAGTCTAAGTGCATATTTTGTGCTCTTAGGAATAACTTTCCAAAGCTGTGTAAAGAATGTAGCAATAAAATCTAATAAGAATTATGGCTCATGACTTGAATGATGTCAGTACCCTTTTAATCCTCCCAAACATGAAAACGTTTTCTCCTCCTAAATAAGATTTCTTAACTCTTTATTTCTAAGGAAAATTGCAGAGCTCTGCAATTCCACTGGCAAAGTAAGAGTTAAAGGAAGGTGTTTTGTTCCATTGTTAATACTTAGGCTTGTTATTAAGATAATCACTTTAGAAAAGAAATGTATCCTAGAGAGTAATATTTTTGTGAATATACATTCTTTTATCTGAGTTTTTCATATATTACATAATATTAGATGATTTCTGAGTTCGGTGTTATGGCAATAATCCTTTGTTTTCTCCTTAAGCCTGTTGTTCTCAAACTTGAGTGTGAATCAGAATCATCTGGAAGGCTTGTTAAAGCAAACGACAGGTGATCATTCTCAAAGTTGCTGATTCAGGAGGTTTGGACTGGGCATGAGAATGTATATTTCCATGTGGCACTGATACTGCGAGTCTGCGGATTACACTTCACTATTAACAGCTTTACACCATTTAACCTTCTTACAGATTAATTTGATGGGATTCAATCATCATGAAGCATGTATGTCCCCTTAGTTTAGACGAAGTTGAAGTTCAGTAAGTTATCAATAGTTTGGCTATTTGGCCACTCCAGATTTATTTCAAATCAAAGGACTGCATACAGAAAAGCATAGCTGATGAATAATTCGATGCTTGAAGTTGTCAGACTGTAGGATCTCTACGGGTAAGTGTGTGATTTCTTTAGTGACATCACATTTGCCTGCAGAGATTTTCCAGTCTGTCACTTTTGAAGTTGTATTTAAGATGGAAAAAAGTTGCCTTCTTTCTACAGTGATCTTTCCCGGAAGGCAAGATTTTAAAACTAATTTGTCCAAGATTAAAACTGAGTGGGAAAACAGAGTTATGGTTGAGGTTCAGATAGGAGTAAACGAGAATGGATACTCTCTGATTCTGGCACACATCTCCATGGAGAATGAAGGAAAATGGGAAAAGGGAACCTTCCCCAAACCACAACCAATCTCATTTGTAACAGTGTTTTAGCCACACTGAAATCTTTATGGTCAGTCCAAGTAAATATCCTTGAATTTCAAGCAATTTTATCTAATGGTTAGACTTTGCAATTGGGTTTCTCAGTCTTTCTTAATTTACACACATGCCTAACTAATCACAAGACAGATGAGTGGAAAGAGGAGGTGTGCCTCTCACTTATTTTCCCCTTCTCTCTTCTACTTAGAATAGTTGTTTTATAAGTAACATTACCTGCTGCTAATTTTTTAAATTGTGGAGTAATGCATAATAAGCAATATTTACTTCAGAAACTCAAAAATCTGTGAATATCCTGATATCATTAAGTTTATGTTGTTGGGTTTTTTTTATGTTGTTCATTTGTCAGAACATCCTTTCTGATCAATGTTAGATGTAAATTTATTTCAACATTTGACTACAACAGGGATTTTGTATATTTTGTTCCCTGCTGTATCCCAGCATAGAGAATAATTCCTGGCACATAATAGGTGCTCAATAAACATTTATTTAATGACTGGACATCAATTTACTTTTTTTCAAATGCTTATTTACCATTAGAAAGGCAATAGATATACACATGAAGTCACATTTTATTGATATCAGAGTGAACATATTTAACTTCAAACCAGACAAAACCAGAAGATTTAAATATAAAAAAATCTATCTTGGTAATAAAGACTATTCTTGGGGTGCCTGCGTGGCTCAGTTGGTTGAGCATCCAACTCTTGATCTTGGCTCAGGTCATGATATCACAGTTTTTGAGTTCAAGTCCTGTGTGGGGCTTGGCACTGAACTTGTGGAGCCTGCTTGGGATTCTGTCTGTCCCTCTCTTTGCCCCTCCCCTGCTTGCTCATGCTCTCTCTTAAGAAGTTTTCCTGATAGTCTAATGGAACTTAAGAATTTTTCCTGATAGTCTAACAATGTCATATTATGTTTTTCTGGCATGTAGTTTTATTTCAGATGATGAGTTTTTAGTCTTGGATTATATCCAAATTTATGTAATGAATCACGAAATTAGGTTTGATTTTGTTTACACTACACAGCACAGTGTCTCGATTATCTGTTAATCTGCCATATACACATCCTTTGACCTCAAGATGACTTTAAAAGCATCCTGTCAATAGCATTCTGACTTTTCTAGATAAACCATAAATACAAACTTAACCTTAAATCTCTCATAAGTGTGCAGAGGATACAACAGGTGGCCCTGATCTGATATGAGTGCAGCTAAATAATGTGTTGAAGTAATTGGAGCTTAAAAAGATAGAAAACATCTGGTTTCAAAGGAGAACATTTCCATCCGTTTTACTGCTTTTTAGAGAGCTACATCATTTTGGGTTATGTAGAAAGAAAGGGCTAGTGTTAGGAACTCCATGATCCTCATTCTGTTCATCTAAGCTCCAAAGGGTGGGACAAGTATGCCTGATCATGGAAGGAGGATTAGGCTTCTTATGCCATTTTTCATTTTTTCTTTTCCAGTCCTCCTCTTTGTTTTATATGTGTTTGCAGGGTCTGGTTAAAAGTATCACTTGTTCTTTTGAAGGAAAATTGAAGCTGTGAATGATGGGATCATAGTTGCCATGTCCTGATTATTGATATCTTATTTGTTTCTTTGCTCTGTGGGAACAGACCTTTGGAAGAACATCATCATTTTAACCACATAACTAGGCTCTTTAGATATAGCCAGCTTATAATACAGTACTCCTGCTAGTTTAAACAATTCCATAGAGAAAGACTACTTTATAAATGCAAATATCTGATATATAAGCATTATCTGACATTAACATATTACAGATGAATTTAGAATACCATACCTACCAGAGACTAAAAGTAAAAACAAACAAACAAACAAACAAACAATACAGTTACATTTTGAAAAATCAGGATGCCAAGATCTACCCAGTGGTTCTCAACCTTGACTGCATATCAGAATTATCTTGGAATTTATGGAACAGACAGATTCCTATGTCCTAACCAAGACTTCCAGGTGTGAGTTTGAGAAATCTCTATTAAAAAAAAAAGAATTTTATTTTTTGGAGACCTTTTGTGTTCATAGAAAAATGAGTGAAAAGTATAGAGTTCCCATATGCTCCCTATTCTTACACACCTTCCCTGCTATGGACGTCATGAACCATAGTGATACATGTATTTATTGCAATCAGTGAACCTGCATTGAGACATCATTATCACTCAAAATCCATAGTTTAAATTAGGGTAATTCTTAGTGTTCTGTGGGTTTTGACAAAGATATGATGACATGTATCCAGCATTGTAGCATCATCCAGAATAGTTCCGTGTCTTAAAAATTTTCTGTGCTCTGCCTATTCATCCATCTCTCCCTCCAACCCCTGATCTTTTTACTATCTCCATGGTATTGTCTTTCCCAGAAAGTCAGAAAGTTGGAATCATACAGTATGTAGCCTTTTCAGATTGGCTTCTTCATTTAGTAATATGCATTTCCTTCATGTCTTTTCTCCATGTCTTTTCATGGCTTAATAGCTCATTTCTTCTCGTCACTGAATGATATCCTACTGTTTGGATATACAACAGTTTATTCATTCACCTACTGAAGGACTTTGTGGTTGCTTCAAAGTTTTTGCAATTCTGAATAAAGTTGCTATAAACATCCCTGTGCTGGTTTTTATGTGAACAGAAGTTTTCTATTTGTTTTGGTAAATACTAAGGAGCATGATTGCTGGATTATATGGTAGCAATATATTAGTTTTCCAAGAAACTGCCCTACTGTCTTCCAAAGTGGATGTACCATTTTGCATTTCTACCAATAATGGAAGAGAGTTTCTGATGCTATCATCTTTGTCAGCATATACGGTTGTCAATGTTTTGGATCCTGGCCCTTCTAATAGGTGTGTAGTAGTCTCTCATTGTTCTTTTTAATTTGTAATTCCCTCATGAAATAGGGTGTTAAACATCTTTTCATATGTTTTTTTGCCATCCATACATCATTTTTGGTGAAGTGTCTGTTTAGGTCTTTTACCCATTTTTAGTTGAGCTATTTTCTTACTGTTGAGTTTTAAGAATTCCTTGCATAGTTTGGATATTGGTCATTTATCAGATGGGTCTTTTGCAACTATTTTCTCCTAGTCTGTGCTTGTCTGCTCATTCTCTTGACATTGTCTTTTGCAGAGCGTAAGGTTTAATTTTAATAAAGCCCAACTTATCAACTATTTCATGAATTGTGCCGTTGGTGTTGTAGCCTCAAAAGTCATTGACATACCAAGGTCACTTATGTTTCCCCCTGTGTTACCTTCTAGGACTTTTATAGTTGTGCATTTTACATTAGGTGTGTGATACATTTTGAGTTAATTTTTGTGAAGGGTGTAAGCTCTGTGCCACCCCCTCCCTTTTTTTTATTGTGGATGTCTGGTCGTTCCAGCACCATTATTTGGCAAGACTATCTTTGCTCTTGCTCCATTGTATTGCCTTTGCTTCTTTGTCAAAGACTAGCTGACTGTATTTATGTGAGTGTACTTCCAGACACTTTATTCTTTTTTTAAATGTTCATTTACTTTGAGGGGGTGGGGTAGAGAGAGGGAGAGAGAGGGAGAGAGAGAATCCCAAGCAGGCTGCCACTGCAGAGTGACCTGTGAGGGTCGATCTCATGAACTGTGAGATCATGACCTGAGCCGAAATCAAAAGTTGAATAGTTAACCAGCTGTGCCACCCACGTGCCCCTGAACTCTCTATTCTGTTTCATTTTTCTATGTTTCTATCTTTCACCAATACCACACTGTTTTGATTACTGTAGCTTTATAGTAATCAAATAGTAAGACTTTAAACTGGGTAGTGTCAGTCCTCTCACTTTCTTCTTCTTCTTCAATATTGACTTGGGTATTCTGGTTCTTTTGTCTCTCCATATGAACTTTAGAATCTGTTGAGATTCACAAAATAGCTTGTTGGGATTTTATTTGGGATTGGATTTTATCTATAGGGCAAGTTGAGAAGAACTAACATCTTGACAATATTGAATCTTTCTATCCATTACCATGGAATATATCACCATTTATTTAGTTCTTTCCTGAAATCTTTCATAAGAGCTTGTAATTTTCCTCACACAGAAGTTTTCCATCTTTTGTTGGTTTATAGCTAAATATTTCATTTTTGAGGGGATGCTAATGTAAATGGAAATGTGTTTTTACTTTCAAATTCCACTGGTTCATTGCGGGTATACAGGAGATCAATTGACTTTTGCATATTAACCTTATATCCTTCAACCTTCCTCTAATTGCTTATCAGCTTCTAGGAGTTATTTTGTCAATTCTTTTGGTTTTTCTATACTGATAATCATGTTATATGCAAAGACAGTTTTATTTCTTCCTTCCCACTGTATATACTTTTATTTCCTTTTCTTGTCTTATGGCATTATAAAGAACTTCTAACACAATGTTGAAAAGAGTGGTAAGTGGAGATATCCTTGCTGTATTTCCGATGTTAGCATGAAAGCTTCAAGTTGTTTTCCCCTAAGTATGACATTTGCTATAGTTCTTTGTAGATTTTTAAAATAGAGTTGAGGGAACACATTAAATAAAATTAATCCATAATTTTAAAACACCTGCAAAAGAAATCTCCAGGTCCATATGGGAATTTTAACAAACACTTAAAGAAGAATTAAAACCGAGAGATGGAGGCAAGATGGTGGAGAAGTAGGAAGCTCCGTACATTTGGTTCACTCCCATCTGTTAAACAGAGAAGGCCTGAAGCCATACGACACTGAACTGCAGGAGTCTGGGACGAAAAGAGACAGAGTCCACTAAGAAGACAACCTCATAGGTGCGTGAGTGTGAACTGGGTAAGACAAGAGGCCAAGACCTGGAGACATGGAGGGAGGACAGGGAACACGCTTTGCAGGGAGCCACAAAGAGTTGAGGGGAAGAGAAAGAGTGACTGAAACTGCTCATTGAACAGTTCCTGTAGAAGAGAAAAACCTCAGCTCAGGACAGAGAATGATCCTATTTCTAGCTGTGATGCTGATTTTGGACTGGGTGCCCTGGTCCCAGGTGGCATAGGGAGAAACTGCTCTGCTGCTCTCCAGGCTCTATCCTCGGCTGGGAAGCAGCCTGGCCTGTGGGATTATATTTTGGGTGGTATCAGTAAAGCGCTAGGACTAAGACCTGGAAATTAGGTGGGGCTTGGGACATAGAACAGGGCCCACCTTGGCTACACCCTCGACACAGGGAGATCAGGCCCAAAAGAGTGATTTGCAATGCTTGGTTCAAGAAGGGACTGGGGCACCGCCATTTTTCTCCACACAACCACCCAGGCAGGACCTCAGGGAGCAGCCTGACAGACGGCAGTGGAAGTGAACCTGCCTACACCAAACCACGCCCATCTCCACTAGAGAGTTGCTTTTTTTTTTTAACTGGAGCCCGGGGCAAGACCAACAAGGATGTGCTGCCGTGATTAATTCTAGATCAATTCTTTCTATTCAGATATATTTTCCCTTGTCTCATTTGTATCCCTCCCCTCTGCTGGACTGGGCACTCAGATCATTGGTTTGCTTAAACAGTCACATTTAATCCACTCTCTAGATGTATATTCTACACCTCCATCTCTACCTTTCTATCTCTCTCTGGAGTAATCAGACTATATAGTTTCTCTGAGTAACATTATCTTCATTTCTTTCTCGTTGCCTCCTACCATATTCTCCTCTTTCTCTCTCTGACTTAAGCCTCTTAGTCTCTCTGCCTAGTCATTGTCCAATTTTGCTTTCTCCCTGCCTTGTCATTTCTCTCTTTGTATATGCTCTTCCATCAGCACTACATACACCCTGCTCTTTATTTGTAGCTGGGAATTCTGGTTTTCTGCTTTTAGACTGTCTTTTGTCTTTTGGTTTTTTCTTTTTTCTTTTCTTTTCTTTTTCCCTTTCAGTTTGCTTGTTTCTTGGATTTGTCTGTGTCTTTGCATGCCCTTGTTGTCTATGTGTTTGTCTGTCTTCTTTTCCAGGGTTACCTCAAGAAACAAGCCAAAGTAAACATGGTGGAAAGTCCCGATTACCACTACGAGTAGGGAAATAAAATAACGAGAGTCTCAACAAGTGAAACCAAGAGACACTATTCAAAGAACACTTCCTGAATGGACAAGCCCTGGGCAGTCAATGAGCCTTCTTTAATACAGCAGTACTCGCAGGTGCAGAGTGCATAACAAGCTTTTAAAACTAAGAAGAGACAGAAAGCTAGCCAAAATTATGGAATGGAAGAACTCTCCTCTAAAGAAATTTCAGGAAGAAATGACAGCTAAAGAACTGCTCAAAACAGATATAAGCAACATAACTGAACAAGAATTCAGAAAAATGGTCATAAAATGAATCGCTGGGCTTGAAAAAGGCATGGAAGACATCAGAGAAGCTATTGCTACAAAGACTATGGAGCTTAAAAATAGTTGCAATGAATTAAAAAATGCTATAAATGAGGTGCATAATAAAATGGAGGCATCCAATGCACATAATTAAGAGGCAGAGAGGAGAATAGGTGAATTAGAAGACACAATTATTGAAAGAGAGGAAGCTGAGATAAACTGATCCAGGATCACGAAAGGAGAGTTCGAGAACTGAGTGATACAATAAAATGAAACAATATCCCTATCATAGGAATTCCAGAAGAGGAAGAGAGAGAGAAAAGTGCTGAAGGAGTCCTTGAACAAGTTATAGCTGAGAACTTCCCCCAATCTGGGGAAAAAAACAGACATTGAAATCCAAGAGGCACAGAGAACTCCCCTCAGATGTAACTTGAATCAATCTTCTGCATGACACATCATAGTGAAACTGGCAAAATATAAGGACAAAGAGAGAATTCTGAAAGCAGTTAGTGATAAAATGGCCCTAACATACAAAGGGAGACCTATCGGAGTAGTTATAGACCTATCTACTGCAACTTGCAGGCCAGAAAGGAATGACAGGAAATCTTCAATGTGATCAACAGAAAAAATATGCAGCCAAGAATCCTCTATCCAGCAAGCCTGACATTCAGAATAAAAGGAGAGATAAAAGTCCCAAAATAAACAAAAATTGAAAGAATTCATCACCACTAAACCAGCCCAACAAGAAATCCTGAGGGGGTCTCTATGAGGGAAATGGTACAAGGAATGCAAGGTACTAGAGATACCACTACAAGCATGAATCGCACAAACGACACAGTGACTCTAAACCCATATTTTTCAAAAATAACACTGAATGGAAATGGGCTGAATGCTCCAATCAAAAGACATAGGGTAGCAGAACGGATAAAAAACCAAAATCCATCTATTCTCTGTCTACAAGAAACTCATTTTAGACCTGAGGACACCTTCAGATTGAATGTAAGGGGATGGAGAAATATCTATCATGATACTGCAGCTAAAAGAAACCCAGAATAGCCATACTTATATCAGACAAACTGGACTTAAAANTGAATGGACTAAATGCTCCAATCAAAAAGACATAGGGTAGCAGAATGGATTAAAAAAAAGAAAAACCAAAATCATGTATTTGCTGTCTACAAGAAACTCATTTTAGACCTGAGGACACCTTCAGATTGAAAGTAAGGGGATGAAGAAATATCTATCATGCTACTAGAAGTCAAAAGAAAGCTGGAGTAGATATACTTATATCAGACAAACTGGACTTTAAAGTAAAGGCAGTAACAAGCGATGAAGAAAGGCATTATATAATAATTACAGGGTCTATCCATCAGGAAGAACTAACAATTATAAATGTCTACAACCTGAATATGGGAGCACCCAAATACATAAAATGATTAATCATAAACAGAAACAATCTTATGGATAAGAATGTGCTAATAGCAGGGGACTTTAATACTCCACTTACAGCAATGGATAGATCAACGAGACAGAAAATTACTAAAGAATCAATGGACTTGAATGACACTATGGACCAGATGGATTTGACAGATATATTTAGAACTCTACATCCTGAGGCTATGGTATTCACTTTCTTTTCAAGTGCGCACGGCACATTTTCCAAGATAGATCACATACTGTGTCATAAAGCAGCCCTCAATAAATATAAAAGATTGAGATCATACCATGGACACTTTCAGATCACAATGCTATGAAACTTGAAATAAATCACAGGAAGAAGTCTGGAAAACCTCCCAAAACATGGAGGTTAAAGAACACCCCACTAAAGAACGAATAGGCCAAGCAGGCAATTAGAGAAGAAATTTTAAAAAATATGGAAACAAATGAAAATGAAAATACAACAATCCAAACTCGATGGGATGCACCAAAGGCAGTCCTAAGAGGAAAATACATTACACTCCAGGCCTATTTCAAGAAATAAGAAAAAGTACAAACACAAAATCTAACAGTGCACTTAAAGGAACTAGAAGGAGAGCAACAAGAGCTCTCCAACCCCAAACCCAGTAGGAGAAGAGAAATAATAAAAATCACGGCAGAAATAAACAGTATAGAATCCAAAGAAACAGTTGAACAGATCAATGAAACCAAGAGTTGGTTTTTCGAAAAAATAAACAAAATTGACAAACCTCTAGCCAGATTTCTCAAAAACAAAAGAGAGAGCACCCAGACAAAATCATGAATGAAAATGGATTTATTACAACCAATCTCTCAGAAATACAAGCAATTATCAGGGAATGCTATGAAGAATTATATGCCAACAAACTGGACAACTTAGAAGAAATGGACAAATTCCTAAACACACACTCACTACCAAAATTCACACAGGTAGAGATAGAAAATCTGGACAGATCCATAACTAGTGAAGAAAGTGAATCATTTATCAAAAATCTCCCAACAAATAAGAGCCCTGGGCCAGATGGCTTCCTTTGTGAATTCTACCAGACATTTAAATCAGAGTTAATACTCATTCTTCTCAAGCTATTAAAAAAAAATAGAAATGGAAGGAAAACTTCCAGACTCATTTTTTGAAGCCGGCATCACTTTGATTCCCAAGTCAGACAGAGACTCAGCAAAAAAAAAGGAGAATTACAGGCCAATATCCTTGATGAACATGATGCAGAAATCCTCAACAAGATACTTACAAATCGAATTCAACAACACATAAAAAGAATTATCCACCATGATCAAGTGGGAGTCATTCCTGGGTTACAGGGCTGGTTCAATATTTGCAAATCAATCAATGTGATACATCACATTAAGCAAAGAAAAGATAAAAACCATATGATCCTGTCGATAGATGCAGAAAAAGCATTTGACAAAATACAACATCCCTTCTTAATAAAGAACCTCAAGAAAGTCGGGATAGAAGGAGCTTACTTAAACATCATAAAAGCCATCTATGAGAAGCCCTCAGCTAACATCATCCTCAATGGGAAAAAAACTGAGAGCTTTCCCCCTGAGATCAGGAACATGACAGGGATGTCCAGTCTCACCACTTTTGTTTAACATAGTGCTGGAAGTCCTAGCATCAGCCATCAGACAACAAAAGGAAATAAAAGGCATCAGAATTGGCAAAGAAGAAGTCAAATTCTCACTTTTTGCAGACCACATGATACTCTACATAGAAAACCTGACTGACTCCACCAGAAGCTTACTAGAACCGATCCATGAATTCAGGAAAGTTGCAGGATACAATATCAATGTACAGAAATAGGTTGCATTTTTATACACCAACAATGAAGCAACAGAAAGAGAAATCAAGAAACTGATCCCATTCACAATTACACAAAAAACCATAAAATACCTAGGAATAAACCTAACCAAAGATATAAGAGATCTGTATGACGAAAACTACAGAAAACTTATGAAGGAAATTGAAGAAGACACACAGAAATGGAAAAACATTCCATGCTCATGGATTGAAAGAATAAATGTAGTTAAAACGTCATTACTACCCAGAGCAATCTACACGTTCAATGCAATCCCAATCAAAGTTGCACCAGCATTCTTCTCAAAACTAGAACAAAGTATCCTAAAATTTGTATGGAACCACAAAAGACCCCGAATAGCCAAAGTAATATTGAAGAAGAAAACCAAAACGGTAAGCATCACCATCCCAGACTTTTGCCTCTACTACAAAGCTGTAATCATCAGGACAGTACGGTATTGGCACCAAAGCAGACACATAGGCCAATGAAATAGAACAGAGAAGTCAGAATTGGACCCAACAATGTATGGCCAACTAATCTTTGACAAAGCAGGAAAGAGTATCCAATGGATAAAAGACAGCCTCTTTAACAGATGGTGCTGGGAGAACTGGACGGCAACATGCAGAAGAATGAAACTAGATCACTTTCTCATACCATACACAAAAATACACTCAAAATGGATAAAGGACCTGAATGTGACACAGGAAACCATCAAAACACTAGAAGAGAAAGCAGGAAACAACCTCCTTGACCTCCACCGCAGCAATTTCTTACTTGACACCTCCCCAAAGGCAAGGGAATCAAGAGTAAAAATGAACTATTGGGACCTCATCAAGATAAAAAGCTTCTGCACAGCAAAGGAAATCATCACTAAAACTAATGGGCAACTGACAGAATGGAAAAAGATAGTTGCAAATGACATTTCACATAAAGGGCTAGTATCCAAAATCTAAAAGGAACTCACCAAACTCCATACCCAAAAACCAAATAATCCAGTGAAGAAATGGGCAGAATATATGAACAGACACTTCTCCAAAGAGGACATCCAGATGGCCAACAGACACATGAAACGATGCTCAGCGTCCCTCAGCATCAGGGAAAGACAAATCAAAACCACACTGAGATACCACTTCATGCCAGTCAGAGTGGCTAAAATGAACAAATCAGGAGACTCTAGATGCTGGCGAGGATGTGGAGAAACAGGCACCCTCCTACACTGTTGGTGGGAATGTAAACTGATGTAGCCCCTCTGGAAAACAGTGTGAAAGTTCTTCAAATTAACAATAGAACTCCCCTATGACCTAGTCATAGCACTGCTAGGAATTTACCCCAGGGACACAGGAGTGCTGATGCATAGGGGCAAATGTACCCCAATGTTCATAGCAGCACTCTCAACAATAGCCAAAACATGGAAAGAGACTAAGTGTCCATCAACTGACCAATGGATCAAGAAGATGTGCTTTATATATACCATAGAATACTACATGGTAATCAGAAGTAATAAAATCTAGCCATTTGTAGCAACGTGGATGGAACTCGAGGGTGTTATGCTGAGCGAAATAAGTCAGGCAGAGAAAGACATACCATATGTTTTCACTTATAGGTGAATCAGGAGAAACTTAACAAAGGACCATGGGGGAGGAGAGGGGAAAAATAGTTGGAGAGAGGGAGGGAAGCAAACCATGAGAGACTCTTGAATGCTGAGAAAAAACTGAGGGCTGATGGGTGTGGGGGAGAGGGGAAGGAGGCTGATGGGCATGGAGGAGGGCACTTGTTGGGATGAGCACTGGGTTTTATATGGAAACCAACTTGACAATAAACTATCAAAGAAAAAAATAAAAAAAATAAAATTGAGTTGAAGAAGTGGCTCTATTCTTATTTTGTTGAGAATGTTTTAATCATAAATAAGTTTAAGATTTTGTCAAATACTTTCTTGCACCAATTAATATGATCATGTGGGGTGTTTTCCTTTAGCCTGTCAATGTGAAGAATAACATTAATTGATTTTCTTAATGTTGAACCAGACTTGCATCCTTTGGATAAATCACACATGGTATATAATTGTTTTTATATATTGTTTATTTGATTTGCTAATATTTTCATGAGTATTTTTGTACCTATGTTCATGAGAGATATTAGCCTATTGTTTTATTTTCTTTTAAGTCTTTTTCTGGTTTTGGTATTGGGGTAATGCTGGCCTAATGGAGTGAGTTAGAAAGTATTCTGTTTTTCTGGAGTAGATTGTAAAAAATTGACATAATTTCTTCCTTAAGTGTTTTGTAGAATTTATCATTGAAACTGTCTGGGCCTGATGCTTTCTGTTTGGAAGATCATTAATTATTGATTCAATTTATTTAATCAACAGAAGTTATTCAGATTGTCTCTTTCATCTTTTCTGGGTTTTGGAAGATTGTACTGTCTAAGGAATTGGGCTGTTTTATCTAGGTTATTAAATTTTTCAGCAGAAAATTGCTCATAATATTTCTTTATACTTTTAATGTCCACAGGGATTGTACTGATGTCTAGTCTTTCATTTCTGTATTAGTGATTTGTGTTTCCTCTTTTTCTTCATTGGCCTAGCTAGAGATTTATTGATCTTATTCATCTTTTCAAAGAAACAGTTTTTGGTTTTGCTGATTTTTTTCCTATTGATTTCCTATTTTCAATTTCATTGATTTCTGGTCTAATTTTTATTATTTTTCTTCTGATTACTTTGGAATTAATTTCTCTCCTAGGTTCCATGGTGGAAGCTTAGATGATGGGCTTTAGAGTTCCCTTCTTTTCTTTTTTTATTATTTTTTTAATGTTTTATTTATTTCTGAGAGAGAGACAGACAGACAGACAGACAGCATGAGCAGGGTAGGGTCAGAGAGAGAGGGAGATACAGAATCTGAAACAGGCTCCAGGCTCTGAGCTGGCTGTCAGCACAGAGCCCGATGCGGGGCTTGAACCCACTAACCATGTGATCATGACCTGAGCCAAAGTTGGATACTTAACCGACTGAGCCACCCAGGTGCCCCAGAGTTCCCTTCTTTTCTCATATATGTACCCAATGCTGTAAGTTTCCCTCTAAGCACTGCTTCCACTGCATCCTACAAAATTTGGTTTTTCATTTTAACTTAGTTCAAAATATTTAAAATTTTTTCTTGAGATTTCTTCTTTGACATGTATTATTTAGAAGTGTGTTTGACAGTCTCTATGTACTGTATTTTGTGATTTTGCCAGTTATCTTTCTGGTATTGATTTCAACTTTAATTCCATTGTGGTCTGAAAGCACCTTTCTATTATTTTAAACTTGTTGCGCTGTGTTTTATGGCTGACAACGTGATCTATATTGGTGAATGTTCCAATTGGTACTTGAGAAGAATGTGTGATTTGCCATTCTTGGATGAAGTTGTCTATAGATGTCAATTATTTCCAATTGATTGATGGTGCTGTTGAGTTCAACTATGTCTTACTGATTTTGTGGCTGCTAGATCCATTTCTGATAGAAGGGAGTTAATGTCTCCAACTAAAATAGTGGATTCATCTATTTCTTCTTGTAATTCTATCAGTTTTTGTACCATATATTTTAATGTTCTATTGTTAAGTGCATGCCCATTAAAGGATTGTGTCTTCTTGGAAAATTAATACCATTGTCCTTATGTAATATCCCTCCTTATTCTGGATACTACTCTAAATACTGCTGTGTCTAAAATGAATATAGCTACTCCCACTTTTTTTTCTATTAGTGTTAGCCTGGTATATTTTTCTCCATCCTTTACTTTTTTATTTTAGAGAGAGAGAGAATGAGCAGAGGAGAGGGGCAGAGGGAGAGAGAGAGAGAAAAAGAAAGAGAGAAAGAGAGACTGAATCTCAAGCAGGCTCCATGCTCAGCACAAAGCCTGATGCTGGACTTGATCCCATGACCCTGGGATCCTGACCTGAGTTGAAATCAAGACTCAGATGCTCAAACCACTGAGCCACCCAGGTGCCTTTCCATTCCCCCTTAATCTACATGTGTCTTTATATTTAAACTGGGTTTCTTGTAGACAATATACTGTTGGTTCTTATTTTTTGATACACTTTGAAGTGTCTTTTAATTGGTATATTTAGACCATTAACATTTTAAGTGATTTGACATCGGAGTAATGTCTACTATATTTGCCATTGTTTTTTATTTGCTGCCTTTGTTCTTTGCTCCTATTTTTGCCCTCTGCACTTTTTCTGCCTTTCATAGTTCTAATAGAGCATTTTATATGGTTCCATGTTCTCTCCTTTCTTAGCATATCAACTATACTTTTCTTCATAGTTTTCCTAGAATTTGCAATATACAACTAATGCAAGTCGACTTTCAAATAACAATATACCATTTCTCAGGTAGTTTAAGTACTTTATAATAACAAAATATTCCTAATTCCTACAGAAAATCCCTTGTATCATTGTTGTAATTCATTTTACTTATACATAAGCATATATATCTATATAGATACAGATATACTACAGATAAATGTATATAATTTAATGTGTTGCTGCTGCTATTATTTTGAACAACTGTTATCAGATCAATTAAGAATAAGAAAAACAGAAGTTTTTATCTTGCCTTCACTTACCCATTTTTTGATGTTCTTCTTTTCTTTATTTAGATCCACATTTCTGGCTTATATCAATTTCCTTCTCTCTGAAGAATTTTAACATCTTTTGTAAGGCAGATCTACTGGTAACACATTTCTTGAATTTCTGTTTGATAAAGTCTTATTTCTTTTTAATTTAAAAAAATATTTATTTATTTTGAGAGAAAGAGAGCAAGAGAGAGATTAAGAGAGTGCATTAGCAACGGAGGGGCAGAGAGAGAGGAGGAGAGAATTCCAAGTAGACTCTGGGCCAAAGGAACAGAAGAACCTTATGTGGGGTTCTATCTCACAAACTGAGATCATGACGTGAACTGAAATAAAAGTTGGATGCTTAACTGACTAAGCTACCTAGGTGTCCCTCTTTTTTATTAAAAAATTTTTTAATGTTTATTTTTGAGAGAGAGAGAGACTAAGTGCAAGTAGGGGATGGGGAGAGAGACAGGGAGACACAGAATCAAAGCAAGCTCCAGGCTCTGAGCTGTCAGCACAGAGCCTATCACAGGGCTGGAACTCACAAACCGCAAGATCATGACCGGAGCCGAAGCTGGATGCTGAAGTGAGTGAGCCACCCAGGTGCCTGCCTCTTTTTAATTTTTGCGGGATAATTTCACAAGGTACAAAATTCTAGGTTGGTGGGATTTTTTTCCCCCAACACTTAAAACAAATTTCATTCCACTCTTCTCTTGCTTGCATGGTTTTTGAAGATAAAACTAATGAAATTATTGTACTTGTTTCTTTTCAGGTAGGGTGGTTGTTCTTTTCTGAATTTTTTTGAGATTTTTAAAAATCATTGATTTTCTGAATTTTGAATATGATATGCCTAGGTGTAGGGTGTTTTGTTTGTTTTCCTTTGTTTTGTTTTGAAATTTATCCTGCTTGGTGTTTATCTAGGCTTCCTGGATTTGCGGTTTAATATCTGATATGAATTTGGGAAAATTCTTGATCATCATTGCCTCAAATATTGCTTTTGTTCCCTTCTTTCTTCTACATTTGATACTCCTAGCATGCATACATTAAATTTTTTGTAATTACCCCACAGTTCCTGAATATTCTGTTCTTTTAAAAAATTTGTTGTTATAGTTGATGTAGAATGTTATATTAGTTTCAGGTGTACACTATAGTGATTTGACAATTCTATACATTATGCAGTGCTCACCATAAGTGTAGTTACCATCTGTCACTGTTCATGGTTTTATAATATTATAAAATCACAATATTTATAATATTATAAAATATTCCCTATTATGTACTTTTTATTCTTGTGGCTTATGTAACTGGAAGTTTGTACCTTTTTTTTCAGTTGTTTTTCTTTTTGCTTTTCAGTTTTGAAAATTCTATTGTCGGGGCACCTGGGTGTCTCATTCGGTTAAGTGTCTGACTTTGGCTCAGGTCATGGTCTCATAGTTCATGAGTTAGGGCGCTGTGTTAGCCTCTGTGCTGATAGCTCAGAGCCTGGAGCTTGCTTCACATTCTGTGTCTCCCTCTCTCTCTCTCTCTGTACCCTGCTCACACTGTCTCTCTTTCTCTCAAAATAAATAAACATTAAAAAAAGAAAAAAAAGAAAACTTCTATTGTTATATCCTCAAACTCAGATTCTTTCCTCTATCGTGTCCAGTCTCCAATTAACCAACCTATCAAAGTCATTCTTCATTTCTGTTAGTGTTTTTTGAACTCTAGCATTTCTTCTAGATTCTTTATTAAAACTTTCATTTCTCTGCTTACAATAACCATGTATTCTTACATGTTGTCTACTTTTTCCTGTAAATCCCTTATCATAGGTTAAAAAAATTTCCTGATGCAATAATTCCAACATTCTTGCCATTTCTGAATCTGGTTCTTATGTTTGTTTAGTGTCATCAAATTGTTTTTGCCTTTTAGTATGCCTTGTCATGTTTCGTTGAAAGATAGACACAAGGTACTGGGTATAAAGGAACTGTAGTAAATAGGCCTTTAATCCTTTAATAATATGATGATAAGGTGTCAGGGGGAGGAGAAGCGTTCTACAGTCCTATGATTAAGTCTCAGGTTTTTAGTGAGCCTATGCCCCTGGACTATGAACTTCAGCAGTGCTTCTCAGTACCTGCACACCCCCACCGTAGGTGGAACAGGGTGGTTAGAGGGAGCTGGAGTTGGGCTCCTCCCAGGTCTGATAAAACCCCAGTAGAGGGGGGCACCTGGGTGGCTCAGTCCGCTAAGCGTCAGATTTCGGCTCAGGTCACGATTTCACAGTTCATGGGTTCCAGCCCCGCGTCGGGCTCTGTGCTGACAGCTCAGAGCCTGGAGCCTGTCTTCCAATTCTGTGTGTCTCTCTCTCTCTCTCTGACCCTCCCCTGCTCACGCTGTCTCTCTCTCTCTCAAAACAAATAAAAAAACATTAAAAATTAAACAAAAACAAAAACAAAAAAACCCCAGTAGAGGGCAGGCTCTGGTAAAATAGTTTCACCAGAGGGCAGGCCTTATTAAGAAGAATGGAATGGTTCCTTTAGCCCCTACCCTCCTTGGAAGCACAAGGAAGTTTTTCTCCGATATAAACCATAAGGATCTGGTCAAGTAACTAGAGGCAAAACTCACAAAACTTTGGGGGCTCCTCTATGATTGGGTCCTTCTGGAGTTTTTAACTCTCAGACTTGTCCACCCTGAGGCTCCAGCAATTCCTCCATAGCAGTTCAGGCTTTCCTGCCCCGGGGACTAGTTCCCGTGGAGGTTTCTGCTCTGGTAAGTTGTGATTTTCTGTATTCACCTGCCTCTCCAATTCTGGGGACATTGGTTTGTGCTATGAATTCACTTTTCTAATGAATCTGAGAAGAGTTGTTAATTTTTCAGTTTATTCAGCTTTTTATTGTTAGGATACAGTGGTGACTTCCGAACTTTGTGCATGCCAAATGTGAATATGGAAATCCAGAAATCTACTTTTCAAGATGAGTGATTGGGTTTGGAGCTCATTGGCAAAAGCCAACTTCAAAAACAATATGATCTTGTTCCAGAGAAAAGCTATGAATTTATAAATTTATTAGAAATATATAAAATATAAAATTGGTAAAAGTGGATGCTGTTCTGGTTGAGTGTGTGTGTTGGTGAGATAGGGACCCATGATTTTGTGCTCTCAGTCCCTTATCTAATGGCAGCCTCAAACTGCCTTGCAGAGTCCTTCATTTACCATTCAAATGGTTCTCTACAGCCTGGAATAAGCCAATGATCTCTGAAAGCTCTAGGAGGGGGTTGCATGTGTGTGTATTTGAGCATTCTATCAAGGCAAGGAGGGACAGTACCCGAAGGGGGCACTAACTTCAGATATTTGGCCTGTAATTGGCACTAGAAAGTGAAGTGGGTAGAAAGGTGATGCATTTGGAATCGAAGTTAGGAATCTATTTGCTGGGCAAAAAGAACATTTTGCAATTTGCCCCCTTTAAACGTCCCTGCCGGGGCAGGGTATTATTTAGTTAACCCGGCCTAAGGGGATGTTTTAAAGGTGGAGGATTGCCCTGGTGATGAACAAATATGAGAAATAAACTTCCAGTGGGGCTGGGTTGCCTGCTGACTGTGATTTCCTGATGATCTATAACAATGGTTATTCACTAACAGCTGGCGCATGTCTCCCTCGGACAAAGCCACTGGGAAGCGCAGGCGCTCAGATTGGTGAACCAGAACCGTTTCCCTGGTAACCGTTAACTAGCACGTGTTTTATTGTTTCCAACTGCTTTTCCTGGGGTATTTGCAGGTGGTGGGAGATGCTTTCTTAAAGAGGGGTCATAACCTCGTGAACTTTCAGATGTTGCAACAAATTGGGGAACAAAACATTTTTTTTCTCTTTCAAATATATTAAGTAAATCTTATTACATAGCATTTTCAAGACAGATGCAGCCCAACAGTTTTTCTAGTTTGCCATTATTTCCAGATGTTACCGAGTTTAAAGTCAGAGTTTCGTTTTATGATCAGGATCTATAGGAAGGTAATATTAGTGATGTGTATGGCAGTAGAATATTATTTTGGCCTTTTTGGGGTGTGTTCTGGTTCTATATTTTGCTGTAAAATGGGAAATCCAACCATACAGTCTGAATGTGTTTTAAACTGGATTTCTAATGGTTTCTCTATTTTGCTGCTTCATTAATTTAGCTCAGTGTGTTTGGCTTTACTGGTACTTTTCTTTCTTGCTTTTAATGCACCAGAAAGTTCGTCATGTTGCTATAAAATACAAGACCAAATAAGGTAAGACTTCATTGTGTTAGGATTTCCTTCTATATTTGACATATTTTTGAAGGGATCAGTTAATTTCCAGATGGATAGCTCCCTCTTCTGTCTGATTTCTAGAATTCGTATCTTCTGAAACCACAGATGGAAGATGTGATATGTATCATAGAATTCTGTAGCTTGGCTGAAGGTTGAATACAGTTAATGTCTGTCCAATAACAAATTCATGATAGGAATATGGAGGATGTTTCCATTGTAATTATTTGGTTTAAAATAAAGTCATAAACCCTGTAAATGTTGGCTAGAAGTAAATGAAAACATTCTTTTAAGTTAATATTAAACTTTATCTGCAGATAGCCCTGAAAGAAATACAGCCCTCATCGATCACTACTCTGCACTCTATTTGAAATACATGGACTTTGGTCAAATAAGCATTTGCCACTTGATTTGCAAAGAACCCAAACAGTACTGTAACTCAAGTCTTCGCTTGAGCCTAATTTGCAAAGCCTTTTCTTGGAAATGTTCTTAATGGGTTTTCAAACATGTGCCTACTTATAAATTAGATCAGTGACACTCAAATGCTCTTCTCCAGGAACTTACAATGTTTAAATGGCTTTAAAAAAAAAAAACATGTATTTAAAAAATATCTTTGTTTCCTTGGGTCCAGTTTATTTTTTTTTATTTTTTTTAAATGTTTTATTTATTTCTAGGAGAGAGAGAGAGAGACACAGCGTGAGCAGGGGAGGGTCAGAGAGGGAAGGAGTCACAGACTGAAGCAGGCTCCAGGCTCTGAGCTGGCAGTCAGCACAGAGCCCGACGCGGGGCTCAAACCCATGAACCGCAAGATCATGACCTAAGCGAAAGTCGGACGCTTAACCGACTAAGCCACCCAGGCGCCCCTCCTTGGGTCCAGTTTAATCTCTATAGGCAAGAGTTAGGGTTATGCTATTAAAATGAATTCTGAAAGATCTATAACCTAAACTCATAGCCATAGAACTAAAAGAGCTAATAAACTATTTATGATGATGAGGGCATTTATGTACAATATTTGTTTCTAGAGATATAATCAAGTGATAAATTTTGACTGGGAAGAGGCAAATGTCTATTCATTCCGACTTGCCCTTCTCATTCCCTCCAGTGGCAAAGTTTTGGGGATTATATGATCCTAATCATATGAATGTATATGAAATGAACACTCTTCACAATTCTCTGCTTTGTTTTTTTGGAGGCAGGCATACCTAGGGACCCTCTGAACAAGAAACCTCATTTTCCTTCATATATTCCTGTTGATATCAGGTCATTGTTGTTATAGTTTTGATCAAAGGGTTTAAGGAATGATTTGAGCATAGTGGAATGAGAATCAACAAATTATTGATTATTAGCATTGGGAGACTAAAGCATGCATTCAAACATTTTAAGTTACATCCTCATCTCTCAAATAATGCTCTAAGTCATAAAGTACTAGATGGTAAATGTCGTTGGGAATGAGGGATTGTTGGAAACCATGGACCAGACTATTCAACCTCTCCTTCCCTAGCACTGAGCTGGGGGCGGGAAGAGGGTAGCTGTCTTGCTAAGGGTCATGCAGTGAGGTGGTAACACAAATGTTTTTTACTGGTTCATATCTGAGAGCTCTTTTGGCCAAACCACACCCTTTGCAGTGGTCAGTTCTTTATTACCTGGCTGGGGCTCCATAAATAAGTCTTCTGTGATTTCTTTCCTCCCCCAAGTGCACAAATTCTTCCCCCCACTATTTCCCAGATTTGCATCCCAATGATTTACTAGCTGAGTGACTTTGGACTACTTAACCAACCTCTCTGTGTTTCAGTTTTCGCTTCTGTGAAATTAGGCTAATAATTATGTATCGCTCTTAGAATTAATACCAGTGATAGGCATGGCACTGTGCCTGACATACCATAAGCACTTGGTAAACATTGGCTATTTTTATTAGTGTATTTTCCTGTCATTCTTCATCCAGTGTGTGCTATCACCTTCATTTACTCAGTAACATGCAGATTTCACTTTTGAAAACAACTGAAAACTGTACCCCCATGTTTGTAACAGCATTTTTTACAATAGTAAAAATGGAAGCAACCCAGGTGTCCATGTGTGGATAAATGGATAAATACAATGTAATTTATACATATGCTGGAATACTATTCAGCCATAAAAAGGAAAGATATTTTGACACCTGCTACAACATGGATGAACCTTGAGGATATTGTGTTAAGGCAAATAACTGTATGATTCCACTTATATGCAGTAACTAGAGTAGTCAGATTCAAAGAGCTAGAAAGTAGAGCGCTCATTGGCTGGGATTGGGGAGGAAAGCATAATGGGGAGCTACTTAAGGAGTACAGAGTTCCAGTTCTGCTGGATGAAAAGCGTTTGACAATGGAAATGTACTTAACACTACTGAACTGTATATTTAAAAAATAGTTCAGAAGGTAAAGTTTATGTTCCGTGTACTTTACCACAATTTGAAACTTTTAAAAACAAAAATTGAGGGGTCTAGTGTAATTAGAACATATTGGTGATATTAGTTAACCCTGGATATTTTGACTTCTTGCTCCCAGTGTTCTGGGCCAGTGCTGTGGGTCAGAACAGAGAAGGTTTTTGTGAGTGGTTCTGTTTCCTTCCTCTAGGATTGCTGATGTCTTGCCTTAATTGCCTTGGACTTAATTTCCAGGGCCTTATAGTTTATGGACTCAGATGAAATTACAGAAGTACACTTTCCCCCACAGACATATGAAGAAACCCTACAGAGACTCCTCAAAAAATGCAGACACATGAAAAGCAAATTTGATTTAAGGAGTTTACCATTAACAAAAATGTCTTGGCAGGGGGTGGGGTCCACAGGCTGTTATAAAGAAGCTTAGAAATCACCTTTTTGAAAAAAGCAATGGTAGAGAGAGGAAAAGAGAAGAAAATTTCATCTGGGTTGAGGATTTCTTTTCAAAATTTCTGTTGAATTATCATTATTGTCTACAGCGATGATTAAAAGCATCATACAGTTCCAGGATAAAAAGCACAACCAGAAACAAGTTTATGCTAAATTGGCATTTGATACTTTCTTGTAAGAATCTGATGTAAAAGTTGTATCCCTTTTATTTCAATTTGTGAATTCCTTTTAATCAATATTTAATATCCTTTTAATTTCAGTTCGGTAACATTTACTGAATATAATGTCTCAGATAGGAGACTTCTGGGTTGGAGTTTTAAGAAAAGTCTTGGATCTTTTTAAAAAAAAAATGTTCAAAGTAACTGAATATGCTGGAAATAATAATAATCATCCTCCCAAATAACATTTCCATTATGATCATGGGACTTATATAAACTAAATATTTGCAGAGGAAAAATCTTTAACTGTATTGTAGAAAGAATGTCTTCTTTCAGAAATGCTAGTAAGGATCAGTCCACCACACGAGTGGATGGGTCTGCTCAAACCAGCTCAGAAAAGGGTCAAGATACGCTTTTATCAGCTTGTCAAAAGTAGCAACGGAAATGCTTAGTAACAGGACCTCACTAAAGTCTGTCCAACTACATCACTTTCAAAATGCCACATTTTAATTTTACTTTGTCCTTTTGGAATAAAAATGGGACGTTTACTTTAAATGTTATAAATTAAACACTGACATACAATTATTAGCTTATTCAAGGCACACTAGCACAATCCCAATTTCTGCATCATCTTAATAGAAAGCCTGGGTTTATGAATCTACTAACTGGCCCTTTATTGGAATCCAAAGAGGTCACTAACAATATGGAAATCACAAAATACACATGAAGAAAAACATAAGACTTACCAAGAAAAATAGCTGTAGTAGCGCAAGACAAAAGGCCAGTTTGATGACATTATTCAGTCTTTCAGCATCCACTACTTTCTCTGACCATTTGAAGGCTCTGGACATATGTGGGGAAAAAAAGGGGCAGTTTTAAAATTAAGAGCTGTGAAAGGTGAGAAAGGGACTCTGACAAACACATCTAAACACATCTTTGTATTTCATAATAGAAACATTTTCTTCTTCATTTTCAGTATTTCTAGTTGAGTAAGTAGCTACCATTGCAAGGATTTGTAATAGAAACATTTTACCCTTTTGAGAGCCAGACATCATTAAGTACAGTTTGAAAGGTTCACAGTCAGCTTTTAGCCAAAAGGGAAACTTTGGTGGCTTTCCAGTCCTTTTCAAGTCATGAAGCCTTAGAGAGAAACTGAAGTGAAAGAGATTACATCTCGGCCTACCTCTTCTCGCCCTTGAGAATTCCTTTTTCCAGGTAGTTCCTCAAATAGTGACGCTGCACTGGAACCCTCAGTTCTTCCCCTTGGAAGTTATTAAATAGGCAGAAAGACGCACAATAATGGCATATGAAATCTAAGTTTTGTGTAGGAAACGGACAGGCGGTCTACACTTTGTTATTCACTTGATAGACAGAGCCATTTTGACAGCCCTAACCTTGGAAACCACAGGTCCTGCTGAGCTCAGCAGGAGTCAAGCGCTGAGTACCATCTGTCAAAGCTTTATTCCCCCTCCTTCTTATCCAGGCCTTTACTAGAAGATGCTGAAAAGAGCACTGAATGAAAGTCTGCTACCTACAGTTAAAAATGTGTGCATCGTAACACTAATGTTGGCATGAGAAATTCACTCTGCGATCTCCCAAATTGGCCAAATTGGAGTGAACTGAATTAAGTATGCTATCTCCTTTTCTAATGGTTATCCACAGAAAAAAGTGTAGGTTAAAGAACTGTGTAACTGTCCTCCAAACAACACCACAAAATAAGGAAATTGCACATAGTTATGGTTTTTGCCAACTCTGTAGCTAAAATCATGGATGGCTTCGAAAGTTCTCCATTCTAATGATTTGTGGGTTTTTTTCTCAATGTATTTTAATTAAATCTGTATAAAAGAACTAATTTGTTTCTTTCCAAAAGATAGAGATTTTAGTGGGCTAAACTCTTGCTTCATAAATAAAAATCTCAGAACACATCTTCTCTCTCTCCCTCTCTGTAGCATAATCAATTCTAAAAAATTAACAAGCCTAATCAAAATAAAATCAATTAAATCATGTGTGCTATAGCTCATCTGTACTTGTATGGAAGAAAGTGTATCAATTGATAATATAAAGGAGTTAGACATGGCATTGCTTTTGGTTAAGTGCTACCAAAATACTACATAATTTTTGAAGTATAATTTTATTTTTCATTACATTAAAATTGTGCATATTTAATGAATAATTTTAGGTATCTATTTAAAATCTTTACATTTTGTATACCATTTCTAGCAAAAACCAGTTTGTTCAGAAACTTAGAAAGTTTCCATAAACACAGAATCATAAAATGAAGTTTTTTGAGTTTAAAAGTTGAAGAAAGTAAGGTCTTTTATTTTGCAAGTTATTCCAAATTGAAATTTTCAGTTAAATTTTGTGCTTTATTCTGACTTATTCTTTGTTTTGTCTAATCCTCCTTCCAATTTTCTGAAATGCTAAAAATAATTTAAGATCATATGTGTCATGATCGTAGTACTACATACACAATATGTACTAGATATACTATATTTTGGTAATTATTTGTTGAATAGGTAATTACATTGTCAAGAAGACATTATAAAATATGTATTTTAATTGATTATATTAACACGAGTATGTACTTTTTACATTTTATATTTTGCTCAATGTGCCATATGTACGTTTTGCAGAGATTTAAGAGCCCTTAACATATAAATGCTTGAAATGCTTTATGGAAAAACTATTTTTAATACATTACACACCCAGAAGGTGATTTTGTTACTTAAAGTGACCAAGAAATGATTTACTTTGCAATGTCAAAACTAGTTAACTAATAACACATCATTTCTAATTATTACGGATTGGATTTTTGTGCATCAGTTTTGCAAGACACTTTAGCTGTATATGCATGCTTTCGTGAACATAGTCACAAATGCTTTTGAACAAAGTCTGAATAGGCAATAGTTGAGTTAGGACTTTGCCCCTTCTCTGAGCTTCCCACAGGGGCCCTTCCTCGTAGGAGGGGCTGATCTCATTCAGAGGCTGAGAAAGCTGACTTTGCAGGCAGCCTGGGTCCCTGTTCAGTAAATACCTCTTCCACCAGTGTGTTCACCCTGAAATCCTTTCTCCTGGGGGCAGGGAACAACTTTCATCAAACCGAGAGACAAAATTCGAAGACCAATGCCTCAAGGGAAAAGCACGTGGATTTAAATGAACATTACTGACCATTATTCTGAGAGGAAAAAGAAGCAGAGAGCAGGAAGAGAGGCCCTCTAGATGGAGAAGGGGAGAGGCAAACTTGAGCTTTCTTTCACAGGGCCAGTTAAAGTATCCAAAGAGTCACTCTGCTTGGCATCACGCACGTGTAGGTTTTCTTGAGTCTTGCTGTTAGGCTCTTAAGTTGTCATAGTATCAGAATCTCAGAGTTCAAGGGATGTTAAGGATCTTTTGGTGAAACTCTATGTTAATAGAGATGAAGAAAGTGAAACACAGACATCCCTACTCTATGGTTTATCCAAAACTTGGTAAAAAGGCCGTTTTAATGTGATTTGACTATGTTTAAATCCTTCCAGAGAATTTAACTTAATAATTTGCTCTACAGTCTCAGTAACAATTACACCCTGTATTTTATAATTTATGCATCTATATATATACTGTGCCTCTTTCTAAAAAGGGTAGAGGCAAGTCTACACTGAAATTTAGAGTTCACAGAATGCTTTTTTGCACTGATTTTTTTTTCTTTTTTAGCTGATCTAGCATAATAGCTTTTTCCCCCCCCTTTTGGTGTGGAAGAGAGGAATCTAAATGTCATGTTTATTATTTCTGTAGTCAGTTCAAGTCTACTGGATTCATTGAGCATGTGCTAGTTACACAATTCTGTGTCAGTCTTATTGGGAGGGGTTAGTCAGAATAATATTCAGTCATTCAACAAAGATGTTTCCAAGAACTGCCATGTGTTAAGAATTGGGGATACTAAAAAAAACCTCTGCATTCCTAGAGGCTACACTATAGCAGGTAGGGTAGCAACAGGACACACAGAAACATTAATTGTAGGCTCAAGCAACTATTATAAAATTACCACTGCGCTAAGGAGCTGGAGGGAAAGAGACATGAAGCTGCGAGTAGATGCCACAGGGTGAGCTTGTCCTGCCAGATTGGTCTTCAAGGCTCCTTGAGGAAGTGGTGAGGGAGCTGAAGCACCCTGGACAAGGGAAGAAAGGAGGGAGATACCCAGGCAGAGGGTGCACAAGTCAGTGTGTGGATCTGAGAGAAAGATGGTATGAGGGCAGCTTGGAAATGTAGAGCGGCAAGCGACAGGGAGGGCCAGATTCCACAAGGTGGTTATGGACTGTACTAGGGATGATGTGGCTTTATCCTAGGGACAACTGGAAGCAAATGGTTTGTAGTGGGGAAGAAGTGTGGTGACCTGACTAGATGGGGTTTTGAGATGGCCACTTTGGCAGCAGTACGGGAAAAGGCTGCCTGGGCCTTTGCAGTTCCCATTGCACAGATGGGGCAGCGGACGCCCAAGAAATGACGTGACCAAGCTCAGAATTCATGTCTCCTGATTTCTAGGACACATATTGCTGGCACCTTTATCACACCTTCAGGTGTGTGCAGATTTCTGTTGTTTAGTGTTTATGCACTGAAAATGGTACTGCTTCAGGGGTGTTTGAGGAGCCCACCCGAATCCATTCCTTTCTGCAAGACAGGCAGTCTGTAAGGGTCACCACAATCAGGGAGTTGTTTCTGTCCCCATTGTGACAGGAAAATGGAGAGTATTAGTTTCTCTATCTCTCTGTGGCCTTTGTATAGCACGAAGCAGGTTACTAAGACTATATTCTATTTAATTCTCGAAGAAAACTGCAGGATACCTACTATCGTCTCTGCTTCACACAACAGAAGCTGAGTTTCAAAGAGGCTGAGCACTGTGTTCTGATTTCTTCACCTGTAGAGTAGACATAATATTACTGATCTCAGAGGATTCAATGAACCCTGCTGATGAAGCTTTCAGCACAGCACCCAGCGCAGTCACAGTGCTCGGTCATTGTTCATTCTTGTTATTATCCATGGAGCTCAGGGCCAGATTCACAGAGAATTTATAATAATTATATTAGGTCGCATCATTACTATATTTGTTTTCATTTTCTCTTTGTAGTACTTAGTTTATTTTAAAGAAATAATAAAAGTCATTTGATAACTACTGAAAGTTTAGAAAACAGTTACCTATCTCCTGTTTATCCTGATGAAAGCTGATAGGTTTCACAAATGTTTTCCATTGTTTTCTAGAAGGGTACCCATCTCGACATAGTTGGAATTGTAATGTACCACAGTTTTATAACCTGCTTTCCTCTTGACATTATAACAGAATTTTTCATGCTGCTGCCAAGTCTTGGTGAATATCATGTTAAATGAGCAAATGTTCCATAATTTCATTAGCCATATCCTGAACAGAGAGTATTTTGGTTGCTCTGGGGTTTTTTTTCTTCCTATTCTAAGTAATAGTCTCATGATCATTTTAGTTCATGTAACACTTTCTTCTTTGGGAATATTTTCCTAGGATAAATTTTCAGAAATTAGATTACAAATTAAATTAGGACCTGAATATTTTTGTAGTATTTGCTACTTATTATTAAATCATGGCCCTACCCTTCTATTTTTAGTTTAATAACCTTATTTTATAAACATCCTTTGTTTTATTTGGCCTCCGATCTATTTTTTAAAGAAGTGATCTGTCCAAAGTCCATGGGGGTGAATAATGGTAGAACCAGTATTTGAAATCTTCTTTCCACTCTACCAGTGATGCCAGTGGGAAGGAAAACTCTCCTGGCCCAAATGTGAGAGAACCAGCCTTTCATGAGGGACTATCTGAAGCAACAGAAATCTAAGATTTGGGAAATTTTGAGTCTGAGTTCTGGGATCCAGTCACCTACTCTTTGACTTTGGTCTTCTCAACTATAATATAGATTCATTGGTTCTTGCGCCTATTTCCTGTTAAGTTTGAGGCTTACGTAGTGCTCCAGAGTGCTCTTGGAGCAGTGTAAAACACTGCATTGGTGTAGGGCAGCATCTTGTACTCGGAATCGTGAGCACGGAGTTGCTCTAAGAAGCTGTAGTGTGGTGCTTCTCAGACCCAGATCTACATATGAATCATTTGGGGATCCGGTTAAATGCTTAAATGTGGTTTGAAAAGGTCTGGGGTAGGGCTGAGATTTTACATTTCAAACAAGCTCTCAGGCAGTGACTCTGCAGCTGCTGGTCCAGGGACCACACTTGGAGAAGCTGGACGAAACAGCCACTCTGAGTGGTTTTTCATTCACACAAGTGACTGTGACCACTGTGCAGAGCAGTTTTAATGAGTGGAAAAGAATGCGAGTTAATAGCCAGATTGCTCCTTAAGTGGGTCTAACATGCTGGCGTGTGTGGTGTGTGAATATTCCTGACCTGTTTTGGGAGGAAGCATTCCCTGATATGTTTCCTCTTGAATGGGGAGAGTCCCTGAACATCGGAATGTCCTTTTTTCCTGAGATACAGTGGGAAGTGAAAAGCAGTAACCTGGAATAATGGAGTAATATGGAAAGGTCCTAGCCTTTCATTATTATTACCCTTATCTGAACACAAAGCCAAGGATGAATTTTCCCTATCCTTGTTTTATATTGTTGGCGATGCCACCAAAGTCCCCTTAAAAGCTGACCAAGAAAATTTGCCAGCAGCAATTTAGGAGCCTTAATGCATTGTTACAAATCTTTCCAAACATCTGCTGCATGAAAAAGAAAAGCAAGATCTTGCAATGGCTGAGGGCAAAAGGGCATCTCCGAAGTGGGATGTCCCAGCGCTGCTCCAGGACGCCCTTTCTCTGCAAGCAGGCTGCCCTGGGAGGCTCCAGCACCTGTTCTTACACATTCCTGCTGGCTTCTGTTGTTTGCAATTGCTGTCAAAAGCATCCCAGGAGAGGGCTGGGACGAGCCTTGTCAGGGAATAAGAAAAGCCGGGAGTGTGGCAGTTGGCCTCACAAATGTGAGGATGTTCACAGTCCCAGTAGGGACTCTCATTTCCCTTTCTCACATCGCCACAGCCTCATGTCAAAAGGAAATCTTTTGAATTTAGGTACTGTGGCAGAGAACGTTGCTTTGAAACGCAGGTGATCTTGATAGCCTAGTTCCAGTTTTCTAAACCTGAGCCATCACGAGCAGGATCCGGGGGTACACAGTCGAGCGCCTTGTCGGTTTCCTGCCTAGAGAGCTGTACGGTGCATTTCCCAGAAAGAAGGAAAGATTCAGAGGTCGCCACACATGAAAAGTAGTCCACTTGCAAATTAGATTTGAGCCTTGAAAGATTATCGTAATGTTTGAGGGAACATTCAGAGGGGGGATATAATTGTATTTTTATTTTTAATTTTTGCCCTGAAGACCTCCTTGGGAAAACTTCACGATTACTTCAATTTGATAGTGCAAGTGGCTCTGTTCTTAAATGTCCTTCTATGTCTGCATCTTAGGATGTGTGAAAAGTTGTTGATGTAATAAAGACACGACTGACAATTTTTTGTATTTACCTTATGGTAAGCAGTATAGAAGTAGGATTCTCTTGTCTCAAATTAAATGTTTTTCTTCTTGTTCATTGATCATCAAAGTCTCAGTTTAAAATGTAAAGCACAGGCATGCCTGGGTGGCCTTGTGGGTTAAGGTTTGGACTCTTGATTTCTGCTCAGGTCATGGTCTCAGCGTTTGTGGGTTCAATCTGGCTCTGTGCTGACAGCACAGAGCCTGTTTGAGATTCTCAACTCCCTCCCACCCTGCCCTCTCTCTCTCTTTGCCCCTCCTCTGCTCTCTATTTTGAAATAAATAAATAAATAGGAAAAAAAAATTCAAGCACAGATAATGGTTTTTGCGATACAGAGAACAACTTTTAAGGGGATTCTTAGCCAGCAGATTTTATACAATTAAAAGTTAACTCAGTAAAAGATAACATTTTTGGCATGCTAAAAGATAGAGTTTACAATGAAAAAATCTGCCTTTGTGTTTTGCATCAGCATCCCTCATCCTAATGGCTTTAGGACAAATGAAGTTACAACCTGTATTTAGAATACAACTTATTCATCAAAAACCATAATCACTATCAGGGTCCAAAGTTTGAATTTTGAGTGAACTCAAAATATTAACATGATTGTCTTAATTAAGTTTTGTTTGTAATAAAAGGTGTTTGAGCCACAATGGTTTTTGTAGCCTTTAAAAATCTAAATAGGTGGAAAACAATATTGCAAACTTATTTACTCTATTTGATCTAACAGAGTTTACATTTAGGACCTATACTCAGAGTAAGTCTGCTTTAAGCAGGCAGTGAAAACTCTTGCCTTTGAAATGTTCTCTTTCGTCCAAGTTTAATCACTGGATTTTGGTTAAACTGATATTTATGAATCCCTTTGGTCTGTATCAGGTTTTACATACATTTTAGAATAATCTCTTCTAGGGAAGAGGGAGGGTGGCAAACCATGAGAGACTTTTGAATACTGAGAACAAATTGAGGGCTGATGGGGGTGGAGGGGAGGGGAAGGGGGGTGATGGGCATGGAGGAGGGCACTTGTGGGGATGAGCCCTGGGTGATATATGGAAACCAACTTGACAATAAACTATAAAAGAAAAAATAAATTAAAAAATAACAATCTCTTCTATAGGTAATTATTTCTTTAGGAAACTATAAAATTTTGTCTTTAACATTAAAATCAGGTCATTTGGCTACCAAATAAATCACTGATGTTTTCCTTTGCAGTTTTAAAATTCTGTGTTATTAGAATGATGATTTTAAAATTTTTATTTTAATATTTATTTTTGAGAGACAGAGAGAGACAGAACATGAGTGGGGGAGGGGCAGAGAGAGATTGAGAGAGAGAGAGGGAGACACAGAATCCTAGCTGTCAGTACAAGAGCCCCAAGCCGGGCTCGAACTCACAAACTGTGAGATCGTGACCTGAGCCAAACTGGGATGCTTAAGGGACTGAGCCACCCAGGGACCCCTAGATTTGATGATATTTTCATGTAAATTATAAACCTATGATTTTACGACTATTATCAATTGCTAGTGAATGTAATATTAATTTTAAAAGTGTTTTTGAAACTGGTATGATTCATATCTGATGTTCAAAATGGCTGTTTTTAGCTGTTGTAGACTCTTTGAGAAGTCAATGTAAAAGATAAGAAAATCTGGTTGCCTTCCTCATGGGAAACAGTTGAAATACTTCAGATTAAAACTGTCCCCCTAAAGGCACGTACCTTTTCACTCTCCTGTACAGACACAGGAATGTTTTCTGCCAGAGGAGATTCTAGCAAGTTGGTTTTTTTTTTCCCTCCAAGCTTCCTCCAGAGGAACTTGCCCTGTTTCAGCTCTCCCTCACCATCCTTTTGTGTGGGAGTCATGGCTAAAAGCTTGGTTTTTACCTGGCAGCAAATGGAGGAGCTCTGCAAAGTTAGGGTAATCAGAGCCCTGGTCTGAGGAGATGTGAAATACTTCCAGTGCTTGCCTGCTCTCATCTAGGGGGCATAAACTACAAACCTTGCTTCCAAGCTCCTCTTGCCTTTTTTAAAGTCAGCAGTGGGATACTGACTCCAAAAAGGGACCTGTCATTTTGGGGAAGGAACTAGCACTGTGTGAATTTCAAGCATCTCCACCTTTGAAGCACCTACTCTCCATTTTGTCCAGAGAGACTGCTAGCTGGCAGACTGATTCTGGGTGTGAGGTGCCTTCAGATGAGAAAGCCCCAGTCAAGGGGTGTCTTCTCAACATGGGCAGCCAGACAGAATTCACATTTTTAGATTTTCTTGGAGATGCTCTGAAAAGAAAGAAATTTTTCATTGTAGGAAAAAGTGCCTATACTCCAGTGTGAACTAGTCAAACCCAATTTAGTTTTTAGGTGAAAGTAAAAATAATTATGACATTGTACTTCCTAAACTTGTATATTTTTGAAACATCTGGAAAGCACACATATTCTTTTGTGAGCTCATGTAGTAATTGACTTACAGAAACCTTTGAATATGTTCTTTAGTAAAATCCTGTCTCATGGCATTTATTCAGGCTATAGAATAGATTTCTCCCACACAGTATCCTGGCAGTGTGTATATTGCCATTTATTTGAATATGCTTTATGGCGTTAAGCACTTCTGGTATACTTTTCATGCGAGACAACCTAAGGAAACGAACAGAGGTACGGCATGATTAAGCGTATAGGTCACAAGATAAATTTACATGGAGAGCCAAGTTTCCAGCTTTAAGCAAATGACTTATCTGTAATGTGATGCAAGTACAATGACCTTTCAAATGTTTGCTGGGCTTCAAGTGTCCGGAACAATCAATATGTACATTATTGTTTATATTTTATGTTCCTGATCCCATTAATGTATGCCTACAGAGTGCTGGGACACCATTAGTTTCTGATACTTCTGAAGCTACTGGGTGGCATTTATCAAACAGAGAGGCAGCACTTACTGACTTGTGACAGTTTTTGAATTTCTTGAGCTCAGTGTTTCATGAGCTGCTTATCTAGTTTTGGTAAGCAAGGCTTTTATTGCTCTGAAGCCTCCTCAATTAAATAGTAATGAACCAATTTGTTTAAAACGAATCTTTAACTTGCAGACTCATTAATTTCTCCATTGTGAATGTCAGAAGATGTGTTCTTGGGCAGGGGAGACCAGGAAAGCGTGGGGCAATGATTGTTGGCTGTGGGAGCTGGGAGGAAGGGACTGTGTGTGACCCTTCAGGGTGTGACCTTGAACAGGTCTCTTAATGTCCCGGAGACTCTGGTTCCCCAACTGTGAAGGGGGTGAGGTGGACCCGATAATCACTAAGGTTGCTTCCAGCATGGACATTTAACAAGTAATGGAATATCAATATGCAAATACGCCGGTAGCAGTGCAGCCTTACCAGTAAGTGCAAAACAGAGATGTGGGGAAATCCTTCAACCACCTTGCCTCCCCCCTGAATAAGGAAATAAAGGAAAGTTGCATTCCTTCCTATTTGCCCAGAATAGAATAGATTTATTATGGATGTCCGGGAAAGAGGCATTTGTGAAGTAAATATACATATAACAAAATAAACATAAACATATATATGTAAATAAATATATAAAAACATATTTAAATATAAATATACATAAACCAAATATAAATGTAAACACCTCACAAATATGTATGGAAATTATATATATGCAGTTGCACAAAGACCTATAATTATATGTAAATATATAAATATATGTCATATATAGGCCCCTCTTTTGTTTCTACCTCACTTTCTCCCGTTCTACATACCTTATCCTCACCCCACTCCAAAAATGCTGTGAGCGAAAAGTGCCACCTGTTATTGAGGCATAACAGGAACTCTTATTCATTGAGGAGATGGAGGATAGCTACCCACTTTTGTATTAATTAACTCTCTCTTTCTAGGGTTTTATTATTGGAGAGTCTAATGACTTAAAATTAACCACCCATGGTCCAATTAAAAAATCATGAATTGATGAATTGGTTTCTAAATTCTCTGTGTTATCGACAAGTTGCTGCATCAGTGAAGCTATAAGACATGTCATCCATTATTAACTTTGATGGCATTAAAAAAGATAAATTAGATCTTTTAGGTAGAAATGAGTTCTCACAAAGGCTGCCCTTCTAAGTGGACATGGTCTCAATTTTCTCTGAATTTCAGCCCACTTACTTGTTTGAGTTTATTCTGGTTTCACTTAGATTTTATTGATTGTTTAGTAAACATTAACTGATGATGGAGCCTTCTTAATATGAGCAGATAATAGATAATCAATGTGTAATGCAGTTTAAGTGATAAAATACTTTTGCCAGGAATATAAAATGTGCCATAAGGACTAGAAATGCCTTATTTAAAAAGTTAAAATTTACAATGAAAATTTTAGAAAGTAAACCTCTCTCTTCAATGGACAAGAAGTTAAATTTACTTTTAAGACAACAATAATAGATAGGAACATATAAATAAAGCATGCTGTTTCTAAGGCACACTGAAAGTATAAGCATACCCACTTAGGAATAAATTAGCATGCTTTGAGCTCTTTGAGCTCTTTGTGCAGTTTGTGCTAGGACAAAGGTAAAAGGCAATAATAATAAATACAGTTAAAAATAGCATTAGAAATTTGAGCTCAATAGTTGATTTATTACAGAGGGAAAATGTTCTTACCTTGGCTTTTGCAAAAGTCCTTATTCTTACTATTATTTACTTCTTCAACCTAAAACCATCTTTTGTTTCATAGCCAGAATCTTATTTTTCTAACATTGCCCATTAACGGCTCCACTATCTGCTGCAACACAAGATGTGTTGGGAAAAAAATGACTTAGGCAAGTTTTTAATACCTCGAATTGGACCCGCCCTTTATCCCACAATCCCCTTTGTCTGTCTCATTATTGATCAGACATATGCTGGTTTTTGAAGCCTGGGAATTACCAGGGCAGTGTTTTATTTGACTATTTATCTCTTTAGCAAAATTGTTGCCATCTCTGACCTTTCAAAAATGTTTATGACAAGGTGTTTTCTGTTAATTGAACACAGGAAGGAGTGAAAAGCCTCTCGGTTGGATGTTTTATTTACCAGTAGATAAGCTTTTCTTGTAAAATCAGTCTTAGAGGAAGTGGATTTGAGATTTTGCTTTTACTTTTATGCAGCAATATAGCTTGAGGAAATTACTATTTTCTAATAAGCAGACCCATTAATAGGATAAGTAAAGATACGGCTTTATAGAAGGTATGCAATAGCTTTACTGGCCTAGATCCATTTTCATACCTAGAAATGTAAGAATAGAAATATAAAATCATAGTTTGGAAAGGACCTTAAAGATATCTAATTAAATCCATTTTATTTCTCAGGTGGCTAGACAAATGTACACAAGTTAAGGCACTTGTCTCCTGTCCCTTAACCTGTAAGGACCACTTCAGAGTTCCTTGACTGCCAATCTAGTGTTTTATTATTGTCAGTTAGATGCAAAACTCTACTTACAGATATACGTAATTATGTTATGGCTTAAGTTGCCTTTGTGGAGACAACAGCTTGCTAAAAGTCCTTAGGGATGGGGAAGTTTTGTTAGTTATTTGCAAAATGGGGAGGCATTCTATATTCTTATAAGGCCCCACCTGATTCAGTCCTTCTCACCGTTTTGCCTTCATTTCTTGCCCATCTCCCCATCATCCCCGATGTCGCACCACACCGCCCTCTCTTTTATTCCCAGGACCTTCTCGGGTTCTTTTCCATGTTGGCTTTTCTTCAGTCTGGAATGATCTTCCTCCAAATCTCTCTTTGGCTGGTTTCTTATCACCATTTAGGTTTTTGCTCAAATGCCACTTCTTCATTTAGGTCTTTCTCTACCACCCGATGTCCATGTAATGAGGATAGTAATAGAAGTAGTGAACCAGCAGCTAACACAGCTTTTAATTAACGCCAGCCACTGTTGTACATACTTACTGAGTATTAATTCATCATTTAACCTTCAAAACAGCCCTTGAGGTATGCCTTTTTGCTAATTGAAATGATCCTGGTTTTTTTTTTTCCTCACTAATGATCTATCTCTCCTCTACCCCATTAGACTCTGAGTTCCCTGAGAACTGGGATGTTAGCTCTCTTATTTACTGCTGTTTTTGCCCAGGTCCAGAATAATGCCTAAATCTAGTGGTTTCTCAATAAATGCTGCTAAGTGAATGGATGAATTTGAGGAAGGACAGCAAGACAATGAGAATGGAAGAAGCTGTGGGCTGGAAGTTGACTCTCTGAGTGTAGTGTGAGGTTTCTACCGGGAGCAGAAGCCAGATGATGAAAGTGTGAATAAGTGAGTGCGTGCATCAAGTGTGGGCTGTTTTCAAGCAGGTTGGCAGTGAGGGCAGTGGGGTGCTAAGTGGCAATAGTGGTTTTTATGCTTTTGTCGGAAAACCTAGTAGGAACCTTCCACCCTTGGAACTGAAGAATGCCCCCTCAGTGCTCGTCAGTGACTACAGAACAAAAAGACCTGCCTCTGTCTCATTTTCCCAACAGTATGGCCAGCTGAAAAACTGAAATAATGGTCTGACCATAGAGTTGTTGTCCACTGTCATCATTTCACCACGGGTGCACTCCTGGACGGTCATTTCCCAGGATCATCCTTGGAGTAGCAGACCTTCCCTCGACTCTTTCTATGCCATCAGAAAGTCTATAAAATACCAGCAATGTGCTTTGGGATCCTAGGAGACTTGTCATTCATCCTTTTCTACATACTCGGAAGTTGCTAAGAGCATTACAGTTACTTTGTTTCCTTGACTTGACACCAGGAGAGAGACCATAGAAGTAGTGAGTGCTTCCATGAGGGGCTTCAAACCATTCCTCCTCTGGTCTGTGCTCTGCATGGCCAACCAGAAATGTTTCCATTGCATTGTTCTCATTCCTAATGTGTGCAGTGAGTAGCCCCTCATCCCCTCTACAGCACTTACTGCCATCAAAAGGACAGTACCAGCAACGTCACATGTAAAAGCTAACCCCTTTATACGTGGTTTTGGGTAGCAGTCTGGTCTCTCTAATGAGCTGGTATGAAATCATCAAACAGCAGTGGAAAGGGACACTTTGTTTTTACAGAGACTCTGTTATGAAGTCAGATACTGCTACAATTTCAGGGAAGAAAATACTGCTCTTTGTTCAAATGTAGCAAAAACATTTCTCTTTCTCCCCATCAGTGACAAATACAGATTCTCTGTGGAATCTTTATTTTTCTTTTCTTTGTGTGTGTGTTCTTGTTAGTAATTTAGAAAGGTTAATAATTCAAATGGAGCCAGTATTATGAATCAGAGAATAAATATTAAGGCTAAAGTGAGAATGTTGTAGCATGACACAATAAGGTGCTCAAATGAGGCACCACAGACATTCAGGGATCAACAAGTCTTCCTCATGAACAGCTTCCCCAGGCATTTCAGGATGTGGAACATTCTGCATCCTGGGTCACAACTTCCAATAGCACCTGCCAGTTACCGTGACAACCAAAAACATCCTCACCCCTTGCAAAAGACCTGCAGGGGTGGGTAGCATATCCTTTGGCCATGACCTAGCCCAGGAATCTTTCACATAAATGCCAGTGGTGCCAGGGGATAACATAGCATAAATGTGTTAACCTGGCCCCATGTAAAGCAGCAGGGAGAGGTGTGTCCTGTGATTGCTGGGGAAATGTGCATGGTTTGCTTAGAGATGTTCAAAATGAAAGTTGAATAGGCGTTAACTCCTTGTAGCTTTTCTCAGTGTGTCAACCTCACCCCTTCCATCTCCAGCCTTTGCTTTTCCATCTGCCTCCTCTTCGTTTCTATCCCCTGACCATCTCCTTTAACCATGGTCTACCTGGAAGACTATATTATAGTGCACTAATGTCCTTTTTCTCTGCTGAGCTGGGAGCTCTTTGAGGACTCCTGTCTCACTTTGGCCCTGTATCTCCAGCGTCTAATGTACTGCTTGGCACATGGCAGGCTGCCTTAAATACTAGTTAGGTGGGTGAATGAATGAATGAAAGAAAATTATTCTCGGCCTTTAACCAATATCTGAGTGTATAAGTGATGTTGATATTTCAAATTTCCCCTTAGTCCACATCTGCTGGGTTTCTTGTATGTCTTCTCCTGGCACGTGGACAAGGGGTTAACTTCATGCCCCTCATCTGTTCTGTTTGTTTTGTAGTGTGCTGGTTTTGCTGCACGATTGGAATAATTAAAACCTGAGATTGTAAAACTCGTCTTGTGAGCTCTCCTTGCTGTGCTTTGTCCAGGATCACATCCTGCTCTCTCAGATATGCGAAGGTGTGCTGGCTTGTGATTCTTCTGTATGAGCTAGCAATGTGCTCAGTTTCTTGCTCCAGTTCATGGCAGGGGAGTAGCGGCTGCCTCTGTTCCAGGCAAATGAGCCTCATTGATGTTGGGTATGATTTCAGTGGAGATAAAAACTCCAAAGTCAGGACTTCCCAGAGTGTCTTTTAGATTCCCCTTCCTAACTTCCTTCCTTTTCTCCCTCTCTTTTTCCTCCATCCCTCTTCCTTCCTTCCTTCCTCTGTCTCTCATAATTCTAACCTGTTCCTTTGGGTTGGAACTGTATGAGAAATCAATTTTGCTGGTTTTCCACCCTCCTCCTGCCATTTTCTTTGGTTATACAACCCCTGAAAAGAGCAGGATATGAGCTATTCAAAAGTAACACAGTAGGATCACTTGGGTGGCTCAGTTGGTTGAGTGACTTTTGATTTTGGCACAGGTCATGATCTCAGGGTGGTGGGATGGAGCCCCAAATTGGGCTCCATGCTGAGCATGGAGCCTGTTTAAGATTCCCTCTCTCTCTTCTCCGTTTGCCCCTATCCCTTGCTCTCTTTCTCTAAAATAAAATTAAAAAGGTAACATAGTAAACGTCTCCTCTATCCCCAGGAGCTTAAGCAACTAATCTTTCAGGATTTTATGTAGAAGATTTTTTTACTAGTGGGTTAAAGATTCCCGGATGCTTATAACATACCTCCTCTTATTTCCATTCATATTATTATTTCCTGACAATGTTTTCAAACATGAAGACATATTGTTAATTCAGACACTTCTTTCTCCTCACATGCTCTGCAGTTTGGGGTTTGGTTGGTTTTCAAAGCACACACTTGACCAGCTGTTTGGTTTCCCACAGCCAACATGCACACGCGCAGGGTGTTCCCCTGTGATTTCCAAGGCCTGGCTCTCTTCTGATAAGGTCAGCAGTGCACACAGTTTATCCACATCTGCTGTGTTCCTCGAGGTCAATCAAAAGATTCTTCCTTCTGGGACTAATGGGAATCTCCCAGAGAGAAACAATTATTGCACTAGAGAAATCTATTGATCTACATTGTATGGTTCACTTGGTATTTGGGGTTCAGGGATACTTTTTGAAACTGGGAGATCAATTAGGCAATTCAGAATGAGCATACACTAGCAAATACATTCATGCCATACACTTGCGAGTATTTGTGACTACGGCAGAATGGCAGAATGCTGCATTCGTTTGCCACAAAATGTCAGCAATGTAGGTCATCCAGCATTATTGACCTCATTGGCTGAAATTTACGTTCATGAGAATAGTAGTGGGCACAGTCCCAAATCAAAAACCGATCAATGGAATCATGAGTGTTTCCGTTGGTATGATTTCCCATTTTTTAAAAAAATATATATGTCCTAATGCTGATCTAGATAGAAATACGAGGAGCAAATGACTCTGGGTTGCAGAAAGCAAGAGCACTGGGCTGCTAGCCTTTACGTTTCGCTACTCACGTCAACCCATGTTGAAATTTTCAAAAGAAACTTGGGACCATGACAACATTTTCTGTGTTGCCGTCTAGATCCAGGAACTGAATAAATAATTAAAACCCTTCAATAAACTATCCACCCTTTGGCTCTTTGTTTCAATATATTTTTGTTGCCAAATAATTTTCCCTCACAGTTGCAAGTTGCAGTAGGACTGGAGTCCTATTCTCTTATCCTCCTTTTGGAATTAGAAGACATAGAGCTATTTCCCAGTCACTGTGTCTATCAGCTGTGTGTCTCTTTGCTCTGGGTTTATAGATGCACATGATGAAAGGCACTGTCTCATACTTATATTGTGAAAGTCAAATAAAATAATTCATATGTCACCAGCATGCTATCTGACATGCAGTAGACCCTGAAAACACTGGCCTAATTTTTATCTTTATGTTCTGTAGAGTCTAATGAGAAACGAAAATGACCTAAATGCTGAAGAAGATACTGAATAAGCCTCAAGGCGATATCATTGAAGTTTTGTCGGAAAATACTTGATAGAACTTTTGTTCCTTATGAAGATATTTTCTGAAGGCTGAAGAGGTAAAAAACTTGAAAGTTGTTATTCCACTAAGGTATAGAACTAAAGCAGGTTTCTGAAGATTTTGTGTTGGGGCATTTATGTATTGCTCTTACACTTCTATCTACAGAGGAGTCCATATGTGTTCATTGATTGGTAGCCACAGTCTTCTCACATGTGAAATGGGTTTGTAATTATAACAACCTCATAGGATTTAGTGAGGATTGAATGAGATAAAGTATATAGAGAGCTTTGGATACCACCTTCCACATAGTAAGTGTTCAATAAATATTTGATTTAGTGTTACAATATATAAAATATAATGTATAAAATACATAATATAATTAATAATATAGTAATCCGAATTAATAAAGAGCCTTCCTACCATGGAGGCTGTTGGATTTCCATACAGAGATTAAAAAGGATGGAACGGGTTATCTCTAAGCTCATTCTAACTATAAAATACACACTTTACAATTTTGATAAGTCTAAGATCATCAGTACCAGAATAGTGTGGAAGACTCCATTTTCTGGACTTGCATAATTCTAAATGACATATCTCAGTATGAAAATCCATACTTTTAAATCTCAAATGTTGAAAAGCCCCAAGACAAACACCTAGTAGCATCCAGCCGTTTCTCCCTTTCAGATGGGTGTAATTTAATGACATCTCAACCTTGTCACTTACAGAGATCCTCAGATCTGTTTTAGAAGTTATTCCCTTTTTTCTAGAAATATAATAAGAAACAAATGGAAATAAACCAATCTGTATGATTTTTTTTTTTTTTTTTTTTTTTACTGATTAAAGAAAACGATGGCTTTGGTTGTTTGCAAGGCAAAAGTGCTGATGCAGGAAGGCCTAATTGATTAGAACAATATACGGGCTGGCTTAATGCTTTAGGTCAAATCCTTGGGAAGTTTACATTCCTTATATAAGATTCAATGTGTTGCAAGCATCTTTCTTGTCAAATGCCATTTCTTCCCCTTTTGTTCATTGGGTTCTGAGTTTGACTTGTGGGGATGAATCATGGTAGCATTGTTGCAATAGATTCAGAGGCTGTTCAGAGACAGCAATTAGGTTCTGACTATTACTTTCCCTGCTATTTTTGTATTTTAATGTCTCCTTTGCCATTTGAACAGCTCAGCATTTCTCATTCTTGCATTTTGGTAGTCTGCAGATTGTGGTTTAGACCTGTTCTAGAATGGGCTTTCTTTTTTTTCCCCTCTCTGAGTGATTCACACTTTCATCATATGCTTGAGCTCCCGGGTAGATGGAGAGTTAATTAGGTTATGCCCAACCTGTCCTTACTGTATCAGGCCCTCAGAGAAGTCAGAGGTGACTTCACTCAAAGTGGCAGGCTTCGCATTGCTACTGCTCTTCCTTGCGGTCGTATGTCTTTGCAGCTAACTCCACTGGGCTGGACAGTTCAGATGTGACTGGGTGACCGGCAGGCCCTTTGTTCCCTCTCTCAGCTCTGCAGTTCTCAGAATCTATGCCAGTTCATTGTGGATGGACCCATTCTGATCTAGAATTGACTGGATATGACAAGTAGATGGATGGGAGGATGAGGGAGACGGGGAAATTGAAAATAACTCTTAGGCTTATAGATTGGGCTACTGAGTCGATGGGGCTTGCAATACCAAGATAAGGAATGAGGAAGAAGGTGGGTTAGAAAAATGAGAAGTTCAATTTTGGATTTGAGCTTGCTCTGTGTTCAGATTGTCCTTCAGGTGGGAATGCAGCAACAGGCCAATGGAAAGAAGATCTATAGGTCAGTATAGGTAAGGTATTAGAGGAGCACTGCTCAAAGAGAGCATCTGTGCCTTCAAGTTCCTTTTTTTTTTTTTTTAATGAATTCTTTAAAAATTACAGGAAAGCAGTGTAGATTGCATGGAATGTGTGGGCATCCTTTTTTATTAAGAGGTCCCTCTCAGGGGCACCTGGGTGGCTTAGTTGGTTAAGCGTCCGACTTTCGCTTAGGTCATGATCTCGCAGTTCGTGGGTTCGAGCCCCGCGTCGGGCTCTGTGCTGACTGCCAGCTCAGAGCCTGGAGCCTGTTTCAGAGTCTGTGTCTCCCTCTCTCTCTGACCCTCCCCTGCTCATGCTGTCTCTCTCTCTCTCTCTCTCCTAGAAATAGATAAAACATTAAAAAAATTTTTTTTAAAAATAAAAAAAAGAGGTCCCTCTCAAATGTCTCTTCTAGCTGACAGAAGCTGATACCCACAATCTGTTTTACCTTTTATCGTGGCAAATTTCAAACACCTCCGAAAGAGAGAAACTAGTGTAAAGAACTCCCACTTACCATCACCTGGCTTTACCAGTTTTCAACTCATGGCCAAACTTGTTATGCCTCAACTACTCTATCATTTCTCTTCTTTCCCAGGATTATTTTGAAGCAAATCTCAGACATTGTATGTGCTACTGAATCTGTGCGCATTTAAGCATGTTACCTCTAAAAGATAAAAATGTATTTTAAAAACCAAGCAATATATAATTATTACATCTAAAAATGAACAATTCCTTAATGTTGTAAAATATCCAGGGGTGTTTAAATTTTCTTGTCTCATAGTTTCTTTTTATTTTTTTTAATTTTTTTTTAAATTTTTTTTAATTTATTTCTAGGAGAGAGAGAGACAGCATGAGCAGGGGAGGGTCAGAGAGAGAGAGAGACACAGACTCTGAAACAGGCTGTCCAGGCTCTGAGCTGGCTGTCAGCACAGAGTCCGACGCGGGGCTGGAAGCCACGAACCACAAGATCATGACCTAAGCGAAAGTCGGACGCTTAACCGACTAAGCCACACAGGCGCCCCTCATAGTTTCTTTTTAAAGTTTATTTATGTATTCTGAGAGAGATAGAGGAAAAGCATGAGCAGGGGAGGGGCAGAGAGGGGAGAGAAAATTGCAAGCATGTTCCATGCAGTCAGTGCAGAACCTGACACAGGGCTCAATCCCATGAACTGTGAAGTTATGACCTGAGCCGAAATTAAGAGTCAGATGCTCAACCAACTGAGCCACTCAGGTGTCCCTCCTTGTCCCATAATTTTTAAAAATGATAATTTATTGAAATTAGTATGAAGTCAGTTCATATATTGTAATCTATTGCTATGCCTCAAAGTTTCTTTTAATGTATAGGTTTCCCTTCCCATCATTCCTTTATTTCTTCCAATGTATTTGTTGAAAAAAACCAGGATATAATCAGTTTATAAATTTCAGCACTGAATACAAATGGCTCTCAAAAACCGCTGCTGCTATCGATAAGCCAGTGTCTCAGAATTTTGAAGAGCGGGAGTCAAGGAAATCCATTCCTAAGTCTAGCAGTATAACTGGGCAGGGAGAAGGTGCCTGTAAATGGGGAGATTTTCCACAGGCGAAGTAGAGTAGGTAGATGAGAGACAGTTCACATACAAGGCCAGGGTGGGTCATCTCATGGTGGTTTGTGTGACTCCAATCAACACCTTTCACTCAGCTCAACATTAAATGCAACACAATATATTAACATTGATTGAGTATAGTGTTGTCATCCTAATCACCACCAATATACATTTATTAAGCTTTTCCTACTTTTGAATACTCAGATTATATCGCTGTCCTGGTTTTCTACTGAGGTCTTTAGTTGTGAAGGCTTGAGAGTGATTTTCTCTGAAAATCTCACTCTCTTCCCTCAAGAAAGGGTGACTAAGTGGGTACATCAGTGTGGGTTGGTGTGTTGACAGTATTTTGAAGAATGATTTTGTGTCCGTATTCATTCAGTTTTAGGTTAGGGGCACGGACCTTGGGATGTTATGGTCTCTGTAAAACTTGCTGCCATTTTTTTGGTTGAAAATCAGTAACACTAATCCCCACAGATTTAGAGGTGATTACTGACTGTGTTATGGGCTCTTCACATAGCCAAGGAGCCTGGGAACCGGCACACGGCAGTGGATGCTTCTGGGCATTAAAGAGTAACAGAAGGATGATGAAGGAATTTGGCAATGCTGCCATTGTATGAAAGACTTTTTTGGAAAATGTGTAGGGATGGGCTTTGGGAAATCCTCTTGGGGTCTCTTTTTTGTCAACTAAAGTAATAATGTTCTCATTGTATGGATGAAGAGCTGAGTCAGAGAGAACCCCACAGAGGGCTCCCACGACCTGGGCAGTGTCATACTGCATGGAAGTAGCAGAGGAGAGTGAAGGGAATGCTGGGATGCTGATGCATGGCTCTCGCCAACACCTCATTCTGCCTTCCATAAAATACCACTGCTAGCAAAAGGAGAGCATGCACTTCCTTCACTCTAACTGTTTAAGCTCCTGAAGGGTTGTGCACCTGCAGCATTTCAAGACTTTTATTCTTCTGTCTTCTGGCCCCATTTCAAGCCCAGCAAGAGAGACAACAGGGGACACTGATTAAGAACTCTGCCACTGGAGTCAGACAGTCCTGGGTCATGCCTGCTCTGCCACCCACCGGTTTTATGACTTTGGCAATGACACTTAACGTCTCCAGTCCTCAGTTTCCTTATCTGTAAGGTGGGGGCAATAATGTCTACTTGGTTTTGTTGTCAGGGTTAAATATGTGATAATCCCTGTAAAGCACACTGCATGGGGCTGGACACAGTGATACCTGGAAACGTTGCTGCTGTGGTTGTCATCAGCTTAGCACTCCAAAGAGGTGAAATGAAGCGCTTCATATCTCAGTTGTCTGATCCATGCATCATATCATTGAACATGCTCAGAGACCTCTCCTGCTGTTTTTATCTAGTTTTTTCTTTACACAACCTCAGCTCTTGCTAATGCTATACACAATGCAAAGAAAGCAAAGCTTCTTTGCTTTGTCTTTTCACCGTGTATTTCTTCTGCCTTCTCTGCCCTACTTTAAAGATGCTCTGGTGTCAGGAGTGGGGTGTTCATGCTCGCTCCTGGGTCTCTGGCACCACCCCCTCTGCCTACTTAAAAAATTTTTTTTAATTTTAATTTTTTTTTTTTTTGAGAGAGAGAGAGACACAGTGTGAGCAGGGGAGGGGTAGAGAGAGGGGGAGAATTGGAAGCAGGCTCCAGGCTCTGAGCTGTTAGCACAGAGTCCATCCAACACAGGGCTTGAACCTGCTGACTGAGATCATGACCTGAACCACAGTCTGACACTTAACTGACTGAGCCACCCAGGTGTCCCTCTGCCTACTTAAACTCTCAGACCCCCTTTTCAATGAATCAAAATTTATCCATAGATAGCTTTCACCTAGCAGATATACTTCCTGGTTTGTAGATTGGATCCAGCCTCAGAATTACATTCTTTGGCCAACACAGTGTTTGATTTTTAATTTTTTTTAAGTTTATTAATTTATTTTGAGAGAGAGAGAGAGAGAATGAGCATGAGCATGGGGGAGGGGCACAGAGAGAGGAAGAGAGAGAATCCCAAGCAGGCTCCACACTGTCAGTGCAGAGCCCGATGCAGAGCTAGAACTCCTGAACCATGAGGTCATGACATGAGCCAAGATCAAGAGTTGGACGCTTAATCAACTGAGCCACCCAAGAGCCCTGTGTTTAATTAAAAAAAATTACTAAGTTTTTTTTTAATATATTTTTATTTATTTCTAGGAGAGAGAGAGACAGCATGAGCAGGGGAGGGTCAGAGAGAGAGGGAGACACAGACTCTGAAATAGGCTCCAGGCTCCGAGCTGGCAGTCAGCACAGAGCCCGACGCGGGGCTCGAACCCGCGAACCACGAGATCATGACCTAAGCGAAAGTCGGACGCTTAACCGACTAAGCCACCCAGGCGCCCCAAAAAATTACTAAGTTTTAACAGTCAGGAAATTTCATATAAAAGCCAAGAAATGGTATGTGTCCTGGGACCCACCCTTCCTAATGTCAATCAGCAGTAGCTCTTCAGATAGGTGGTGCTGCTCAAGTGCACCACAGTTTCTACCCATCCCTCACGCCTTAAACCTGCCTTATTATTTGCCTTCCTCTTGACTCAAGAGTCATTTGCTTTTGTAACTCAACAAATTTAAATCCCCAAAAATAGTAATTGGTGAACTGGCATAATGAAATACACGAGTTTCCAATGTTTCCCATATATTTAACATCAATATATATGAACTTCCTTTTTCATGCTGATTTAAGATGATGAACAAACATTTCAAACTGATGTGTAGTGTGATGCTATCCACCAGTTTAGGCTAGGGAATATTGCTGTCTCTACTATATCAGTATTTGGGTGATATATGAATCTTTGTTTAACTCTTAGTTTTTCTATTTAAAACATTATCAAATTTAATGGAGACCATAAAAATGCTAATACCAATGCTAGACAGCTTGAATCATTCAGTGCAATACTTGTTAGGCTCGTTCAGCCCTGCATTAGGTTTTAAGCTGGAAACAGAGAGAGGGTATGTCAAACATAAAAAAGATATCATCAAAAACCAGATCTATAAGAAGAGGACTATTTTCTAATATTTTAGCTTTCTGAGAATGAAACTGCTCTTAGAGCATCAAAATCCTGTTCCACTTTTTCTTTTTCAAATCTGATAGAAGTTTTCAGGGACCTGCATGTAATATGTACTATCTGTATTTGTTGTTGTTCTTTTTCAGAGGACTGCCAGAGACACAAGACATTACCCAAAGGGAACACATTTCAGTGGTAGATTTTTCTTAGGGTCTGACACAAGTCATTGTGAAAGATTTGGGGGGAATATTTATTGAGCACCTAGTAGCTGTAAGGCCCTCTTGAATTGTCATAGGAGTCCTGAAATTAGGTATTGTCCCTGTTTAATAAGGCAGCACAGTGTCTCAACCTGCCCAGGTCCATTTCCTGGTTCCTCTTCTGACTTGCTTTGGAACCTTGAGCAAGTAACATAGCTTTTCTAAGCCTCAGTTTTATGATCCATAAAATGGGTTGCTGTGAGTTTTACATGAAGTAATATGTATTAGCATGGTTAGTGCAATTCCTAGCACAAAATAAGAACTCAACAAATGTTGGCAGTTGTTGTTATTTAAAGTAGAGTCTTGACATCCTTCCATTTTGGACAGCTGCCTACCCTTCCTCCAGGTAGATCTGGGCTTAGCCTCCTAACAGTAGAGATGGCTACTTCTTGTGTTGGGTGGCCCCTTCCCCATATTCGCAGACCATCTGTGGAAATTGATTGGAACTGGTGGCTAGTGCCACTCTGGTTCCATCTTTGGTCCCTTCCTTTCTCATCCTGACCTTGCCACAGCTTGACTTCCCATCTACTGCCACTATCTTGTTTAAAATAAAAGTAATCTCCTTCTCTGAGACCCTTCTCAGTTGCCTACCTGTTATTCTCTGTAAAGTTCAAATGATTTCAGTGTTTCAGGGAACTTAAGGTGAAAAAACGTGGAACTGATAGTCCTCAGCCTGGCCAGTTTAATTAGAATGACTGTGGAGTGTTCTGTTAATTAAATAAGGGGTTATTTTTAGATGTGGTGTTCATTAGCCCTCCTGAGCACCTCTCCCCTCAGATTTGTAAAAAACAGGTTAATTTATGGCCTCGTTAGAAGTCATTAACTCTTTATCTTCACCTTGTTCAGCAAAATCACTCATGAGGCTTCTCTGTTACTAGAAAATCCTAATGAAGTTGAGATGAACATCACATTTGGGAAGCAAAGCTGCCTTTCTTCCTATAGTGCATTCTCCCTGGAGGTACTTTCCAAAGACATTGCTCTAGGCTGTGGAGATTTGCTCCAAATACTCTCATATTAGGTGCCTTTCAGCTTCATCATAGAATCCAGCTCTCAGAGCTATTGAGCCATTTTCAAAGCACAGAGCTCTGCTATCTGTCGGGGAATGATTCACCCTTCAGACCACACTGGCAATTTTCTCACTGCGGCTGTCTCTAATGTCTTGCTGTAGATTGAATCAAACTGAACTTTAAAACACTTTAATAAAATTCAAGGCAAGATATGTAAATTTATGAATGTGGAGATGTATATAATTATATAAAATTATATATATACACCGTATATGCACTTTAAAAAAACAAGTGAACCTTCAAAAAAAAAGATATGTCCAGTATGATTTCATTTTTGTAACACTCTGAAAATGACACCATTATAGGGATGGAGACAAGAAAGTAGTTGCTAGGTGTTAGGGACAGAACGTGACTATAAAAGGGTAGACGCAATTCAAGTTCTGTATCTTGATTGTGGTGGCAGTCACACAAATCTTTATATGTGACAAAACTGCACAGAATTCAGTGCACGCGCACACACACAAATAAAGAAAAAACAGAAAATCCCAACAAGATGATTCTATGTTGTAACATGCATCAAGTCAAATATATGTAACTACAGCAAATAAAGTAGGAAACAGCAACATATATGGCTAAGGTTTGGACAGACTTATTAGCTGTAGCTGGACAGGCACATGACCACATTTAATCAAATCATATTTATTCTCAAAGTCAGTTGAAATAGTTTCTCTGAAGTCATCTGCTTGGTTGTAGCTTTAGGTACCTATTAATGAATAATAAAACATTTGAATTCTCTGTAAGTATGTTATAATTTCAGTACTTTGCATTTTGCTTTGGGCTTTGTTAATAATTTCATATGGCTTTATGATCAAGACATAAAAACTTAAGTTAACAAACGGTCTTTTTTTTGCATTAGAATAGAACAGAGAAATCTTTGCATGAGTTTATAAATGCTCATTCCTATTGTGGACATGATCCTTTGTGTGGTCAGTCATCAATAACAGAATTTATGGGAAATATCTTTTTTTCTTTTTCCCTTTATCACCATCATCCCACTCGATATGATTATTGACTCTGATTGATTTTTAAGGGTGTGGGGGTAACTGAGAAGACCAGTTTTCTGTTTCTGACTCTTAATTTTCTTGATAACATTAACTCCTTATACACACCTAGTTTTGATAGATTGATTATGAGGAGTTTAAGCTTATTTTATAGGATTCTTTTCCCCACCCTTTGTGCATATTGTCTCCCATGTAATGATCCTTTGCACTAAATTCCCAGTGCCTTTGTGGGACAGTGGTCCTATTTCTCATAGTGGAAAGGGACCTGATAAGTAAATAACATGTTAAATCATCTATGAAAAATTTCATTTTAAGTGAGATTGTTAGAAAAAATAAAAGCAACCTATTACAGTAATTTAAGTGATTCTTATATTTAAAATGTCAGCAATTAAATATGCCTAGGGAAATCTAAATAATGACTCATTAGCATTGGAAGGAAATTGGAGCAGTGCTTAACCTAAGTAAATGAACTTCTAAAATATGGTAGAATTTCAGTTACTATGACACCTAGGAAAGAAAGAGAATTTTTTTTAGGGGTGCATGAATTTGACTTTTTTTCATACCATTTGTTGTCATAAGCAATTGCCTAAATCTAACACTTCGTGTTTCTTAACTCTGTATATTCAATATGTTGAAATTTAGATATATGAAATTTATATATATGTAAAATAGAATTGGGATACTCATAGCATCTCTTAGCCTCTCTACTAGATTTTAAGTTCTCTGAGAGCCGATGTTATGTCTTTGATAGCTTTGTGTCTTAGTAGTATATAAGATATTTAATATATTTATATTTAATATACTTAATATGTTTAATAGTAGACACTTATATTCTATTTTATTTTAGAGCATGAGTCAGGGAGAGGGCAGAGAGAGAGAGAGAGAGAGAGAGAATTTTAAGCAGACTCCATGCTCAGTGCTGGAGGACAATGTGGGACTTGATTCTAAGACCTGTGGGGGTCATGACCTGGGCTGGAATCAAGAGTCATAGGCTCAACCAACTGAGCCACCCTGGTGTCCCATTAGTAGTAGTAATCGTTAATAAATATTACTTGCCTTGTATATTTTGCTTTGATACTATTTAAGAGATCATTTGGGATTTAATGTTAAACTTATACACACATGAAAAAAATTCTGTATGTTCATTTCTTAAACATGCTTCCTTGCTTATGAAGAAAAACATCTGTCCTTTGGGAAATGCCAGTCTGTTCTATAATGAGTACCCATGGTTATTGCTCAAAATACTGCTTTTCAACAAAAGTAACTGATCTACAATCTATATCATTATCAATAATGTCTTTACTGCATTTCTGGGTTCATATTTCCAAATCTCATTCCTAGGTGTAGAAAAAAAACTATATGTTAATCTGTTCTAAAAAGAATCCTAAATTCTGATTTCTGAAACTATAGAAGAAAAAGGTTTTAATTTAGTAAAAAAGAAAAAAAATCCAGCTCAGAAAATACAGTTCAGCAAACTTTTTCTATAAAGGGACAAGACAGTAATTATTTTTGGCTTTGCAATCCAAATAATCTGTTTCTGGGTTCAACTACTCAACATTGTCCTTGTAGCAAAAACAGTCATAGACAGTATGGAAACAAAGGATGTGACTGGTTTTAACTCACAGGCTTTATAGTTTGCTTACCCCTATTATAGGCACTATGAAAGGGATGCCAAGCAAAATAAATAAATAAATAAATATCATCTTTTTGCTTATTTTGTGGAAAAAGCAAGTGTTATAGAGGAGATTCATGTGAAATATCTCAAGATACTGGCAGTAAATGAATGTTTAGGAGATTAATAATAAATCTGAAGAATCTGCAGGGTCACGGTTGGCACTAGTTTCACACAGAAAAATTAGGTCCTCTGGTGCCCAGGTGAAAGGAGGATAATTTTGTTTTTAACCCCATTCTGGTGCTATCTGTTGGTAAATGTCTATTGCTGCTCTCCCAAGGTGATGTGTGTAAAGCAGATGGTTAGGTTCTAGCACAAAGCCAAAGGCTGAGAAGTTTATTTTTGATTGGTTACTCATTGCCACCTCTTTGATACCAAAATGGGTATCAAATGGATATCAAAATGGGTACCATTGGCACTCACTTTCTATATTAGATGAAGGAAAAAAAAAAAGCAATACATTGTTCTTCCATTTAGACCAATCTAAATTGATTATCTTCCTCATCTCCCATTTACCCTGCCACATGTCTCTCTTAAACCATAACTTCAGGAGTAAAAGTATTTATACATTTTTGCTGAGTTCAAGGATTTAATGTGCTGAGCAACATATCATTCAAGAGCTGACCTGCAATTTTCTGATGATAATGGAAATGCTAATGTATTATTAGCCCTCTTATTTTTGGCCTTAAGTGAGCTACTAAATAGAATCATTATGTTGTGCCTATAAAGTGTGCAAGTAAAAGGGAAAGCACAGAAGTTAAGGTGTATTTCTCAAGTTGATTATAATATTGGAAAAATGGAAGGGAAAATCTAAGTTCAGATCCTTTTGCGGTAAAAAACAAAACAAAACAAAAACAAAGACAAAACACCCCCAAAAACAAGGGTCATAGGATAACCAGTTCTGAATTTGGCACTGCTATTCTTTGGATAAGCTTATTGCAGAAAGTTTTACCCGTGAATCCATGTATTATAATTTTTAGTGCAACACTTGCTGCTGTGAGTTCACTGAATGAAACTCAGCATTTATCTGGTCTTGACAATGTCCCTGCCCCGATGCCCAAACGTTGCTGTGGCATTTCATGGAGCAGTCACTCAGTCAGGCTGGGCCTTCTGGCTCTGTGCCTGCAAGGTTCATATGGAGTCTAAAGGAGAGCGAGGAAAACAGAACAAAAAAGGAATGCAGAGACGGTGTCCAGGAATCGTCTTTTTGCTTCTCAACCCACGGGGCAGGTCCGTGACACGCATTCTTAAGGGAGGGGGATTGCCCCTGGCAGGGCTGGGGGTCACTGTGTGAAGGACAAAACATTTGGAAGCATTATGACTTGTGGCCTCCAAAGGGTCACAGTACACAAACAAATATACACTGTATCTGTGGCATTAAAATGTCAAGGGGGAGCAATTTGTAAAAAAATGTCTAAGAAGAATCCTTAGTGAGGCGATAATGAAAAAAAGGCTAAGAAATTGCTCTGTGAGGAAGAAGGAGGGCCCCTTTCACCTTTTTGCTCAACCTTCCCAAAGCACCTGGTTTGATCAAGTGAATGATGGCCACCCGTTTGCTGGGCAATTGCGTCTGTCTAGAAGTGCCCTGTGTCTGCCTTGATGTGGGAGGGGGAGAAGCCGAGTGCCTCACTTCTCCACTGGACCTAATCCCAGAGCACTGGTCTACCCCTAGCATCCTCTGGTTATGTTTCACCAGATCCATGGCTGAGAAAGCAGCCCAAACTAGCTGCAGTGTTCTGAGCTACTGTATAACATGGCTTACACAGAGCTATTTGTAAAGAGACTCTAAAAGACTTGGAAATCTGGGGAGCCCTTTTTTTTTTTTTAATGTTTTATTTATTTCTAGGAGAGAGAGAGACAGCATGAGCAGGGGAGAGTCAGAGAGAGAGGGAGTGACAGACTCTGAAACAGGCTCCAGGCTCTGAGCTGGCAGTCAGCACAGAGCCCGACGCGGGGCTCGAACCCATGAACCGTGAGATCATGACCTGAGTGAAAGTCGGACGCTTAACCGACTAAGCCACCCAGGCGCCCCTCTGGGGAGCACTTTTATGCTACCCTTAGAGGAAATGATTGGGCTTTTCCTCTTCACTAGAATAATTTAAACTTTTTTGTATTTGTCAAAATTCCAAAATTCTGATATGGGAGGGGAAAAAGGGAGAATAAACACGTCTTTCATTGGTCCCACCTTCTCCTGCAGGGATGACAAGTTTCAGTGCAAAAGTGGGGACATTATCCTGATCCTGTCTCCTTTGCTTCAAGTCATCCCAGCTCTGTGTTTCTCGGGTAAAGCAGCAGCTGTGCCGTGTGGACCTTGAATAGCCTAAGGTCCAATTAACAGAGTCTTGGACTGATGTGCTCACACTCAGACATCTCTTTGGAGACAGCCACATGGCAGTTACCGAAAGGATGTTCTCACCTCTGGGGCTGAGCTCTGTCAGTCAGAAGTTGATTAAGAAAAAAAAAAAAAGCATTTGGTGAAATTCGAGAAAGACATTAGAGTATAATGATCCCTTTTCTTTGCCATATGTTTTTACAGACTGACTCCTTCTATGGCATGGGAGAAGATTAATTTAAGGTCAAGCAGATATTTATCAGTGCCAGGCAATGCTGCTGGCATTACCAAGAAGTAAAAAGCTGTCTGAATGTGAAGGAGATAAGAAAGTGTAAGGGCAACTGCAATAAAAAACAGAAAAATAAAACAAAACAAAAAAACACAGAAGTCAAGTCTGTGTGTTATAAGAAAGGCAGAAGAAAAGCCTGTGGGTGATCAAAGAAAAATAGACCACAACTGATTGGAAGGATGAGGCAAGGCCTCCTGGGAGGCCTGTAGACACAGGTAGGATTTGAAGGCAGGATGGTGGACAGCGTGTTCTTGGGGGAGGGGAGGATGTGGGCAGAAGTCACTGCTGGGAAAGCAACAGGTGCATTAAGGGAATAAGCAGCTGCTCTTTGGACTGGGAAGTTACAGGTGATGTTTGAGAGTGCAGTTTCCCTGAGTAGAGAGCAGACGCTACCTTGTAAACATGGAGGAAGAAGGGGGAGCTGAGTTGGCAGATGCTGCAAGGTCTGATGGCTCTTTAAAAGACCCAAAATGGAGGGGTCCCGAGGTGGCTCAGTCAGTTAAACATTGGACTTTGAGGTCATGATCTCATGGTTCATGGGTTCAAGCCGCATGTTGGGCTCTGTGCTTACGGTGTGGAGTCTGCTTGGGATGCTCTCTCTCTGCCCCTTCCCTACTTGCTCTCCTGCTCCCTCAAAATTTGATAAGTAAACTTCAGCAAAAAATGCCCTAAAGGGAGTTCAAGAGCAGAGTAGCTCATTCTGCAGTGAGAACCCCCCACCACATATGCATCTAAATTTTGAAGGGGGTATGAGCTGAAGCCTCTTGACTGCAGGTTTAGGCATCCTGGTATGAGAGACCCTGCACTGGAGGGGCATGGAGGAGAGCCTCAGAGAGTGTCTCCTTTCTCTGTCACTACTCAGAATTTGATGTCTGTCTCCAAATCTAAGAGGCCATCCTAGGAAAAATGTGTGAGTCAGGTAGGAAAGGCTGAGGGACACCTGCCTGGAGGCCCCTGGTCTTACGGGAGAAGTAAGACTCGTCCATTGGCTTAGATGCTAGTTTTATTGGGTGACATAATCAAGTCCCGACCTCGCTGAGCTTCCTTCTTCTGGTATGGAAGATGATGCTATGATCTTCCCAACGTATGCAAGATCCAAATAAAATGGAAAATGATCACATCTGTGAAATTACCTTGAAAATTTTTATTTTAATTATGAGCTGGTAGTTCTGATTCATAAATTATAAATTTTCATAAACTCCTTGCTCCATTGGTCTAAAATACAGAATCTGAGCCTTTAGGGGTCATTTGAAACTCATCAACCAATAGAATTTAAACATTAAGAGGGACTTGAATACTATCCTTGTTCTTACTTGCTGAAAGGCGGCAGCCCACCATAATGCGCTGGAGAGTGTAGATGCTGGAAATAGATTATGTCCAAATCCCATCTCTGCGACGTACTATTTGTATGACTTTGAGCAAGACTAGTTCTACCTTTCTGTGCCTCAGTGTTCTCATCCTGTAAAGTAGGTGTGAAAAATGCTCTCTATCTCGCAGACTGGTTGTGAGGATTAAGTGAGTGAATATGTGCAGAGCCCCGAGAATCTGCAGAGAGAGAGAGTAAGTACTACATGCACTGTTAAGGCTAGTTCAACTGACTCCTTTTTCAGAGGAGGAAACTGAGGTCTGGAGAGGCAAAGTGACTTGCTCAAGGCATTTATATGTTTGGTGGCTAGGCCAGGTCTAGAACGCATTTACATGACTTCCAGGTCAGTGCCTTTCTACTTCCTCCCATTGTCCTCTGTTAATTCTTCAATCAGCAAGACTTGCTTCTCATGAACATTTTGAAATCAAGAAAAACCCGTCAAAATCTTTCAGGGATTTTCAAGGGAGGAAAAATCACATATCTTTAAGGAGAAGGAAGAGCTTCTCAGAAAGAGCTGTAAAATCATGTCCTAACCCTGTGTTTAATTCCCTGAAAGCCCTTCGTACTGAATCTGGTCCCTGTGCTGCCTTTTCTTGCCTACCTGAGGCCCTTACATCACACTTGCTGGTCTGGGTCTCTGGCATAATGAATGAGGACTACACAGGGTTCTCCCTGGGCTATAGGAAGAAATAAGTTGTGGACTGTTGCCTTGAGAGTAGGCTCTACATTTCTTCATGCTTGTATTCTAGGGACCTAGCATGGGATCTAATAGGGACTCAGTACATGTCCAGTGAAATGACAGGGAACAAAACAGTGTTCCGCTTGTGACACTGGAGAGTTCTCTGTGTGCAGCCTCACTGCTGCCTGGTAGAGACATTCATTTTATATTATTCCTACCCTGCCCTGGGACTCAAATAGGCTGTAGTGAGGGCTCATTCCTGAGTCCCCAGGGAGAGACTTGACCCCTTGGGACCTCAATTCATGTATCCATGACAGGAAAATAATAATATGCACAACATCCTGCAGATAAATGAGCGTCATCTGCAAAACGCTTAACCAGCTGAGGTGAGAGATGCTGGGAGGCATGGGGCATGCTGGGAGGCACCCCCTAGGAGCCAGAAGCTGGGGGCCTGGTTGGACCAGGATGTCCACCTCAGACAGGATGTGAGGATGCTGGTCAACTGCAGGGCGGGTGGGGCTTGGGAGGGACTCTTGATGCTTCCATTCTTTGGAGGCTCAGGAAGGGCAGGTGGCCTGGAAGGGGCATACCCCTGTTCTGCTTGCCTATGCCCAAACCAGTAGGAAAGCCTGCGAGAGTGCAGGGGTGGCCTGCTCCAAGATCATGTGAGTCAGGGGTTCCCACTCACATTTGTGTATCACTTGGTGTTCCGTGGCAATATTTTCCGCATTAATGGTACAGCGAGGAGACTGCAGTGTGTGGATATGTGTATGTGTGTGCAAGGCATGGTTTTTATTCTCCTGATTTGTGTTCTCACTTCTCAATGATAAAATGTCTTTTCCTTCATGAAATGTCAGTGTTGATAGATGGTAGATAAAAATAAAACCTCTTTATTGAGAAAAAAAAGGTGGTGCTTGATTTGAGCCTCTTAGGGAGGAATATATAATTAATACAAAATGCATATTTATGTATATTATGTATGTACATGAATTTCCTGGTGTGTGAAATTCCAACGTCTGGGTACCACCTATGAAAACAACTTGTCTAGGCTTCTACGAACACAGAAATTAAGTAGTGCTATTACTTTATTTGGAGGCTAAAAGCCCCGGGAGTCTCTTTAAGGAGCTGTTCAGAGTCTGGAGTTCAAAATCAAAGGCAAGACTTATGTTCTGACCCCAGCTGCATAAAGGGCACTATATTTAATATTGTTTGTAGTGATCATTGGTTGAGTATGTTCTGGAAGAGCGCTAGGAATTTTGTGTTATCTTTATTTTAAGGTCTCATAACAATCCTGGAGAGTGGGTGAATTACCCCTTTTAAAAATGAGGAAACTGAGGCTCAGAGATATATTAATTTGTCTAAAATTACCTAACAAGTCAGTAGCTGGGCTGGAATTTTAAAGCCTGTGACGTTTGTTTACAGTGTGGGCTTTATACAATAGTAGCTACCATTTATCTAGGTCTTATTGGCACTGTGCTAAGCTCTTTTTATGCATTATTTTATTCAAATATTATCATAACTCTATGAGGTATGTATGTGTGTATTATTATTCCCATTCTGCAGAAAAGTACATTGAGGCTAAGGAAAGCTAGATTACTTGTCAGCTAATAAAAGACCTGAGCCCAACTTCTCTGTCTGGCACTGAGGGCCATGCACTTCTCCACGACATTAAGTTGCTCTCCTCCCTCTTCCCCTCCTCCCCACCCCACTACAAGCTTCCTGAGAAAGAGATTATGTCACCTTATGTGTCTTGGCAATCTCTTAGCTCATCTAAAATGGAAGAAGAGAAAGGGGCTGGTAGAGATGTGAAGGTTTGCAATTTGTCAAAGGGAGTTCTGTGGACACAGAGGATTATTGGAGGGCAAAAATATTTTTCTGCTTTAATAGCAGGAAACTGGAGTTGCCTTGAAGTTGAATAAAAATAGGAAAATTACTACTCTTAAGGGCCCATATAACCCATACAGGCTATGTGAAAATGAAGTGAAAACTGGAACAGAGACGCAGGAAAGTGACAGAGTGGTGTCTAGAGGCCACTAGTGTTAGCATTTCTGAACAAGTGAAAGACCCTTTGACCAGTGGAAAGGAGGTAATACAATTTAGAGGTAGAAGAGTGATATCCAGACAAGGGAAATCTCTCTCATATGCATGCTAAAACGTGAGCAATCCTGTGCTGCCATCTTCTTCCCAGATCTCATTTTGTGTTAGCCTTGGAAGGGCTCCAAGCTTTAGGACACCACGTCCCCCAGCTGTCAACACTGGGCCCCTGAGCACTCATCACATTTGGCACCCAGGCCTGATGCTCTGGACCATGATGCTTCCCTATCAGTCTCTGTAACAACTCAACAGCTGCTAGAGAAGTTTCTGCTGCAGGTACTGTGAGAGATAGCCTTACATCCCACATCTGAAGACACCGATTCTAAGAGATGGCATATCACATCTTTCTGGCAAGTGAGGAAGAATCGATTGTGATTGTGAACATTTTAGTAACATTTTCTCCTCAAAATGGGAAACAGAGAAGTCAGTGTGGGACACAGAACCCAGTGGCCCTGCATTTCAAGAGGAAATAAAAGAGCTTTAAGAAATAGTAAGAAGATGGGGTGCCTGGGTGGCTCAGTCGGTTAAGTGTCCCACTTCATCTCAGGTCATGATTTCAGGGTTCGTGGGTTCGAGCCCCACGTTGGGCTCTGTGCTGACAGCCAGCTCAGAGTCTGGAGCCTGTCTTTGGATTCTGTGTCTCCCTCTCTCTCCGACCCTTCCCTGCTCACGCTGTCTCTTTCTCTCTCTCAAAAAAATAAATAAAACATTAAAAAAAAAAAAAAGAAATAGTAAGAAGATGTTAAGGGCAAGTGCTTGAATTTCTTGCCTAATGAGGAAGAATATTTGTGTCCACTTTGGAATGGATGAAAGTGGGTGACCTGCTGTTCTGCAGGTCTTCTTTGGCCTTCTACATCCCAGGAAATTTCCTTTCAATTTGTCACTGGCCCAGAGAGTACTCAAAGGGTAATCTTGAAGGATCTAGCAAAGCAACTCTTCTAGATATCTCCCTCACCCATATCCAAATTGCCTGAAGTGCCCTCATTAGAGATTCATTGCTTATGTGTTTCATCCCAGCATCTTTCTTTCAGATCTAGGGAAAAATACGGTCTGTTGATATTAAAGCCTGCATGGGATAGGAGTCTGAGGGGCTGAGGTATCTAGACATATGATGGCAAGGAAATTAGAAAGGGGAGAAATTATGCAGAAAGGAGGGACACCTGGATGGCTCAATTGGTTGAGACTCTGACTTCCTCTCAGGTCATTATCGCATAGCTAATGGGTTTGAGCCTTATGTTAGCTTTGTGCTGACAGCCCAGAGCCTGGAGCTTGCTTCAGATTCGGTCTCTGTCTCTCTCTGCCCTTCCCCCATTCATGCACATGCTCTCTCTCTCTCTCTCTCTCTCTCTCAAAAATAAATAAATATTTTTTAAAAAGGAAAGGAAAACACCTTTCCTAAGGTTTACCTGGTGAGAACTCCTCACTCTCCCTAATGCTTTGGTAAGTCCCACTGAACCAGCCAAGAATCAGCTTTAGGAGTTGACAGCCTAGCCTTCATCAAATGCCCTTGACCAAGGAGCCCTGATCAGAGAATGCAGCTGGTCCTTTTAGATTTGATCATAACTGAAGAAAGGACAACTTCTTTGGCCAGTGGGGGACACTGTTTTCAACCAGCTGTGGGCAGTGATAGATCTTCTCCTTCCCTTCCTCATCTGGTTATATGTCACCAGGTCACATGCCAGGCCCTGCCACATGCCTCCTTGAGTTTCTTATCTCCTTTTACAAATACTGTCTCTGTCACTGACCATTCCACATCCAGAGCGTGTGCTCTATGGGTCTTGAAGATGTCAGCAATGCCTTCTAAAATAAAATATCCCTGGGTGTGCTTATACTTTATTATTTTTGGTTAACTTCTTAGCTGTCAATTAAAAATAATAGACATTAGTTGACACTCATTGAGAGAGAGAAGGTGATTATTTTAGGAGCTTGTAATATGATGCCAAAATGTTTTGCTCTCAAGAATGACAGTGATGAAGACTTTGTAGAGATGCAGAAAGAACAGCAGAAAATAAAGAAAAGTGAAAAAAATAGAACCAGCCAAGATAAATACTGAGGGCAGTTATGTGATAAATTGTAAAACAGTAATGTTGTAAGAGGCCCCAGAATTTGTAAATGGGGGCAATTTAAGGTTACAGGGTTTATAAGGACTTGTAAAAAGTTGTTTTTCCTAATAAGATTTGATATTTAGGTGCATTTTCAACATCTTTTTCATTGTATATATCATGTATATGATATATATATAGTAGATATTCAGTATATTTTTATATAATTAATGATATATGATATTATAATGATATTATAATAATAATAAATAATATATTTTTACATAATTAAATGTATTTAATTTACTTATTTGTAGCAGAGGATAAAATATGGAGGAATTCTTGAAGGAACTTAATTAAAATTTTTTTAACATTTATTTATTTTTGAGAGAGAGAGATTGAGCGCACAAGCTGGGTAGGGACAGAGAGAGGGAGACACAGACTCTGAAGCAAGCTCCAGACACTGAGCTGTCAGCATGGAGCCCGATGCAGGGCTCAACCTCAGGAACCATGAGATCATGACCTGAGCTGAAATCAGAGGCTTAACTGACTGAGCCACCCAGGTGCCCTGAAGAAACTACTTTTTAAACCAATCTTTCAAAGAATCAAGAATTAGAGAGGATTGGCATTTATTTTATTTTCTTAAGTTTATTTATTTACTTTGAGAGACAGAGAGAGAGAGAGCACACGTGCCAAGTGAGAGTGAGGGAGGGGCAGAAAGAGAGAGGGAGAGAATCCCAAGCAGGTTCCCGGTGTTGCCAATAAGACACTGATGTGGGGCCTGAACCCACAAACTGCAAGATCATGACCTGAGCCAAAATCAAGAGCTGGACGCTGGACTGAATGAACTACCCAGGTACCCCAGATGATTGGCATTTATTGAGGATGGTCTAAGCCCTGGGAAGGTGAAATCACACACAGAAGGCCACAGGCTGCTTATCTAAGGCAGTTCAAGCCAAAGGAAGGGAGCAGCTCATGAAGCAACCTGCAGCAGAAGCCTTGGGTGGCAGATCTGGAGGGTGCCTAGTGAGCTCATGAGCAGAAAGATGACTGAGTATATAGAGTGTGAGGGAAGGGCTGGAGAGGCAGCAAGGTCAATGCTAACAAGGAGGTACATAACTGGAGGGAAATAAAATGTCCAGTTGCTCTCAGATCATATATGAGTGAATCTGAGAAAATGGGCAGAAACAATGTCTCCACCTGCCTCTGGGCTTGAAGTGGAGGTTTGCTCTGGGTTCCCCTGATGCTCTTCTCATCAAGGCAACTTTCCAGACAAAGATGAGAAGACTCAGGGGGGTGGTTCCCTCCAGCTTAGGCTGCAGAACTGGTCAAGTGGCCCTTTCAGATAGATGATCTTAGATCCTCCCTTATGAAGAGGCTCAGGCTCCCTTCTGCATGTATCTATTAAGATCAACCATCAGCAAAGCCATCATGTTCAGGGAGCTGAAAGTCTGTCTGATGGGAAAACAATGGCAAGTGCATGCATCAGGCTTATAGCGGGCTCCATTTTTGGAGGACTCCATAACAATCATTTCTTGGAAATTGAAATAAAGAGCTAAAATCTCAAAGTGACTCTTTAAACAAGTGGGCAAAGTGTTTTAAGTATTCAGTTTCTAAAGGTTCCCTCCCCTGAATTATTTTAGAGGCTGTATTTCTCTGAGAATAGAGAAGTGAAGAACGGAAACTCATTTTTATCTGATTTGCTCTTAGTTCAGAGGGACAGGGCCACAGTTGGTGTGTGAAGGGGAAAAAAATTGAGCCCCAGACGCTTCTTGGAGCCAGGAAAGCTTCCATTTTCTTCTCGGCTTTATAGAGCACACCCTCAGGAAAATGATTGAAGTGTAGAAAATTATGAGCATCAGATTAACTGACTCAGAAAACTAGCGGACAGCTGCAATTTTCAGCCTTGAGTTGTATGTGTGTGTGTTTTTTTAATTTAAGGGATAGGAACCCTTTTATGCATTGGATTTTCCAAATTGCTGCCAAGAATATATTATGCTAATAGATAATAGCTTACAAAATAAGAAGACCTCTGGCTTTCTATTCTAAATTTCAGGCATGGGGGTGGCATCACCACTGTTCTATCATACTTATTCACTCTGATGAAAGAAAAGAAGATTGAACATTAAAAGCTGAAGGTCATCCATACAGTTGTCCCAATAGCAATCTGTGTACCTTTAACCCTGTGGAGGAAAAGTAATTACCCTTTGGCTTCTGGCGACCTCAACTAACCTTTGTTGAAGGGCCAGAGAAAATAAAGGCTGACCATCAGCCTGCCCTGGCTGCCCTGGGCTTACCCTGCTGTGTGAATGAAGAGCAACCCAACAATAGGATGAGAGGTTGTTGCCATGGAAATAGCCCTGGACGAAGGCGCAAACATCAGAAATTTATCACAATTAATTGTTTTATTAAGAACCTCCCATCTTTTGGATTATTCCCTAGGGAGAGGGGAAGATTCACTCTCATTTAGATCTCGGTGGAGAAAAATTCTGTTGAAATAAATGAGGCAGCCCATACAGTAAAACCATCTAAGTGGTGGCTGGGACTAGATAGCTTTTCGAGAGATGAAGGGATCTATATCTCCACATAATCTATAAAGATGCAAATGCAGACAGCCAGGATGAGGGCGTAGGAAGCTCGTGCTACCAGGCAAATGGGCTAAAGTGAGGGTTTGAGTGTCTGTCTTTTAATATTTTCAGGAGACTGTTGCCTTCACGAGGTCTGCTAAGGACAGGTACCAATATTTAATATGCATCAGTGAGCAGAAATGCAATGTCACATTTTGTTGTTCTTACTTAACCTTTCTGTTAAATAGAATCCACCCTCTATGTGCTTTTAAGGTGAGCTCATTTTGATTAGAGAATAGAAATTTGCCATCCAATTATGTGCAGATTAAACTAGACTAACCCAAGACTCTCTGGCTCCTGTGGACTAATGAAAGGGAAAAGAAAGAAAGTGAGTGAGAAACGGCTCTTTTATGGAGAACCTATAAGTCACATCTTAGGCATAGCTATCTGTTATTTAGAAATAACTATTTTCTAACTATTTAGAAATAATAACATTTTATTTTTAACATTAGAAGTCTTTATTTTTACCTTAATGCAAGGGTGAAATTAGATTTTACAAAGTAAAAATATGGAATTTTTATTTATTTTTTATTATGTGGATTAAGGAGTTGTTAAGTAAATGAGAACTGGGTATCACCTCATCTTCCTTTTTCTTTTTTTTGCAATAGGGATTTGAAGCATTCATTTGTTGTATTTCCTAAACAGTGAGTTATTTATGTTAATCAGTTTTTAAAATAATTTGAGGTACTAAAACAAAGCAGGTGGTTAAGCTCAGATATTGATTTTCTCTTGAATGAGTATTTCATCAGTGAAATTGTAACCACCAATGATGGAGAAGAAACCATAGCAGGTGTTCACCGAAGACCCTGTTTACGATGAGATTTGCTTTTCTGTCACAGCATAAGATGCCAACCTGAGTTTCACTGATGCATTTTTACCTCCAGATGTTTTAGGATGTTAATCACCTATTGGGGAGGCGGATTAATTGACTTTAATTAGAAACTGGAAAGTTAGGCTTACTAGACATAAACTTCCAAAACAAAAAGACGATGTTGCCACTCCGTTAATTGACAATGAGATCCAGTCCTTGGACTTCTTGTTTACCCACCTCCTGCCTGCAGTTAGTTTATCATTAATTTTGTGCGTTGCTCCTATTGTTAGGGCCAGGATTTTCTTTTTGCTAACACACCAGCACCTGTGCTCACAAGGCCCATCTCAAACAATGTAATAGACGTGGCGAGAGTCATGAAACACACTCTGTGGCCTTTTGCAGGCTTTTAACCTTTTTCTCTGCTGTAAATAACAGTTTTTCCTAAGTGGCAGCAAACATCCCTAAAAATAAACGTGCAACAAGGTCCTGCTTGTGCTTACCTTGGAGTTCAGCGGCACCTCGCTTGTGATGGTGCTTCTTCATTTCCATGTGCTTTGGTGCTGTGACGAGTTCATACCTACTTGTAGGTGCTAAGAATGTTCCTCCTGCTTTTGCAGTACCAGCCACGCTGTGCTTGGTCTTCACAGCCCTCACTGTGTTTGGACCGCATCCAGGTTTTCTCTTCTTATTAACGCTCAGCTGGACAGCTTGAGTGAAGCAGCAAAACGAAAAGTGGAGATGGGAAGGGGTGTCTGTTGTTTTACCTGTTTGGGCCAATAGAAGAGTGAGAGTGAGAATGAAGATCAGGAACCAAATGTAAAAACTGAGGCTCATCTGTCCTGTGTGGACGCAGCAAATATCTCCTTGGTCTCCCCCATTCAAGATGATGATGCGTATTTTCTGCTGATTTGGGTTATCAGTTTGGTATTACGATTACCAAAAGATATTTCACTACATATAGTTTACTTGGGGAGCGCATTTTTGTTGTTCTCATTTTGTTTAGAGGAAAGATACCCATGGACATTTATTTACTTTGCATAGAGATCTTTCCAAAATAATTGTGCAAGGAAAAGGATAGACAAAGTCTCTCAATGATTAGATATTTTAATGAAGACATGAGAACATTCACTGACATAAAACTAACTGTTTCGACTTAACTGCTCTTTAAGAACACCCATAAAAATGGTATGGAAGTATGAAGAGTCATCTAAAAGAGGACTACTGAGAATAGTTCTTTATATTTTTCTAATTCTCTACTCTTCTAATTCTTCATCATATATATGCATGTATATAGGATGCAATATAAATGTACAAACTGGGCATTATAAATGAAGAACTAAATACAATATGCCAGGAACCAAAAGATAAATATGTAATAAGTTAAAGAAAAAAATAGGTAAATATATATGTGGAAAAATGCTAAGAATTGCCACCCAGTACACTTTGAATATGCATATTTGAAAAACAACATGGAATTTTGTTTACAGAGTTTAACATACTTTGAATAAGGTAAGCATACATATTTTAAAATAACATAACCTTATAATAATGAGTTTATAATAATGTTAGGTTGAATGGATATTTTCAACGAAGGGGTGAAAAGCTACTTAACTAGCTTATGGGTGTTAACACTACCAGCTCCAAATTAAGCATGCAGTAATGGCATGGCGTTATTCTGCCATACTCAGTATTTAAAATACCATTCCATGTACTATGATTCAGTGTAATGGATCATATATAGAATACTGGATATTTATGGGGAATACCTAACTGTGACATTAGCACTGTATATGAGTTAGAGGGTGCAAAAATATTATAAAAAATTATATGGCATCAGTGTTCCTCGTAAATGGACACATTCAGTCTTCTTCAACAGACTGATGGAAATACGATGCTCTCAAACTTCCTATGGTTTCAAGCCAATGCCCAAAGAAGGTAACTTTAAAGACAATTAGACCCATTTAAATACATATCAAAAACAAAGATATTCCAAAGAAATGGTCACAGATGCATATCACAAAGTCTTACATGGTTCCTCCTGAGTTTGAAGCAGAAGTAGGAATTCTATAAAACATTCCACTTGAAAATATATATCATGTCATTCTAAAGCAAATGATTAACCCAGTTTAAAGTCCCAACCACCAGAATTCAGTATACAATAGTAGCATGTATCCAGCCGTGAAGTAGCTGGGTTTGGTGCTATTTGCACCTTCACACCACAAGCACATAACTACAGTTAGCATCTAAGCTTTGACCAAGAGTAGCGGCTACACTAAAAGTTACCTGCAGGATTAAATACCTTGAAATGCTTCTGCGCCCTGGATTTCCAGTTAACCAAACTCTATTTTCCAGCAGAAAGTCCTGAGGTACTGAGTAGTTCTTGTCTGTAAGCCCTTCCCGCTGGTCTTCTGGTGAAACGGTGCTGGAACGTTTATATTTTAATCCTGTTTGATAATTGGACTCTGTCAACTAGTGCTAGCTGACCCATCACTAGCATTGCTTAGGGTGGAGATGGCTGGAAGGTTGAAGGACCGCAGGCCATACATCATTCTCCCCTTCTCAGTAAACCTTAGTGTGAGCATGGCATCAGGACTCTGAGGAGAGAGGAGGAGAGCTGAGCCATCATATAGTCCTCAAATTGCAGCCTTTCCCTATGTCCTGTGGTGCTGAAGAAGGGGATTATTGCTGCAGGAAAAAAAACATCTGGCCACACTGTAGAAATAATCACTGCAGTTCTGCTCACCCCCCACCTCCCTCTGTGTGCTCTCTCTTTCTCTGTCTCTCCCTCTCTCTTTCTCGCTCTCTGTGCGAGGCCCCAGCTGATTCAGGCTGCATCCATCCATACATAAATCATTCCCCTTATTCTATTGGTTACATGGTACATGGCAAGTATTGATTTTTTCCGTTGCCTCATTGCTGGAGAACACTTGGTTTTTGTGAGACAGAAAACACACACACACACACACACACACACACACACACACACACACACCACAAAACAAAACCTAAACCAAACAAAAAAAATCCTCACCAGAGTTTGATCTGGACAAAAAATAATGAAGCAGATTTATATTGTGCTACTGATAAGCATGTTCTAAAAAGAGCATACTTTGGGGAGGTCTTTTACTGCTTGTTTGCATGTGCTCATGGTATATACCCTGTTTCAAAATAAGAAAGAATTGTTCCCAGTCATCGAGAGCTCTGGGTTCAGAAGGTAGGAGCCACACACACAGAATCTCCCTCTGTAATCATGCAGGGAAAGGGGACACCTAATTGATTGCTAACTCTGGGAAAAAAAGAAAGTTTCGTTAAGACACCACTCCCTCAAAAAACAAGAATAAGGAGGAAAAAATAATGACTTGTGGCCAGATGACATGCACAGGAAGAAAGAGATGTTTATCTTGGTTTATTTTCTGTGGCGATAAAATGTGCAAGTGTGACTTGTTTGTGTGAAGTATCAATATAGAATGTGCCTCAGCTGTCAAAATATTGTGTCTTTTAATACTCAGAGGCAGGACAGTGCAAAAAAGTGAATACATCTTAGTGTAGGATTCTGACATTTGAGTATCAGAGATAGAGTGTTCTTCAGAAGCCAAGTTAAAACACAGGACTCTTCATATATAACTTGTCACAAAGACCAATTTGTTTTAAAGTGGGAGTGGCTCTTGGACTTTATCCAAGGGAACGTTGTATTCCTGAAATATCAAAATGACTTCTTTATGAAGCAATGATGTCTAAACGATTGGCTCATTATACAAGGAGATTGTTAAAGTGAGGAAATCGTTCTAAGAAGGTTAGGTTGTGACTTTATGGCTTGAAAAGACTTAAAAGCCCATTTTAAATTTTATGAACTTATGCAACAATTATCAGTCTAACAAAGGGTGAAGTTTAGGAATAAAAATAAGTCAGCATGTTATGCAGGTGACAGGATATTTTAAGTTTTACCTAGAGCCATCAACTAAGAAATATGTCATTTACAAATTGTAAATGAGAAGTGTAAAGGCTTCTTTAGCCTACTTTATGGCTAAAAAGAACTCCTTTCTACTGCAAACATTTAGTCTGTATATGAACAGAGTCTACAAAGTTAAAGAAGTCTCTTCCTTTGCCTCACACAATCTGTGCTGCAGAGTTCTTTTCATTTCTTTTTCTCTTGTTTTTTTTTTTTTTGTTGTTCTTTTTGTTCTTTTCATCTATCCGTTTACTCTGTTATGTGGTCCTTGGCCGTGACAGGGTGCTCAACAGAACATTCTGTGGAACAGAGCTCTAAGGGGCACGTCCTTGTGGAACCAGGGCCAGCCTGTCTGGGTGCCTCCCCCTTCAGGGCGCACAATTTATATTTCTGTTTCTTCTCATTGTTAAGTTCTTTTTATTGAAACACTCTGAACATCTCTGTTTGCATCTAAATTGCCCTTTCAAGGGAAACTCTGTGGCTTGAGGTGTGGGAGGAGACCTTCACGGAATTGTATCCAAATAAATGTTTTGCTATTTTCTTTCATTTTGTTTGTGTGGCTGGTCCAGCTTGGGGTGCCATTCAATTTCATATCCATGTATGGGGATGGTAAGTTTGCCTATCTGTCTACCCATGGAGTGAAGAAGTCTATAAAGGACTTTGTACATTTTAGATTTAAAAGGAAAACAGAGAAGAAAACAGCAACAGAAGCTTTAGGAAACCCTTTGAACATGACCTCTTCCTTTCTCTGCCTCATCCTTTCCTGCTTCAACAATTTGAGCAAATGTTTACGGAGCACTTAGTCTGAGCTGGTGATTTACCAGGGCGAGGGAAAGTTTCAAAGGTAAATGCCCGAGTCGGCTCCCAATCCAGGGAACTCGCTAAGCAAACACACAGGTGTCCACCCTGCTCCCCAGGCGGGGACAGGTCACTCAGGGGTGAGGCTTCTGCTCTGTCACGGCTTCCTGTTCTCTATTGGAGGCCTATTTCTCTAGAAAAGTCATATAGTTTCATTAAATAATGAACAAAACATCTTTGTTTTAATGTCTTCTCTTCATTGAACTCAAATAAGATTTTAAGTGACCAACATAAAGCTTTGCCCATATACAATAGGCAATTTATTAGTGTTATTTTAAAACAATGTGGGTTCAAAAGGAGAGATAATGATAATCAAAGCTAACAATTTATTATGCAGTTAGGGTAGTAATGCATTAGGTTGTATAATTTTCACAATAATCCTGCTTTTAAATAACCTTATTTTATGCTTCTTTTCTTTTCTTTTCTTTTTTTAGCATTTGTTTATTTTTGAGAGAGAGAACACGCATGTGAGCAGGGGAGGGGTAGAGAGAGAGGGAGACACAGAATCCAAAGCAGCCTACAGGCTTTGAGCTGTCAGCACAGAGCTGGATTCAGGGCTCGAACTCATGAGTCGTGAGATCAAAACCTGAGCCAAAGTCAGATGTTCAACCAACTAAGCCACCCATGTGCCCATTTTAAAGATAAGGAAATTGAGGCAGAGAGAGGTCAAATAACTTGCCCAAGACTACTCAGCTCATAAATGGAGAAATCAGGTTTCAGAATCCTGCTGTTCTTAACTGGTACTCAGTGTAGAGGGGTGGTGGCAGCTGACAGAGGCACTTTAGTTCCGGGTAAGAGTCTTGAGAGGGTGTCACTAAGCGAATGGCTTCTGTGCGGCCCTGATGCATGTTGCATCCCATAATTTTTGTACCCTATAGATATACTTTGATTCACTGTGGAAAAAAAAAAAAAAGAAAGAAAGAAAACCTATTTTAAATCTACTAGTGGAGATTGCTATTAAAAGGAATTTTGGGGACGGGAGGGGAATTTGGGAAAAGAAAATATTTACTTGTTCTGACAGACAGGTCTGGAAATTTGTGAACAGAGTTTACCTAAGGTGAGGCTCGCCCACGGAAGTAACAGTGACAGGCCTCAGCAAAGGTGAATCCCAGGCAGAATCCAAACATGGCTTCTGAAGAACAGCGACTTTCCAGAACAAGTGACAAGTATGCTCAGCTGAATTCATAGGGTTTTAAAAAAATTTTTTAATGTTTTTATTTATTTTGAGAGAGAGAGAGAGACAGGATATGAGTGGGGGGAGGAACAAAGAAACAGGGAGACACAGATGAAGCAGGCTCCATGCTCTGAGCTGTCCGCACAGAGCCCGACTCAGAGCTTGAGTCCACGAACCACGAGATCATGACCTGAATCCAAGTCAGATGCTTAACTGACCAAGCCCTTCAGGCACCCCAAATTCATATGTTTTTAAAAGAACCAGGGCATGACTCTTATTTCTTTTCTACTTAAATACTACCAGGTGAGACTACAAAAATAGTGAGTAGAGGGGCACCTGGGTGGCTCAGTCGGTTGGGCGTACAACTTCGGCTCAGGTCATGATCTCACAGGCCGGGATTCCAGCCCCACATCAGGCTCTCTGCCGACAGCTCAGAGCCTGGAGGCTGCTTTGCATTCTGTGTCTCCCTCTCTCCCTGCCCCTCTCCTGTGTCTGTCTCTCTCAAAAATAAATAGTAAAAAAAAAAACAAAATTAAAAAATAGTGAGTAGAATATACCTCTGATATTCACCTATTATATTTCCTGACCCCCTCAAAAATTTTCAGGTAGTAAGAAATGCGGTTGTGGAACAGGCTGATTAGCCTGTTTGCAACAAATCCCTTAGAGGGAAGCCAGTTCAAACCTGTTCTGAAGGGACTGACCTGAGATTTGTTTGCCTGCCTGAGTCTCCTCCTTCTCAGAGCTCTTGGTCTCTGTAACACACAGTGATTTATTTAAAGAGCATTCAGTCAAGTTTCGAGGGCAAAGAGGTATTTTAAGATATAACATAATAATGACAATAATAATATTATTATAGAGTTGATACTAATGTAGGTGAAATGTCATCAGGCACACATTTTCCTTCCTTTTCATGAGATCTCTGTTATTGTTTTTGGTTGTCTTTGTGCCTGTCTGATATATTGGCCAATCCCCAGCCTGAGATCCAGAAGGTACGTATTGACAGTGGCAACCTGAGAGCGTGCCCTGATAAACCCTGTTCCCCAGCCATTTGCTTGCCCCCACCCTGCACGAGCAGTATGCAAGTCCCAGCGAGCAGAGGCTGTCTAAGTTATCACGCTCATTTCATGACCCAGGAGGGAAAACAAAAGAGGAGTGGGAGCCTGTCAGGGATACAACTGAACTCACATGCTGTGTTATAAAACTGGACCGGTAAGAACCAGGGAAAGGTTGTTTTACCTGAATTTATTGCCTAGCAACAAAGCCTCTACCTCGAGAGAATGCTGTTCTGTGGGTTACCGAGTAACTGGCTGTGACAATTACCAAACAGCTGGCCAGCTAATCTACATACCCTTTAACCCCAGCCATCTGAACAAGGGACCGTGGACAGCTCACTCACAATAGACACAACCTAATATTTTATTTAAGAACTGACAGAAGCCACAGCTGTATGGGTCCTGCAGCCGTGTGGATTTAACAGTTTTAATCTGGACATTTTGCTCTTCAGGATCCCCTGTGCTTAAAGGGTTGTGGAAGCATGGGAGATACCCATACCAGTTTCATCAGAAGACTGCCCCATGGAGATTTGGGGAGGAAATATTTCTTATAGCCGAACACAGAGTGCAAAGTTTTGTTGAGAGTGAAGAACCTGTAAAGACAGTCATTTAGAGAAACGCAAAATAATGTCTTATAGGTAAATGCTGAGTAGGCGTGGCTGTAAACTATAACCACATACATAATGGATTAGATTCTTCCAGTATGGTTAGATGTAGACAAGCATTTAGCACCCCTTTGACACGAGGAAGACTGGATTTAGATATTCATGTTCTACAGGACCCTATTATAAGCCATGATTATTTCCCAAGTAATTTCTGTTCTGGACTCCAAATTGGGCGGGGGGCGGGAGTGTGTGTGAAACAACACAACACAACCATAGGTAGATTTGTTTGCATACATTATTCACATGCATGTCTTTAGGATTTTTATTTCTATCTGAAAGTGCTTTTCTCCTGTATCTGTGAACCCCCAAAATGTCTATGCCTCAAGTTGCAGGCTTACACGTTTTCTACCCACAAACAGCTATGGAAGGTGAGTGCTGCACAGTAGAACGTTCAGAATAGTTTAGAGGAGACTTCATTACAATCTCTCTCTGTCCTGCCTCCACATTAGCCCTTGTGGGCACCAGAGAGAAACCATGTGTAGGAAGTGGAATCACGAAAAGGTGAAACTCATCTTTTATTTTTATTTTTTAAGTTTATTTATTTATTTTGAGAGAGATGGAGACAGAGACAGAGAATCCTAAGCAGACTCCATGCTGTCAGTGCAGAGTTCAACACAGGGCTCGATCTCAGGAACCATGAGATCATGATCTGAGCTGAAACCAAGAGCTGGATGCTTAACAGACTGAGTCACCCAGGTGCCCCAAAAGCCACCTTTTAAAAACAAACATACCAGAACCTCCACAATGCAAGTCGTGAGTGGTCATTTTTGAAAGTGTTGCTTCTGTTTCAGTTATGTTGCTATGTACCGTGACAGACATTGCCAGAATGCTTCAGAACTGACTTACCATCACTTAATAAAGCCCATGGTCTTAATAGCCACATTTCATTTTGGACCAACTGGTTAACCAAGCACCTAGAATGGTTGGCACACAGCTGCCTTCAATATGCACGTGTGGAAAGAACGAGAATGAACCCAGCTTTCTCTACCGATCTTATTAACCAGAAAGCTCTATGTGAACTGGACTGATTCAAAAATTTAAATTGACATCCTCTTGGTGGAGATGTGTCATATTTGGAACTATTTAAAGGAATCTAGTGTTCCTAAGAAGGCACATTCTTCATTCTTTTATTCAGTTAACAACAAATGTTTAGAAGTTGCCATCTACGAGCAGGTACTACTCTAGGTCTTGGGTTTCAGTGGTGAACTAGACAGAAGAGCTCCTGACTTTCAGCAAAGGAAGACAGAAAATGATATATAATGAAATATAGTAAAATGTCAAGTAATAATATACCAATGGGAAAAACAGAGCAAGAGAGAGAGTGAGGGATGAGAGGACAAGTGTCTCTAAGGAGATGGCATTTGAGCAGAGACCTAAAAGTATGAGGGTCACCTAAAAGACATGTGAAATCTGGAGACAAGTCTTTTTTTTTTAATTTTTTAATGTTTTATTTATTTCAGAGAAAGAGAGAGAGAGAGGGAGAGCGAGCGAGCAGGGGAGAGTCAGAGAGAGAGGGAGACACAAAATCTGAAACAGGCTCCAGGCTTTGAGCTGGCTGTGAGCTGGCTGTCAGCACAGAGCCTGATGCAGGGCTCAAACCCATGAACTGTGAGATCATGACCTGAGCTGAAGTCAGATGCTTAACCAACTGAGCCACCCAGGCACTCCTGGAGATATGTCTTTAAGGGGAAGGAATGGGAAGTGCAAAGGGCTCAAGGTAGCTATTATAATTTAAAAATTTAGTGTAGACAGCTTAATAGTATTTTTGTAGTAATTAAAGAGACCCAAAAGTAACTACTTTGTAAGAGAAAAATATCTACTGCATACATAAGTTTTAGGAGGCATTTTCTGTATAAATCTTATTAATCCAATCCTAGGATGGCTATGGTTGTTATTGAATAGTTTTTCATATGAGTGAAGGCATGTGATATTTGTCTTTCTCTGACTAATTTTGCTTAGCATAATACCCTCTAGTTCCATTCACATTGTTGCAAATGGCAAGATTTCATTCTTTTTGATTGTTGAGTAATATTCCAGTGCGTACGCACGCACGCGCGTGTGTGTGTGTGTGTATACACACATACTGTATCTTCTTTATCCATTCATCTGTCGATGGATATTTGGTCTCTTTCCATACTTTGGCTCTTGTTGATAGCGCTGCTGTAAACATTGGGGTGCATGTGTCCCTTTGAAACAGGGACTCGGTAAGTGTACTGAACCTCTTTTTATGTGATAATCTTTGAGATGCCCTGAGTCCTTTGAAACCATGTTTCCAGGGTACTTAAAATGTATGCTTTGTGACATGTATCCTGCATGATGTGATGTTGGAGTTTGTCATGCTTCCCTGCTAGAGTGGAAACTCTGGAAGGGCATGGACCCCATCTTCACCTTTGTTTCTTGTCCACTTCCCAGTGTGGAGTCTTTTGTGCAATAGGTGCTCAATAAATATGTATTTTGAAAGTGCATGAATATAATAAAACAAAAAGTATTTAGCACACAACCAAGCTGACTCCATGGCCTCCTAATTTCCCACCCAAGTGCACCCATAGCAAGTGCTTTCCCATCAGAGCCATGCTTTTGAGAGGATTCCATCTGATCTGGAACCAGTTTCTTATTGTCTGTCTTTCCACACATCACATGCCACACAAGGAGATGAATTTCTCTATCTTCTAGGTCTGGCCTATTCATTCCTCTTAGATTGTTCTTATTGATAAGTGGTCCATTGTGTTTTGCCTTGGTCACAGCAAAGACAAAAGGAAAAATCTGACCCCAATTACCAGAACATTGCAGTAGCAGAGTTTGACAACCTGAAGGATGTTTAAAATAATGTGTTTCTATCCTGAAAAAGAAAACCAAAGCTGGAAGCATCACAATCCTTGACTTCAAGCTGTACTACAAAGTTGTGATCATCAAGACAGTATGGTACTGGCACAAAACAGACACTTGGGTCAATGGAACAGAATAGAGAACCCAGAAATGGACCTACAGACATATGGCCAACCTAATCTTTGGGAAAGCAGGAAAGAATATCCAGTGGAATAAAGACAGTCTTATCAGCAAATGGTGTTGGGAAAATTGGACAACTTTCTTACACCATATGCAAAAATAAACTCAAAATGGATGAAAGACCTAAATGTAAGAAAAGAAGCCATCAAAATCCTAGAGGAGAAAGCAGGCAAAAACCTCTTTGACCAGCTTCTTACTCAACAATTCTCTGGAGGCAAGGAAAACAAAAGCAAAAATGAACTACTGGGACCTCATCAAGATAAAAAGCTTCTGCACAGCAAAGGAAACAATCAGCAAAACTAAAAGACAATCAACATAATGGGAGAAGACTTTTGCAAATGATATATCAGATAAAAGGTTAATATCCAAAATCTATAAAGAACTTACCAAACTCAACACCCGAAAAGCAAATAGTCCAGTGAAGAAATGGGCAAGAGACATGAATAGACCCTTTTCTAAAGAAGACATCCAGATGGCTAACAGACACATGAAAAAATGCTCAACATCCCTCATTATCAGGGAAATATAAATCAAAACCACAATGAGATACCATCTCACACCTGTCAGAATGGCTAAAATTAACAACTCAGACAACCACAGATGTTAGCAAGGATATGGAGATAGGGGAACTCTTTTGCACTGCTGGTGGGAATGCAAGCTGGTGCAGCCACTCTGGAAAACAGTGTGGAGGTTCCTCAAAAAACTCAAAAAAGAACTGCCCGGTAATTGCACTACTAGGTATTTGTCCAAGGGATACAGGTGTGCTGTTTCAAAGGGACACATGCACCCCAATGTTTATAGCAGTGCTACCAGCAATAGCCAAAGTATGGAAAGAGACCAAATATCCATTGGCAGATGAATGGATAAAGAAGATGCAGTATGTATGTGTGTGTGTGTATATATGTGTGTGTGTGTGTGTATGTGTGTGCACACACACAATGGAATATTACTCAACAATCAAAAAGAATGAAATCTAGTCATTTGCAACAATGTAGATGGAACTAGAGGGTATTATGCTAAGCAAAATTAGTCAGAGAAAAACAAATATCATATGCCTTCACTCATTTGTGGAATTTAAGGTACAAAACAGATGAATATAAGGGGAAGGAAGGGAAACTTAATATAAAACCAGGGAGGGGGACAAAATGTAAGAGACTCTTAAATGTAGAAAACAAACTGAGGGTTCCGGGAGGGGTTGTATGTGGAGGGATGGGCTAAATGGGTAAGGGGCATTAAGGAAGACACTTGTTGGGATAAGTCCTGGGTGTTACACGTAGGGGGATAAATCACTGGAATCTACTCCTGAAATCATTACTGCACTATATGCTAACTAGCTCAGATGTAAGTTAAAAAAAAAGAAAAAAGAAAAAAATTAGAGGAAGGTATTCTTCATAGAAGGTTTTCATTTTCTACATTATGAGATTCTGTGATGGTTGAATTTATGTAATAAATTTTTATTAAATTAATAATTAGAATATTAAAAAATAAAAATAATGTGCTTCTGAAATGGTAGGTTGGGTGCTAAAATTTGTTTGGACATCTGCCATTAATTCTAATGTCTTGAGGATTTCACATAATTTTCCAGTCCTATACATTCTAGAGGTAATGGCTTTTCTATGCTTTTATAAAAATCTACTGGTTATTTTTGGTGATAAAATCCCTCATAATGTTTTGAGAAATAATTCAAGTACCATGTACTTTCCATGAGTACACAACCCTTTGGATATTTCATACCTACTTCATCAATCGAGTTAATAATCTCAATATGAATAATAGCTGTCATTTATTAAATGTGCCTGCCACTTTATATATATCTTATCTTTCATCCTTAAACCAACTCTGCATGAAATATTGTCATTCCCATTTAAAAAATAAAGAAACTGAGGCTCAGAAAAGCTTAACAATTTGTGGGAATTCAAAACTGGCCTACTAGACAGTTTTTTCTGAAGTTCATGTTTTTTCCAGGATGTTGCAAACATCTTATTCTTTTTCTTAGTAAAAAAAAATAATTGGGAAGGGGTTACTCCTGGGTGGTTCAGTCGGTTAAACGTCTGACTCTTGATTTCAGTTCAGGTCAGGATCTCACAGTTCATGGGATGGAGCCCCTTGTCGGGCTCTGTGCTGACAGCGTGGAGCCTGCTTGGGATTCTCTCTCCCTCCCACATTCTGTCCCTCCCCTGCTCTCTCTCTCTTTCAAAATAAATAAGCATTAAAAAATATAGGGGGTATAAGAACAATTTGAAGTGTCTGACTCTGATTTAGAAATAATCCCCTGAACTTTCAGCCTTCATTCAGCAAGACGTTCAAGAACCTACTGTTGCCATGTCCTATACCGTCTGCTGTAAAACAGCATAGCAGGACAGAACACCTCTCTAAAAGGAGTGGTAAGTGTAGCTGGGAGGACAAAGGTATATTCAGCCCATGAAAATGAGATGAGAGTTGGGATGAGAGTTGTAGTGAAGCTACAAACTCAGGGCTAAAAGGCACAGGTGAAAGGTTTTTCGGGAACAATGGCAGTTGAGGAGGGCTGACTGTTTCATTCATGCTTTGAAGCATGAGGGGTATCCACGGGCAGAGAAAGTCTGGTGAATATTCTAGTCAGCATGACCGCAAGGCTGGCGTCTGGATGAGAGTGGGCGTGGTCTTCAAAGAGGTGTCTTTCCCATACTGAGGCTGGAGTGTAGCCATGCCTGCGGAGGTGGTGGTGAGATTGAAAGTTGGAACATGTCATGAGAAGGGAGCTGAGAGTTCACTCTATGTTGACTACTTGGCACTTAGTTTCCAACACCTCTGGTTTTCCTTCTTTTGGTCTTTTATTTTCTTTCTTTCCTGATTATTGGACTTACGCATGTCTGGAGAGGGAAATTCTGGAAAGTACAAACAGGTGTAATAAATCAGAAAAGTAAAAAGTCACCCTTGTCTAGTACTGCTAGCATACTGTGCCCTTTTTTCTTCACACATTGGAGATAATTTTGACTATAAAACTTTGCAGTAGGCTTTTCTTATTTAATGGATCTCCATCTTCACATCGCAGTACCATCAGATGTGCAATAGATGTGTCTGTGGTGTCTGCCCATCCCATGTCCCTGTCTTTGAAGTTGCCTTGTACTCAGACCTGCTGAGAAAACATTAGGCCTCACCAGTTCCATGTCCGTGGGACATTTTTATGCCAAGTGGCCATACCTGGCTGAACTTTATATGGACACCTGACCCAAGCTGGGCGTGTTACATATTCTTCTCAGAAGTTTAGAATGAAGGCACTGAAAGACTGGGTCAGTACAATGGTGCTGGTTTCTGGAGCCAGATTTGGCACCAAGGCCTGTAAAAGTCACATGCAAACAAAAGTTGTAGAGCAGTAGTGGGCATCGTTCCCTACAGAAGAGGGAGTAGAAGAGGCATGCAAGGGCCAGAGAAGAGACCACGGGGACCAGAGAGAAATGAAGATGAAGAGGGGAAGCTACCTAATCATCCTACTATTCTCATGAATCCATCTGTACTTCCTGTACTTTATTTCAGTTAGATTCTTCATCAGTTTTTCATAGGAAGTCATTTAAATAGATACCCATTCCTTTCAACAAAAAACATTCTTAATTATCGCAACTTATTTAACTCTTTTTAAACCTTAAGATCTTTCCCCCCAATTTTGGCTTTAGGTGTTTAAAAAAATATATATATGCTTTACAAATTTGATCTTTTCAAGTTTGATCTTTGTCATTATTTCCATTGTATTTACTATTAAATATTCTTTCTGTAATAAGAGATCAGATAAAAATTCACCCCCACTTTTTTTGTAGATTTGAAAAAAAATGATGTCACCTGTATTTAAATCTAATCCATATGGAATTTATTTGGTGTATATGCGAGACAAGGCTGTAACTGAAATATCTTTTAAAAATGCAAATAGCTAATAGTTGTTTCAGACTCATCCTCTCCTTTCACACTGATTTGTATTATCTCCTTGATCCTATGTGAAATATGTATATATCTTACTAGGCAACCTATTTTATTTATTCAAAAGAAAATATTTTTTAAATAGAGAAAATACTTCTAGTCTGTGGGCAGTAATGACCCCTGGAGAAATCAACTGGATTCAGAGAAGAATGGTGCTAAATTAGAGGATTTAGGTTATCAGGTCATTTGATTCCTATGACTTTACCCTCCAGACTCTGAATGACAAGTTAATATTTATATTGGAATACTTCCATTTTCTTCCTGGGGCAGCGTGGGTAACCCTGACAATTTTGATAGTTTTTAAAGACTTAATATACGTTCTCTATTACAGAACTTCAACTTGCAAAATGGTGGGTTTTTTTTTATTTTAGAAAACACAAAACTATCCAGAGTTTAAAAATGTACTAGATTTGAGCACCTAACATAGGTGGCAAACACATACTGTCATTTTCTCTTTTTGCTTCTGTAGGAAATATGTAAACTAATTAGGGTCTCCCTTACCATTAAACTTGGACACAACACCAGAATTCTTCTTGACACAGTACTCCAAGAAATTGCTATTGCCTATTGGTATTGCTTGGTAAAATATAACCTAGTTTCAGAGTAATTCTAGAGAGGAATATAAATTCCTAAGTTAAAGGTAAAATAGAGGAAAAATGCTCAACAAAACATGTTTAGAGAGAATATACTGCAACATAATTAAGCCTATATATGAAAAACCCACTGCTAATATCATACTCAAGGGTGAAAAAATAAGATCTTTTCCCCTAAGATCAAGAACAAGACAAGGATGTCCACTCTTACCACTTTTATGCTACATAGTACTGGAAGTCTTAGACACAGCAATTAGACAAGAAAAAGGAATAAAGAAATAAAGATAAAAAGAAAGAATAATAAAATAAAGAAAAAGGCACCCATATTGGTATGGAAGAAGTAAAATGTTCACTGTTTGCAAATGATATAATACTATATAGAGAAAACCCTGAAGAGTCCACCAAAAAAATACTACAAAAACTGGTAAGTGAATTCAGTAAGGTCACAAGATACAAAATCAATAGGCAGAAATCCATTGCATTTCTATACATCAATGATAGAAAAATTAAGAAAATAGTTCAATTTACAATTGCAGCAAGAATAATAAAATACTCAGGAAGTAAACTTAACCAAGGAGATGAAAGACCTGTATTTTAAAACTATAAAATATGGATGAAAGAAATTGAAGATAACACAAAGAAATGGATATTCCATGCTCATGGATTGGAAGAGCAAATATTGTTAAAATGTACATACTACCCAAAGAAATCTACACATTTGATGCAATCCCTATCAAAATACCAACAGCAGTTTTCACAGAACTAGAAAAAATAATCCTAAAATTGGTATGGAACCACAAAGGACCCTGGAGAGCCAAAGCAATCTTGAAAAAGAATAACAAAACCAGAGGTATCATAATCCCAGATTTCAAGACACACTACAAAGCTGTAGTAATCAAAACAGTATAGTACTGGCATAAAAACAGACACATAGATAAATGGAATATAATCGAGCCCAGAACTAACCCATGATTATATGGTCACTTAATCTTTGACAAATGAGGCAAGAAAATGCAATGGGAAAAAGATAAATAGTATTGAAAAAACTGGACTATTTGCTTACACCTAATACAAAAGCAAAATCAAAATGGATTAAAGACTTAAATAGAGACCTGAAACCATAAAGATCCTAAAAGAGAGAATAGGCAGTAATTTCTCTAACATCTGCCATAACAACATCTTTCTAGATACTCTCCTGAGGGTAGGGAAAACAACAGCACAAATTTACCCAAAGAGTGTGAAAACACTAATTCAAAGGGATATGTGCACTCTTAGGTTTATTGCACCATTATTTATAATAGCCAAATTATGAAAGCAGCTCAAGTGTCCATCAATAAATAAGTGGATAAATAAGAAGTGGTATGTATACATATGTACAATGGAGTATCACTCAACCATATAAAAGAATGAAGTCTTGCCATTTGCAACAATGTGGATGGGTCTAAAGAGTAAAATGCTAAGCAAAATAAGTCAGAAAAAGACAATTGTCATATGATTTCATTCGTATGTGGAATTTAAGAAACAAAGCAGCCTGGATGGCTCAGTTGGTTAAATACCTGACTTCAGCCCAGGTCATGATCTCATGGTTTGTTGAGTTTGAGCCCCGCATCAGGTTCTCTGTTGTCAGGACAGAGCCCGATTTGGGCTCTGTCTCTGCCTCTCTCTGCCCCTCTCCTGCTTTTTATCTATCTCTCTCTTTCAAAATAAATAAACATTTAAAAAAAGAAGAAGAAGAAAAACAAAGAAAGAAAGGGCAAGCCAAAAAATAGACTCTTAACTATAGAGAAAAACTGGTGTTTACCAGAGGGAAGGTGAGTGGCAAGTGGGTGAAATAGGTGAAGAGGATTAAGGGTACACTTACCATGATGAGCACTGAGTCACGTATAGAATTGTTGAATCACTGTATTGTACACCTGAAACTAATATAAGATTGTATGTGAACTCTTCCAGAATTTTTTAAAAGATAAAATAGAGGAGCTATATTATAGAAATGGCTGGAATAGATTTAGGTTAACATTCTTAAAATTTTTTGACTACAATCCATAGTAATTAAGATATTTCACATTTCACATTTAGCCATATAAAGAGGAGGACAATTGGACAAAAGGATTGATATATATATATATTTTAAAGTTACTTTATGCTAACTCTGCAATATTGGAATAAAATAGGTTATCTTTAAAAATTCATATTATTCAGAAATAAAACTCTTACGTTTAATATTCTGAGATTCGTATAATCAGACAGAAAGATTTTGTCCCAGAGTCTTTGTGATTAATCTGAAGGAAAAAAGTCTAAATTTTTATTTCCCTGAATTTAGGGACCCCCGTCAAGGCTTAGAATAAAACTCAGAGAAGCTTGCTAATATGTAGGAAAAAGTTTGCATGAAGCTCATCAGTTTTCAGCTCAGGAAATATTCATTTGGTTTACAGTAAATGTATAGGTGTGAGGATTATCATCTCCCCATATGCCTAATAATTATTTAGTTAATAAAACAACAATTCTGGACTGGACTCTTAATATTGCAAGCTGTGTGACCTTACCCAACTTAGTTAAACTTGCTATTTTGAAACTGTACAACAGGTTTATATTACTTACAAATCTATGTGCTTAAAAAAAACCATTATCAAACTCGAATGTCTCTTCCTTTAAGAAATTTTGATTATTTCAGTTACAGTTTGCATTTTGTTCTTCTCTCAGTATTTGTTCTTCTCTCAGTTAAACCAAATAAGATGAAGTGATGCTAAGATGTGTTAAACCAAGCAAAGTGAAATAATGCTAGGGGTATGTTAAACCAAGCAAGGTCAAATGAAGGTGTGTTTAGAGGCTAGATGAAGATGGAGAATGGAGAAAATATATGGTGACCTTGTATCTTCCAAACCAGATTGCACAGCATTGCCTTTTATCCTCTAGTGATTTAGCATTTGGCTTTGGCATTTAAAGTGGGCAGAAGGATATTTCTGGGGTTTAATAACCATTATTTCCATCTTTGTCATTAGGATCTAGAAGTTTTTAAGATTGCAAGTGCTTCAAAGTATAATCAATACCCTCTGCTAGAGCTCATAGTTGGAATGCCTTGTCAGGATTTCAGTTCTGGCAGCTTTTTCTTTTCTGGTAGTTCCAAAATGAGAAATCCCTGGACTTAATCAGCACACCTTATTGAAGAGACCTACTGAGAGATTTATGATGCTTGGTTGTAAGATAAGATGACATTCATAGAAAATGGGTGATTCTGGCAGGAAAAACAAGCAGGCAGTTGGAGGCAGTTCAGAAGTATCTGCTTTTCCAGTGCACAGGTAATGCATTCCAGACATGGAGAGTGCCAGTCAGGTGGCTACTGACCTTAAATTTGAAAACCATGGGAATTTATCCCTGCTGTCAGGCTTTGATCATGGTATGGAGTCATTGCCTCACTGGTTGAGGGTTAGAAAGTTGAATAGGTAGAGAACTTGGGGTGTTATAATTCAGGATACTGAGAATATTAAAAGTGCACGCTTATGGAATAAAATTTCAGTCAAAGGTGAGAAGGCCAAATGAAAAGTGTGTCTCTTTCCATTATGCACAGCCCTATTCCCAAGGAGTTACCACCCACACTGTTTTCTATTTCTAGGCTTCCAATGGTTACACTTTTATAGAACTTTAGATATTTATTTTTTAGCTTATAAGTTCAGGTTTGATTTGTAACTCTACTGTAGGAAAATATCTGGTTCAGCTCACATTCACCAGCCCTCTTCCTTTTTCCTTCTCCTATTTTTTTCTTTTTCTTTTGTTTCTTTTGGCCCTCCTATTGGTTATACTTTCAGTAATATATTTGGCTTTTATTTCTTGTTCCTTCAATCTCAGACATACACGAAATATGGTAGAGTTGATCACACCTACACTTCCTCGCATGTCTTCTTCTCAGCTGCTCTACTGCTGGTCACTTCTACCATCATTTTCACATTTCCACGCTTTAAAGCATTTATATTCCGTATGGTAATTTTAATTAAGTCCTCCATGCTTTTGCCTATATGTTGATTCTGAAAACCAAAAAGAAATAAACATCCCTGACCATATTATAATATTGCTTGCTACTATTTACTGCAGAGCCAGAGTGTGACTGTAGAGATGTAATTTGTGTTCTTAAATCAGGTCTGCTTGAAGTGTAGAATATTTCAAGTTCCAAGTTCAAGATTTTCTTTTCTTAGCCTCTGTAAATTTATTATAATTATGCTTCATATTTTTTGCCATGAATTTTTATACAGAATTTCATTTTTTCCTGGAATTTTCTAGTTTCCTTTCATTTTTCTGGTTGACATCAGGAACATAAACTTTCTTCATTATGCACCACCCCAAAGCCAACCCACAAACTTTTCAGTCAGCTGCATTAAGTGTCTGCTTAGTTCCAGGGGTCGTCTTGTGAAATAACCCCTCTGATCTTCATTGTAGCTTCTCTGGATGCTTCTTATACTCATAGTGCCTTTTCCTCTCTTCTATTTAACCACGAGTGTAATCTTATATGCATTCATCGTCAGAAAAGCTTTTTATACCTTTGTCCCACACATGTTCTATTCTTCACTTCTTAGAGCATTTATGACATTTATTGATTGATTGATTGATTGATATTTAGTATTTTAACTGTCATTTCAATTGGTTTGAGAAATGAAGGGAGGTAAAAAATATTTTCCAGGTTCAATACATTGTATTGGAGCACCCCAATTCTTGATTTACTAGCAGACATTGACATCAAAAGGAACATAGACACCTAAAATGTGAAGATTTCTCCCAGAATGTAACGTAGAGAAGAAGCATTTACTCTAATGTGCATGCAAGTTCTGTTTTAAAATTGGAGTACCCTTTCCATGTATGTGATCTCATAACCTGCTTGGAATTAAGACACCACTTGAAATTAATGGAGCTGCAAAAATTGCTGGTATTGCATTGACCCATTGCAGGCATTATTATCCTAAGTCCTGGGAATGGAGCCTCATTTCATCGATAAAAGAGCTTCAACGACTGCAACTCCAGAGTTGTCTGGAGACAGAGTACAGTTCCTGATAGGGACTTTAAATACAGCATGTGAGTTTATTGGATTTTGAAAATTACCACATAGGGCCAAGGAGTTTGGGTTCTTTACTGGAAAAGGAGCATGGGTCGCTGCTGGCAGTTTCTTTTTTTTTTTTTTTTTATTTCTAGGAGAGAGGGAGAGAGAGAGAGAGAGCGTGAGCAGGGGAGGGTCAGAGAGAGAGGGAGTCACAGACTGAAACAGGCTCCAGGCTCTGAGCTGGCAGTCAGCACAGAGCCCGACGCGGGGCCCGAACCCGCGAACCGCGAGATCATGACCTAAGCGGAAGTCGGAAGCTCAGCCGACTAAGCCACCCAGGCGCCCCGCTGGCAGTTTCTAAAAGGAGTTTCAAGCTTGTTGAGGAGGTTGTTTCCTCCATTTGCAACTGTTAAGTATTGTTTCCTTAAAGAGTTAGTGTGGGAATCATTTTGTAAAGTCAGACTCCAGAAGGAGAGGCAGTTGACTACAATGATGCCTTGGGAAGTCTGGTGACTACATTTGAGTGTGGCAGCCAAGTGGGGAAACAAAAGTGATGGGAGGTGGATCCAGGACCCACTGGATTGGGAATGTTATTTATGTGTTCTTGGAAGAGCTCTTTTATTTGTCCATTTTGAAATGGATTTGTGTTGCTGGGAAAGAAACTGAAGAGCTTTTTATGAAATATACGCCCTGGCTGGTTATAGGTCTAGAGGGTAATGGTATTGGAGACTAAAAGGAAGTTTGAGTAAGACCATCAATGTTGTTGATGCACCTCCTCCTAACATGCCTCTCTTGGCGGCCTAGGGACAAAGAACCAAGACCCTATCTATAGAGACAGAGATTCTTTTCATGCCCTTAAAGATCTCTGAGAAGTGTTTGGTGGGTAGGTGGGAACAATGTTAGGACCAAGGGTGGATAGCATCAACAGACTCTGTATTAGGTAAAAAGCCAGACTAATATGGGTGTGAATTTATAAAAACTCTGAAAGAAACACCCTGTGAGCACTCGAATTCTAACTAGATGTAAAACATTGCTGTTAAAATCCTTTGCAGAGAAATAACTCTCCAACTCCTGCCAATTAGAAGCTTGTTTGAATCAGTACACTACTAGTTAAACAGTGCCGACTGTCTCATCCTTTTAAGTAAAGTTTTTATTTGTTTAACATAAATAAAGTGCTCAATAAATTTTTACAAAGTGAGCACATTTGGTTGTAGTTGTAAATGGAATTGTGTTTTTTAAAATTTCTCTTTCTGGTAGTTTGTTACTAGTATAGAGAAATGCACCAGATTCTTGTAAATTGATTTTGAATCCTACATCTTTCCTGAATTCGTTTATTAGTTCTAACAATTTTTGGTGAAGTCTTTAGGGTTATATATATATATATATATATATATATATATAATATTATGTCATCTACAAATAGTAACAGCATCACTTCTTCCTTTCCAATTTGGATGCCTTTTATTTCTTTTTCTTGCCTAATTGCTCTAGCTAGGACTTCCAAAACTATGTTGAATAAAAGTGGCAAGGGTATTGGCACAAAAACATACACATAGTCATTGGAACAGAGAGCCCAGAAATAAACTCATGCATATATTATCAGTTAATCTTTGACAAAAGAGCCAAGTTTAAATGATGGGGAAAAATAGTCTTTTCAGTAAATGCTGCTGAGAAAACTGGATGTTTTAGACATCTTTTTTTTGCATTTAGTGCAAAAGAATGGAACTCTACCTTTTTATCTTCCACCGTACATAAAAGTTCACCCAAAATGGATTACAGAGTTGAACACAAGATCTGGAACCATAAAACTAGAAGGAAACTTAGGGGGGTAAGGTAAGCTCTTTACATTGGTCTTGGCAATGAGTTTTTAATTTAATACCAAAAGCAAAGGGCAACAAAAGGAAAAATAAGTAAGCAGGGCTTCCCCAAACTAAAAAAATTCTGCACAGTGAAGGAAGCCACCAACAAAATAAAAAGACAACCTCTGGAACGGGAGAAAATAATTTGCAAGCTCATCTAATGAAGGATATCTAGAATATGCAAAGGTTAATGTAATTCAATAGAAAAAACCCCCAAATAATGCAATTTTTAAAATGGGCAAAGGACCTCACTAGACATTTTCCCCTAAAAGACCTATTAGTGGCCAACAAGTGCTCAACATCACTAATCATCAGGGAAATGCAAATTAAAACCATGATGAGATGTCATCTCATACCTATCATAAGGTCTGTTATCAAAGTGGCAAGAGATAAGAACCATTGGTGAAGGCGTAGAAGAAAGAGAACACTTGTGCACTGTTGGTGAGAATGTAAACTGGTGCATCCACTAGGGAAAACAGTGTGGAGGTTCCTCAGGAAATAAAAAAAATTGAACTGCCATTTGATCCAGTAGTCTTGCTTCTGGCTATATGTCCAAAGTAAATGCAATCACTCTCTCCAAGAGATATCTGTACTTTGATGTTCACTGCAGCATTATTCACAATAGCCAAGTTGTTTATCCATTGATGGATACATGGATAAAGAAAATGTGGTACATACACACAATGTAGTATTACTCGACCTTAAAAAAAAAAAAAAAAAAAGAAGGAAATCCTGCCACTTGCAACAACATGGATGAACCTGGAAGGCATTATGCTAAGTGAAAGAAGTCAGATTGAGAAAGACAAATACTGTATGGTATCACTTACATGTGGAATTTTAAAATAAAAAAGAAGTCAAATTCAACAAAACAGTAGAATGATGATTGTCTGAGACTGGCAGGGAGAAAAATAAAGAGAGGCTGGTAAAAGGGTGCAAACTTTCAGATATAAGATGAATAAAGTCTGAGGATCTAATGTATAACATGGTGGCTACAGTTGATGATATTGTATGATTGAAACTGAAATTTGCTAAGAGTAGAACTTAAGTGTTACACAAAAAAGAAATATCTGTGGTGATTCGTGTATTAACTCAATGTTGAGAATCATTTTCAATGTATGTGTGTATCAAATCATCATGGTGTTCACTTTAAATGTATTTCAATTTTGCCAGTTATGCCTTAGTAAAGTTGAAGTATAAGAAGAAAATAAAGAACATTTTGGCCTCGAATTATAACACTGATTTCTTTTTTTTCTAAGTTTATTTATTTTAATAGAGAGTTTGTGTGCACACGAGCAGGAAAGGGGCAGAGAGAGAGAGAGAAGAAAAGAGAGACTCCTAAGCAGGCTCCATGCTGTCAGTGTAGAGCCCCACTCAAGGCTTGATCCCATGAACCATGAGATCATGACCTGAGCCAAAATTAAGAGTCAAGACACTTGACCGACTGAGCCAGGCACCTCTAAAACACTGATTTCTTAAGCCGTGATTGAGTCCTTGTGTATGTAATTCCCATCTTTGCTTAAGATTTGGGCCGATGGCGGCAAGGTTAGTAATGGTGTTGGTTGTAATGCTACCATAAGTGGAAGACAGAGGGATGTTCTGGAAAAGATCACGTCAGTTGGTGATTAGAGGGATTATATTGGCTCTTTGGTTAAACATTTTACAATTTTAAATTTAAACCATATCTTACTTGAATTATCTAAGACACACTGACTGCCCAGCATTGTTCAGAGCTAGGGCCAGGCAGTTTGCACAAAGTTTAGCTTTCCCACACACCCTGGCATTTGTTTTATTATCCTTGATCCTCTCTCACTTTTTCCAGTGCCCAGTGTTTGCTGAATGTAGCTGATACTTCAGATTGTAAGAGGGCTGAGTTGGGAGAGAAGCATCTGAACAGGTGAGTCTCAGCCCTGACTGTTCACAAAGAGCTTTAAAGACAGGGCGATGGCCAAGCCCATCTCAGAGATACTGACTGATGAGTCTGGGGTGGGGTAAGTTTTATTACTTAACAAAATCTTCCTGGGTGATTATAATGCCCAGACACTGCTAAGAGACACCCCTACATTGGTTCTGTAACTTTGGAGTACACCAGAATCACACGGAAAACATGAAGAAATGAAGACTCTGGTCCTCACTGAAACAAGAGACCAGGGATGGAGCCTATATTTACTTGTAAATAATTCTGAAGTAGGTGATTTGGTGACCACACTTTGAGAAACGCTGTTTTAAATAGTATCTTATAAACAGCTAGTATCAATGTGGTAGTAGCCATTTTGTGACCACCTCATTACATGGATTAGAAGCTACCAGAGAGCCACACTTCTCCTCCATAGTCGGAAATTAATTTTTTAATTTATTCATTCAAAACAATTTCTCTCACACATCTCAATTCAAGGCACTGTATTGGAGCTGCAGGGAATACCAAGGGTGAATCAAACATAGATGTTATTTGGGGCACCTGGGTGGCATAGTCGATTAAGTGTATGACTCTTGATCTTGGCTAAGGACATGATCTCACAGTTGGTGAGTTTGAGCCCTGCACTGGGGCTTTGTGCTGGTGGTGCAGAGCCTGCTTGGGATTCTGTCATTCCTTCTCTCTGCCCCTCCCCCACTGTGCATGCTCCCTCTTGCTCTCTCGCTCTGTCTCTCAAATAAACTTAAAAATAATTTTAAAACATAGGTGCTATTCACTAAGAACGTATAGGCAGATGGGGCTGAACAGGAAACTATAATTCATAACTTACATAAAGGTTTATTGCTAAAGTTGGTTATGAGTATAAGGTAAAAATCATAACTAGAAAAATCACTAAGGAAGGCAACATTTTGGAGACCAGCATGTTGTCTTCAAAACACACAGCATAGGCCATTCTCCAACTTTGGGACAGGATGCTGCTTCTGCAATTGAGTCCCATGTGTGGCTGGCTTGCATTTAGGGATAATGTCAGAGAAAGGTATATCTTTAAATACTGAAATCATATTCAGTGCACGGGACATGGAAGATTCAAGACTCCCAGCTCAGACTCACTCAGTCTTGTGTTGTTTGGGTGAAATAGAGCAGGAGGTAGTACGGGAGGGACAGGAGGGTGTTGCCTGAGCTATTTAAATAGGATTTCCTTCTCATCATGCTGTCACTCTCTTCATCTTTTGTTTATCTAAAAAATTTTAAGGTCAATGGGTGCCTGATAGTTAGAGACCTTTTTCTACAAAGCAAAAGGTGATTAAGGTGTAAAGATAGACACAGGCAGTTCTATGTTGAATGAAAGAAATGTTAGCCAACTTCAAAATAATGAAAAATTGCCAGAAAGAGTAGATTTATCAGATTTTAATAATTTTTATTTACTAGCATAGTATTGGGTGTCAACTCTATTAAAACAAAACAAAACAGTGTCTTATTTATGAGGAAAAAGATAAAATCCAAGAGTAAGGTGGTATTGGAAGATTAACTGAAGTAAAAAAAAAAATCAAAAGATTGACAAAATGTACAGAAAGAGTTAGACATTAATGTATAAATGAAAGATTAGTGCATTTCTCTCCAAGGGCTCTGAAGTGAAAACTAAACACAGCAGAATCATGTTTCACAGTAGCCTTGCTTAGACCATTGTGAATACCCCGCACTGAGCCAGATCCACCAAGACCATCTCCAGCCAAGCAGGGAATTGCAAGTCTGATCGGCTTTAAGCCTCAGTACTGTTGGGACATGGTGGCCCCTGGCAGGGTTTCTGAACCTGAAAATTCCCTTTGCTGTTTTTGCATCCTTTGTACCTTGTGCACAGGCAGAGCTCCATCTATCCACACAGAACAGTCTTTTCAGGAACATTTGGCAAAGCCAAGTCAGTCTTTCTCTGATGCTGGCTTCGTAGGTGGAAACTGTGTCCATGGACTCATGGACCTGTGTAGTTCCACCTGAGATGGACAGCATTCAAGAAGAAACGAATCCTGACTTCAAGAAGAAACGGAATGGGCTTATTTTCCTACATACCTTGTTGGCTCAATTTGGGCCTTCAGTTGTTTTATGTTAACTTTTCGTGACTTAGACACTGGCCACCCCTAACATTTCAGCACCCAGGATAAGAGGACAAACAGAGGCTCACAGACCATATGTCTATGTAGACACATGAAGATTCGATCAAATTAACATACTACTAAATATGTCCTTTCTTTCTACTTTCTACTATGTACCTTTATCATGAGAAATAAAAAATAATGTGGGTAAAGCCATGTTTTTTACATGATAGAAAGTTGGCAAATGTTAAAGATGACTACATTTAATTATTGTGCCTGCCTTGGTATTAGTATGGGCTAATGATGTTTGGATGAGTAATAAAATATATACATGTTTTATCAATTTTTGTATATTTATTCTGTAAGATACCCTTTTCTCTTTATTTTGGCAAAATCACTACCTATATTGTTATACCTAATACTGTTCATAATTTAAGTGCTATTTACAGAAATGAGCTAAAGGATTACAAGCAAAATTTATTTGTACTCAGAAGTGTACAATTGGTTCTATTTTGTCAAAAATCTAAATTAACTGAAAAAATAAAAACATTAAATTCATTTATGTCTTGAAAGTTACACTTAAATTCAATATTTATTAAAAGTAAGCTAAAATTACAAATTATAATTTACAAACATAACAATTTTTAAATAAAAGTGGTATTTGAAATTTACTTTTAAATTCTGAGGATTTTTATAAACATAAAACTATTCATTATTCCAATGTTGAAAATTCACCTGATTGCCAATATAGAGTTTTTATTATTCTTCACACATACCATGTTTAGACCTGCATAAAGATAAATTTAAGAGTAACATGAATTGCTTAACTTTGTAAACCATTCTTCAGCCTCTGTCTGCAACTATTGAAAATATAGCACTAACTGTATCTTCCAAATCACAGATTGGTACTTGAGGAAAAGTAACTCTTAGTTTTGTGAAAATCTGCATTTATTCTATATGAGAGGAAGGTTTGATAAGAGAATTAATTTGTCCTTTCTTCTGCCTAAGTGATTTTGCTGCTCAAATTCTATTCTGCTCTTAAGCAATGTCCATTTGGATCTTAGTGATGTCACAATCTATAAACCTTTACAGCACTCGGACACCATTGCCTTTTGTTTTGAGGACATAGGACAAAAGATATGGGGAAGCCTAAGTGGCATTAGGCATGAGACAGAAAGTTCAGTGTCTGGGTGGTAGGTACTATGCCAGTACTGGGTGTCAAATCCTGAGTTGTGGCAGAGGTGCTTCTGTGTTTCTAATGTGGTGGGGGTATGGGTGTGGGGGTATGTGTGCAGGTGATTGTGTGCATGTAAGGAAGAGTTCTTGGTTCAGAGATAACATAGCCAGTGAGTACCCTGAGAGCAGGGATTCTGTTTCATTCATCTTTGTACCCACAGTACTCAGCTCTGTGCCTGATGTTTAGAATATGCTCAATGGGCATTTGGTGACTTAGTGGATTAAGCACTGCCTGATAAAAGAAAGCTTCAGGAAGTGTAGCCTTCTCCTTTTTTCTAAAGTCATGTGTTATTCACATTTTGGTCCATCTCAGGGATGGAGATTTGGACCAGAGCAGACCCAAAGGCTCTATCCTAGAGTTCAACTATTGCAGAACATCTGACCTAGGGGCTGCCTGTCATGATCCTAGATATAAATCTGAAACTGTCCTATGGGGTCTCCTTATGTCTCATTAACTTCATGTTATGTAGAGTTCCATCATTTCTTCTCTTTCTTATTTCTTGTACAAAGACAGACTTTTGGCCTATGTTTATGTGTCTGGGAAGGACAAAAAATAGAGCAGCTGGTGGAGGTTGTCTCCCTCTTTCTGAATCCAGCTCAACTGCCAGGGCCCTCCCCAAACCTCCTTCATGAGCACTGGAAGAAGTGGAACCTCCACAAACTGAATCTGGATTATGGACTGGTGAACCAAGCCCTGGGCAGGAAGGAGGGAGACCTGCATTTTATTCTTTCTCTGCTGTTCATTGGCTTTGACTTAACTTCTTGGGAATCTCAGATTCCTCATCTATGAAATGAAGGGATTTGTACTAATATCCAAGATCACACTTGTTCAAAAATTATGTGATTTTATTTTAATAGCATAATTGGGCAAAATATTTTTTAGGGTTTGCGTATCATGAGGAACTATGGCAAAGACCTTTTAGGGCTGGGAGATGGGCAGACAGCAGGTTAAATAGATACTTCCAGTGGTTATATAGCTTGTGGGCTATATGGTATTTGTTCAGTGACTCATTAAGAACAAAGAAAATCTACTTGAAAACCATTTATTTGCTCTGTCCATGTAAGATGTTAAGGCTTCAGAGATGAAGAAGCCAGAATTCCCACTCCCATGAAGTATGCAAACAAATAATTTTAGTAGAATGTGATCACTGGTGTTACTGAGAGATTTTCAAAGTATAGGAGGGAGGCACAAAGAACAAAGGGGTTCCTGCTACAGAAGAAGGGTGAGGGTGTCAGAAAAGGCCCCCAGGTGGGGAGATCCTGGAGGAAAGTACTAGGTCATTTTCATCTCTAAGTTCCCCTATAGTACAGAATCTATTTGAGCAGTAGATTTTTGATTAGTCTACTCTTTAGCAAACTGCTATGATATCAGTGATTGGAATTACTATAGAGGATAAGCCAGTGAGCAGCAAGCTTTGCTGTGGGCATTTGATGCATGCACTTTTCTATGGTAGTGGATGGTTCAAGTTTCAAACGGTGCATATTTTCCTTCAGTGGGCCCAAGGGAGGTCATACTGTTGAGCAGAACCTTAGAGATGGATTTACGGGCACATTGCTCAAGCTCTTAGATTACTTGTCTCATTAGCAGTGGCGGGAATGGCTGAGGGTAGAGGGAGGAAGAGACCAGAGATGGTTGGTATGCAAATGATTTCATAGTCATAGACTCAGGGCTCTGAGAGGAAGAAATTTCCGTCTCTGCTTATGAATCATTTCAGCCAAGGAACTTAGTACTGAGTCTGCATATAGCAAATTCTCAAAAAATATTCTGTCTCAATAGTCACTAAATGCCTACTATGTAACAAGCACTGCTGTAGGCACTTAATAAATATTTGCGGAATAAATTAATTTCACTTAACTAATAAAATGCAAAGGACAACCAAACAACCTATGTGAGCATTTGGTTGCCATGAAATAGAAATGAAATATTGATTAACCTCTAACCACACATTATATAAATGCATCCATCCCTGAATATGTAGCTTGTCCATGCCATCCAAGGGAACAATAACTTTTGTCTTTGTAAAATGTTTACTTGTTAAGTAAAATAGGAAATGAGATCTGTTGTGCTTTGTATCTCCACTGGGTACTCTGTTAGTGGTCTTTCTCTAATGGTTTTTCTCTTATATCAGACACACATATTTGGGGTCATGTATGCAATATTGCAGTCCTAGAGACCAAAAATTAATATTCTACATAAATCAAAGGTAGCAGACTCTCCTCTTAATATCTGTGCTGGTGTTGGGGTGGGGGGAGTATAAACCAGGTAGACCTTTGAATCATTTCAGGACTCTAAGGGAGCAAAAACAAACATGAACATCTTTATATTATTCTTAAAAGATTGAGAAAAGAAAAGGAAGAAATAAAAAGCTTGAATGCATTGTTCATTTCTTAATCTTTTATTATAAGGTTGTACTATTGTTGATAAATCACATTTGCAAACTACAGTTTTATTATGAATACTCTACTTTTTTTGTCACAGGAGAATAAAACATTCATCAGCCCTAGTTTTTAGCCATCTGATGAACAATTGGCATTTAGTTATCATGTCCAGTAAAGATAGAAAAGCTACTTCTGTTGTGTCAGAAGACATTGTCTCCTCCAACATCACTGAGACCAAAATATCACAATTATGTGTCCAAGTTCTCTAGATCAACCCAAACTCTACCTATTGGATGAGCCCTTTTCCTTTCAAAGCATTCATAGAAAAATTGGGTAGGACCCAGTGGAACAACATTCTCTATCTGGAAATGGCCAAAACAATTCTTGGAAATAAATTGGAAAAAGATGGGAATTACCTAGAAAATAAGAAATGGAGAGAAGGAAACCTATCTATCTCCTTGCAATCTCAACCAGCCTGTGCTTATCTAGAGAAGGAAACAGGTTGCGTTGGAGTGGAGTTTTAAGCAGCTAATCTCATCTTCAGCTCAGTTTACTAATAATGCTAATTCAGTATATTGAGCTCAGGGGCTACATGTGGACCAGATTTCCCTGCTGAAGGCTCAGGCCTTCCTTTGAACTTTGTCTTATCCTTTCTCACCTTCCTGAATTTGAATTTCACCCATCCTCTTGGAGTTCTGATTTTATTGCCTTTTCCAAGTGACCTTTTCTAACTCATTGGGTAACAAAGAGGGCTCTCAATGTTTATTGGTGTTTCTGGGCATGAGACACGTTGCTGGCTGAGTGACAAGCCCACAAGTTACAAACATGGTAGGAAAAGGTAGAGAGAAGGAAATGGCAATAAACAAAACAGTATTTACTAATCGGATTCTTAAATATTTAGACGAATAAATGAGCTTCTAAAATTGTACAATTTAAATTAATTGTGTCATGGTGGTGGAAGTGCTAAATAAAAGTCAAAAGTCACTTGTTCGCCTGGGATTCAACTACAGGTTAAATAACAGGTATTTAATTTCTTAAAAAAACTAATTTGTAGTGAGTCAAACCTAATATAAGCTATTTTTTCTCTCTCCCAAAACTGTGGTGTGAGTGAAGCATGGTATTGTCCTCTTATGGCCCGCCTTTCATGTTTATTTATATATAAATATATATATATCCCTAAAGGGTAAATAAAAATCTGTTTCTAGTACTCTGTTCCCTGATTTTAAACCTTTATGGTATTTTTTGATTTTAGATTCCTTTGAGTTGCTGAAAGAGTAGACAGTACCTAGCTGTAGATGAGGAAGAGGATTGTCAAATACAGCTTGAAGAGCAAGTGGGGAGATGCTTGGAAGATGCCTTAAAGCAGTGTCTCAACCTTTAGTGAGCCTCAGAACCGTATGGAAGACTCCTTAAAATACCCATCACCAGCCCTGATCCACAAAGTTTCTGGTTCAGTGGGTCCAAGATGAGACCCAGGAGTTTGCATTTCTAACAAGTTTCCAGGAGAGACTGAGCTGCTGGTCTGGAAAACCATTGGGAAGCATTGCTCTCAAGTCTAGAGGGATTTGGAAAAGAAAAAAATGGAGGAGTGGGACAGTCGGTACAACACAATGAGAAAGGTTGATTCATTTTGCATGCTAGCATTTTACTACAAATACATTTCCCCCATTTTACTATTTTTTAGTATTTTGTTTTAAGATATGGTTTGTTTCCTTTGACTATCAGGAGCATTGTGCATCCCTGACCACCTTCTTCTAGGAAAAGTTGAGTCTATTTGCCTTCAGGCTGTCTGTACTTGTAAGTCCACAATATTCCATCATTGGGGGTCACCAATAACTTGAGGTAAGGACACTCAGCTCAAGAAGATTAACAGACCACTTTTGAAGTCCCCAGACCCTTAATAAAGCATGCACTTTGTTTAAACAGTCTAATTGTGGACCTCTCCTTTGGAGTTCAGAATGAGTTTGTGGGATAAACTACATGGGGATAATTCGTAGATGTTTGGTAATACAGGAAAGAAAAAAGAGCTTTCAGTGTGAGAAAACTTAGGGAAGATGATGAATGTATGGTCTGCTTGAGAGACGACGCAGAACCACTGTGGCTAGCGACATTTCGTTTGCAGGGCGATAATGTCTGTACCATCAGAGAGAGATGGGTCTTGGGCAGCAGAAAAAAGGTATTTGAAGGAAAAAATATCAAACCTGAAATCAAGTATCTTCTGCTTCAAGTGTGTAGAGAGATCGAGCGGTTCTTATTGTCATAGTTGGAATGTCAGGACTAATGTTGAGTTCACCAACTCAGTGAGGTGATCCGCTGGGAATTCTTTAGGATACCTGAAAATCTGTGCCAACTGGATAAGGGCCTCCTTCCAAGAGGAATTGTGTAGTTTAATGATTAGCCTCTCAGGCACCTGAAATGCTTACATTTCTCAGATTGTGTTCAGAAGCTTGAAGATCATGTGTATTAGACCATGACAAATTCCCAAGCTCCTTCCAGATGGTTGGAACCATCTGGAGCTCAGGTCACACTCCCTGTGCCTGAAGTGGCACTATCATCTCTTCGGCCTTACATGGCCATGGTGCTGACCTGAGCAATTGCTACATTGAAAAGAAAGAGTTAATGTTCCTAGAGGGTTTGCGATTAGAAGAGTCACTATGGTTTAGACTGGGAGGGAACTTTGCCCAGTCCAGTGATCCCCATTCTATCCATCAGAGTCACCTCAGGGAACGAGCGCATCCCTGAAATATAAATGCACATTGGGATATTTGGGGCTAGTAGTTAGTCATCTTGTTACTATTTGCCTTAATCAGATCAATATTTAGCTTAGGTAATTAAGATACTGGAGTTTCAAATTGGATTGGGAAAAGAAAGGAAAAAGAAGAGAGAAATGCACAGGCTTTTAAAATCAGTCACATTTTTAGGTCTTCCATTGCAAAATCAAAACACAGAACAATTAATATACTTGTTTCCCACTGATAGTTCTTTAGTTCTTTGGGAGAGATATTTAAATACTTAAATCGGTTCAAGTTTAGACAATAATCTTCAAATAGATCATGACTTATTTTCCAATGTATCTTTATAAAGTACAAAATTTATATTTTATCCCTAATTTCAATATGTTAAATTTGCAAAATCTGAGGCATAAAAGAAAACCAGATCTTAAAATTCCACTTACTTTGGTTTTCCCAGAAAGTGAAATTGAGATTCTTATTCAGAATAGCAGAAATGGATCCAATGTCCTTAAAACGCAGAAGGCTATTTTTAGAATGTACTAGTTCATAAATAAAAATATCTCAATAATATGTTCCTAGGGAAGACACAGAAGAAAAAATGTTTCTCTTAGTTGTTACTTATTATACTCTAAAACTTTGGTATCTATCATTCGTCTAGCTACTGATCAAGCTGTTGATCTATGTATATGGGTCCAACATTGGAAGGGAAGCATCTTCTCGCCGCACAAGTGACTGGTAGGAATGGCAGGAGCATAGGGCACTCAGCCCATACTGATGTGCCTTGTCTCCTTCCCTGCAGTGTTCAGTGATCTGCCTGGACGGGATGTGTGGGGAGCCCACAGTTACACAATTTTGCCCCTAGCTGGACCAACAAATCAGTTAAAAAAAATTCTGGCCAAGATCTAACCCCATTTTCCATCTAGCCTTATCAGTTTATGAGCTTGTACTATGTTTTGACTCTTTCACTTTTGTGCCTTCTTTCTTTTAAGGAGTTCCAAATTCATAGCAGATGTAAGGCAGTGAGCAGTCATCACCCTACAACTCCAAGAGACAGTGCTGCTGAGATTCCCCAAAGAAAGTCATTTTAAGAATTTCTCTCTGTGGGGCACCTGAGTGGCTCAGTAGGGTCTAGCTCTTGATTTTGGCTCAGGTCGCCATCTCATTGTTTGTGAGATTGAACCCCCCCACCGGTTATATCAGTGTGGAGCCTGCTTGGGATTCTCTCTCTCTCTCTCTCTCTCTCTCTCTCCCTCTCTCTCTCTCTCTCTCTCTCTGCCCCTCCCCCCAAATAAGTAAACATTAAAAAAAGAATTTCTTTTTATGATAGAGCTTTATTTTTTCTTCTATTCTTTAGCTGTGTTCATGGGTAGAGAAGAAGGGATGTAAGAACCTCATTATTTACTTGACTCCTATTCTACCCCATCCTCATCCATGTCCCACTGTAGCTACCCACATCACACTGCCTTTCCACCTCTCTGCTCCCTTCCCTGACTCTGTACCACCAGGTACTCTGTTTTCTTTTTCACCATCTTTTGACCTTTCTTTAAATTCTTTCTTTCCCTCTTAACCTATACAAATTTTCTGGCTCACTTACTCTGGCTCAATGACTCTGAGCATGTCATTATTTACACCCTTCAAGTGGGATTTATCAAATACTGCTTTGCAAGTTCACCCACGTTGGATTGTCTTTGTGTTGTAACATTCTATTGTTGTATGACAAGGCCTGAAAAGTCTCTGGGGGCAGGCACTTAGATTTATACTCACGAGTGTGTCTCAATGCTTTGGAAATATTGGGTACTTCGTGAATATTAGTCGGTTGATTTAACTACTGGACAGCCTTTGCAGTGCTGTTTTAGGGTAAATATTAGAAAGATGGGGTCTCTGGCAGATGATTAATTCATTTTAGCCAATAGTTTTAAAATATGCAAACTTGGAGCACCTGGGTGGCTCAGTTGGTTAAGCGTCTGACTTTGGCCCAGGTCATGATCTAATGGCTCCTGAGTGTAAACCCTGCATTGGGCTCTGTGCTGACAGCTCAGACCCTGGAGCCTGCTTCAGAGTCTGTCTCCATCTTTCTCTGTCCCTCCCCTACTCACATTCTCCCTCCCTCTCTCTCTCTCAAAAATAAATAAACATTAAAAAATAAATAAAATATGCAAACTCTTATTAGTTTTACCTTCAATAAGTTGTTGATGGAGGTTGAAAAAATAGTTGTTTCTACTTTGGCTTAATATAAGTAATAGTAATATTCTCGAGTCCACAATTCAAGAGCCATCAAGTAAGCATTAATAGATATTAATCTCATTTAATCATTACAATAACTATGATGCCACTGCTGTCATTATCCTTGAGTCACTAGGAAATCTGGAGCTCCAACATATTGCCAGGTTGTGGTGTCAGCAGGTGTTTTGTGCTCTTCAGCTGTGGTGTTAACCAGAGGAAATGTGTAGGATGCTAGTTTGGTGGTTGAGAATATTGTTCTGAAATCAGTTGAGCCAGGGCTTGCTTCTCATCCTCATTATAAAAGCTGTATAATCAGGAATGGGTTCCTTAACCTTTCCAGTCCTCAATTCCGTCATCTAAAATATCAAGACAGTAATTCTCTCAAATGAGATAATGCTAACAAAACACTTAGCACCAAGCCTTAAGTGCTCAAGAAATGTGAGCCATTATTATTACAATTATAATCCTGCTGCAAACTACTAATGATTACATTAGTAAAGGAGGTGAGGAAATCAGACCTCGGAGTCCTGTGTAAAAGGGATCCTTGAGAAGACTGATAGGACAGCGGTGTCCCCAGTGCTTCAGAAATCTATACATGCCAGTGTTTTCTAAAACCTTTATTCTTTTCTTTAGACATTAGAGGAATTGCATGGCACCTGCCAGTTAACTCAGTGAGACTGCCGGTAGATCAATAAAGTCATACATATATGGACATGAAAAGGTATGGGGAATGAAATGCAAGCAGATGTACAGGTGACACACACAGCCTCCCCACGTGCTGTTTCCCTTCCTCTGTCTAGGGCTTCAGCTGAGCCTCGTGCACTATGTGTGGAGGACTGTGAGGCATCTGCGTGGAATGCTGTCCACAGGGAGGAAGGTAGGTCAGGAGTAACAAGTCTCATTACACAGCACTGGAGAATTTGGAGGGCTTTTATTCTCTTTTATGCTTTCTGTGTTTCTTTAGTTCTGTGCTTTGTTTGCTAAGTGAACTTAGGGCTGTGATAGCTTTATATTTGAATGGCTGCGGTACTAGAAAAAACGTCATCTTTAGGGTGAGCAGATCTGGTTTGGGATCCTTACTCTCTGACTCACTAACCTAGTGGCCTTGGGGGGAACATACCTGACTGGGCTAAGCCCCTGTCGTCCCTAAAATGATGTCACTTCCCTTTAATACCCAGGATTGTCATCAGCGTGAAGGTGTGAAGTCCGGAGCTATGCCAACATTTTACTGAAAGAGCTGTCATACAACTGCTTTACACCTTTGTCACTCCCTGAATTCTCTTTTCTTTGCATACTAATGAACTTATAGGGTATGTTCTCTTGTTCCTTGTGCTATTTTCTCCTAATCTCCCCCTGTCCCCGCCAAGTCTGTAAAAAAATAACAGGGAAGTTTGAGGACTGAGAACACTCATCAGCATGTTTGTGCTGTTGGCCTTCACCTGCCAAGGTTGAGCGAGTATCTTGGTCCAGCCAGGAACCAGCTGCCCTTCTCCACCCACCATCTTCCCAGAGCTCCTCCTACAGCTGCTTGGTATGGAGACCCAGCTGGGAACATTCAGTCTCCTTCCATGCCTGCCATTCCCAGCCCTGGTGTCTGTCTTCTCTGAGTAGTTAGTTCACCCAAGTCCTGTCATCAGGCAGGAGATAATGTGTCACAGGTGAGGTAGCAAGGCCTAGAAAAGGAAGTTACTAACCTGAGGCTAAGTGAGGGAGTCGGATGCAGACGTTTGCATCACACCATGCTGTGTTTCCTCCAGCCCAGGGGACAAGGGAAGGATAGGAAAGCCCGGGCCTGAGGAGGGGGAGAGTTAGAGAAGTAGACATAAAATGAAAGGTAGAATTTCTTTTTCCAGTAGTGAAAGCATTTATGCAAATATATGTATTCTAATGTGTGCATGATAGAGTACACAAACAGCTGTGTGAGTCCCCACGCAGGCTCAAACTCACAAATCGTGAGATCATGACCTGAGCTGAAGTCGGACAGTCAACTGATGAGCCAGGCGCCCCAAGACAAAAAAAAATGTTTTTTATTTAAAAAAATTTTTTTTAAATATTTTATTTATTTCTGAGAGAGAGAGAGAGAGAGACAACATGAACAGGGGAGGGTCAGAGAGAGAGGGAGACACAGAATCTGAAGCAGGATCCAGGCTCTGAGCTGGCCCTCCGCACAGAGCCCGACGCGGGGCTCGAACCCACGAACCGTGAGAACATTATCTGAGCCGAAGTCGGACGCTTAACCAACTGAGCCACCCAGGCGCCCCCCAAGACAAAAATTATTAAAGACCAACCTAGAGTTGAGAAGATCTGAGAAATATTCTTAACAGATATTCCTGGTCCAGCTCTAACCTATCCTTTAAAATTTTTTTTGAAATTTAAAAAATTACAGAAAGAACAAAGATAAAGCTATAATAATGGCTATTTCTATGACTTAAAATGAACCATTATTAGCATCTTGGGCTGTCTGCTTCTAGTCTTTTTTAAAATGGAAGCACTGGGACACTGGAGTGGCCCAATCGGTTAAGCATCTGACCCTCCATCTAGGCTCAGGTCATGATCTCACAGTTGGTGGGATCAAGCCCCACACTGGGCTCTGCACTGACAGTGTAGAGCCGGCCTGAAATTCTCTTCTCTCTCTGTGCTCCTTCCCTACTCACACACATGTTCTCGCTCTCAAGATAAGTAAATATGCTTTAAAAAAAGTTAAAAAAATAAAATTAAAGTACTTTATCATTATGTTTATAAAAGTTTAAATGCTATTCTGAAGTAAAATGAATTAAATTTAATATTACTTGAAATTATAGAAGTAAGACTAAAGGAACTATTGAACGTCAAATACATATTTCTTAATTTGAAGAATAGTATTTCATGAAAGGACTTTTTTACATGTTTGTTTATTTTGAGAGAGAGAGAGAAGAACATGAGCAGGGGTTAGACAGAGGGAAAGAGAGACACAGAATCTGAAGCAGGCTTCAGGCTCTGAGCTGTCAGCACAGAGCTGGATGTGGGACTCCAACTGTTGAACCATACATAAGATCATGATCTGAGCTGAAGTCAGATGCTTAACTGACTGAGCCACCTAGACATCCCAAAAGAACTTTTAAAAAAGAGGAAAACATGAAAAATATTAATGTTAGAATCAGGATTTTAAAAGTTCTAGATTTTAATTTCCAGCATTGTAAGTTCACTCCCTGCTATGAAAGAATAGGGCCCTAGTACTACCACACATTTTCACATCTCTCTCTCCTCTGCCTCTATTTTTTGTGTTTTATTATTTTTTTGTATATTTGGGTTTATAACACTGCATTTTATCCTGTAACTTCGGTTTACATGTTAAGAGTCTAATGGATTGAATGTTTACCATTAGTCTTTTTAAAAAATCATGCTTTCTCTATTTCTGAGTTTTTAATTTTAATTGAAAATGAATTGACAGGTGTTTGTTGTCCAGTTTTTTTTAGAGAGGCTCATGGGTAACATGCTTCCCTAGTCCCTCCGTGGTTCATCATGCTTTTCTATTTAACTGCCACTTTGGGTTTACCATTGGGTCATGCAAGTTTTGCATCAGAACAATCGTTCCATTGTCTCACAGCACTGATTGATTTGACAAAGTCTGATTTTAATCTCTTGTAGGTTGTTATTTGCTTTTTATGTCCCGATGCCTAAAATTGTTTTATTACTAAAATTTTAGGAGCTTGACTAGAATCTTAGTGTAGTGCTATATTAGATTTTCTCATGTTCTTTCCAATGATAAGATGATTAATATTTTTTCTTCAATTCAGATACATTTTTTGTATATTTTTGAATATATAACTATTCCATGTATCAGATTTTTTTAGGAATATTAGCTATCCTGTCTTTCATATCATCTTTTTTTTCATTGCTGTAATATTTTAAATGTGCATGTACTTTAATTATCTCAAACCTTTATTCTATGTCAGTAATTTGATTATCAGTGTACTTATTTTGTACCATTGTTTTCATTGGTCTGAAGTTTTCTTTTTCTTAAATAAACTCTTGTTTCACCATTTTATCTTTGTCTCAATACTGACTTTCTGTCTTTGTTAGGAAGATATTCTTATCAAGAAGCATATGTGAGAAAAGCTTATTGAGACGTTTTTCTTAAAGGTTTTGTTTTGTTTTGTTTTTGTCTTTGTTTTGTTTTTGTTTTTTTTAATATTTTATTTATTTCTAGGAGAGAGACAGAGAGACAGCGTGAGCAGGGGAGGGTCAGAGAGAGAGGGAGTCACAGACTGAAACAGGCTTCAGGCTCTGAGCTGGCAGTCAGCACAGAGCCCGATGCGGGTCTCGAAACCACGAACCGCGAGATCATGACCTAAGCGAAAGTCGGACCCTTAACCGACTAAGCCACCCAAACGCCCCTGTTTTGTTTTGTTTCTTTGATGTTTTGGCCAATGTGCTGCTGCTTCTCTGATCATGAAGAAGAATCCTCCTCAACTGAGTTGAAAAAAAAAAGCTCCAAATTATCTTGAGACATCTGCATTTTTCATTCTGATTTACTAACCAAACTCTCAGAAACTAGGAGACCAAAAGGGCTTTGTATGTAACCCAGGTAAACACAGGCATCTACATAGGAAGCTCACCTGGGCCACCGAGGGTCTCCTTATCACGAGTTACCAGTTTTTATTTCTCACTCTGTTCAATTCCCAGGCCTCTTGTAGACGTTGTGTGCTTTTTGCAAGAGAACATTTCTAATTTTAGCTTGCTGGCTCACATAAGCACATGTACTCCCAAAGAGAAAGATGAAAAACCTTCCTTTAACCCACATCTTCCTTGTATGTTAACTGAAAAATAAATACAGTAGAAACTTCTAAATTAAAATTTAAATTGTCACATGCTGGCAGTCTTCTCTATAGAGTAAGCAACTTCATGCATCTGACAATATTTCTTTTCGCATCCGGAGCTAAAAATATTTAATTAGTTGAGACGATGAGGTACAAAGAAATAAATGCAGAATTAAACCTTTCTAAGGGAAATACCCAACATATTCAAAGGCAAGATGCAAAGGCTTAAGACATATATGGTGTTTAAACTGTATTCAAGTAATAGCAAGATAATGGTAAGAAACTTAACCACTTTCATGTATGAGAACTCAATTCAGTGTTTTTATGTTTCTCCTCACAGTTAGAAGGAGGCAATCCATTTTGGTTACATGTACTAAATTTTGTGGTCTTCTGAAATGATATACAGTGGTAGGCTGTTTCAGCAAATACAATAAAATCATTTCATTTACTTTAACATGCAAATTCAAGCTCCCTACTGCCGTTTAAAACAGAAAAAAAAGTTGCTGGCGTGGCATATGCTGATGGCTTTGTTTTATTCTCCTTAGGCTGAGAGCAGGTAACAGAGTTAGCAGATAATTTTGGTAATTTTATATGGAAAACCTTACAACAGCATGCAAAGTGTTCAATGGCATAGTGATTTTTGCTTAAGGTGTTTACTCACCAGAATATCCTTCATAAATTACTGCCTTCTGAAAATATTTTTAAAAATACAGAATATAAATTTTGTGACACGTTGCCTAGGAGCGGATTCTATACCTGTAAGAAGGGGAGAAGAATCCAACTTTCCTTTCATTGTTGACATAGATGAAATGTAAAAGCTAGAAAGAAAATTAGATGCCGTAAGTAATGTTTCTCTTCTCTGGTAGCTCATGAGTCATAGAACCTTTCACTCAGAAGAATCACTGTGGAAATCTGGGCTCTCTGGGATGTAGCCACAGAGTGAAAGTTGCCCCAGTCCCTTTTCTCGCTCTTTCTTGTATTTATCAACCTTTACATTTCCTTTAATTTGATGCCATAATCATGGGCTTCTGTAAAGTTTAAAACATGTTCACCTCAAAAAGGCACGAGTAATGGAAAATAAATGCATCCACCCAAAAGATGTGGTGCCAATCAGAATAAGAGGATTTTAGGGGTGCCTGGGTGACTCAGTTGGTTATGCATCTCATGCTTCGTGGGATCAAGCTCTATGTCAGCTCTACACTGGCAGCACAGAGCCTTCTTGGGATTCCCTCTCTCTCTCTGCTCCTCCCCTACTCCCTCTCTGTCTTTTAAAATAAATTTAAAAAAAGAGGAATTTATAGATAGGAATGGTCATTTAGCTCCACTTTCAGAACCAGAACAAGTATTTGCTTGAATGCTACTGAGCTGGCCATTTTGCCAAATAATAACACTTGCAAAGATTCTGGGGGAGAAAGGCAAAGCCCTCCAGAACAATACAGGGCAATGAACAACACTCAGAATTGAGCGAGAGTGTGTGGTTCCACAGCAAATAGCAGTGGCGACTGCTTCTTCTGTATTCTGTTTTTTTCTGGGACTCCTTGGTCCTCCTGGAAATCTGTGGGTCCAGCCTTAGTGGATGTTCAGCAAATGCAGCAGCACCAGATTGGGTCTCCAGGAGAGGAACTGGAATGCTTGGCAAGGGAGAGGCGAGTGGCTGGGCTCCTGCGGATGACAGGTCATCTCTATGGTATAATTTCCAGATTCATGTCTGGAATGAGCTCCAGGCTCACATGTCCATCTGCCTTTGTGACACATCATGCCTCACAGACCTCACAAAATGAATATGTGCCTGAAACAGGCTCTTTTTTACTTCTGCTCTTTTCCACCTCTAGTTTGTAAATGTGCTGAGAATTCATCTACTTCTTTCCATGCATCCTGGCTACCATCGTCTCTCATTTAGATTAAAACAACAGTCTCCAAATTTGCAATCTGTTTTCTTCCCAGACCTAACTCCTGTTGTAAGTGATGGCGAAGTTAACCTTTTAAAACACACCTCAGGTTATGTTATCACCATGATTAAAACCTGTCATCAATTTCTCAACAAGTTTCACATAAAGTTCAAGCCCTTTTTGATGGGCTACAGAGCTTTTCATGGTCTGGCTCCACCCTGTCCCTCCAACCCCCAGCCATGCCCTACTCTCGTCACTCTCAGCATCTCAGCGTCTCATGCTGACCTCTTTTCCACCAGAGGACCCCTTCCTTCCTTCCTTGATGATCTTCTCCATAGTAGTCCACATCTCAACCTCTTGTCTGCTTTCTTCATTACACTTATTTCTACTCCATTCCACTGGAATGGAGTATTATTTTACTCATTTGCTTGTTTACCTATTTCTTTCCATCTTTGCGTGGTAGTATGTAATGACTAGGAGGAAAGGGACCATGATTGTGATCCTGCTCTTATCAGTAGCACTTAGAGGAACCGATATGTGTTTATTGAATGAATGGATGGATGAATGCTGTGGAGCAGGCAAGACTGAGGCATAAAGACACAGTACAGGCACTGCAGAGGGAAAAGCCTGAGCTAAGACACGGGCAGGATCTATGAAATTATGAATCAAAAGGAAAATGCAGCTTGGTTATCAAATCCCAAAACACTGGGCTGAGGAGCCTGTCTTTGACATTTCAGGGAGGTGATTTTAGAACAAAAAACTTGTGAGACTGATTAATTAAGACGTGATATAAGGAGGATACATAAATGAATGGGGATGAATATCAACAAGGATTGGACAAATATGCAAATGATAGTGTCCTGGAAGGCCACCAGACGAGGCCTGGATGGCAGGAATTGTTATAGTCGAAGGTCAAGGAAGATCCAGCATCCATCTCTTTTTTGGAAGGCCATAGCTCTTGTCAGTCTGGTTTAATGCAAGATGAACAAAAGTAATCACATTTTTTTTGTTTTGTTTTGTTTTGCTTTAAACCAAGAACTGCACCAAGTGCTTTATCCTCCCATCTGTTTTTGGTGGATACTCCTATCTTACTTGAGCAGAGGCTCAGGAGGCCAAGTAACTGGTTGTAAGTCATATTTGGTGAAGGGAAGAACCAGGGAATGAAAGCAGTACTGTTACCAGAGCCCTGCTCCTACCTTCTTTCCTGAGTCTAGTGAATTTTCAGCATCCTGAGCCCTAGGGAAAATGGCAAAATAGAGACGTTTGCCTTTAGCATTTGCTTCTCCATCTTTTACCCTTTAAGGAGGTCCCTACCCAGGCCCTCCCTGGCTAGAGTTCCTTTAGAAAGCAAGCAAGCTGATAAGTCATTAACACCTTAGCGTGAATTAGCTAATGACCCTATAGGGAAACTACTGAACTTCGTGAGGTGAAAATGTTTTACAGAAGCCTTCTCCTCCCCCTCAAATCCCAGACTCAGAGCTGCAACTCTTGGGTCCATGCTGGCTAATGAGCATGTGCAGGCAGAGGAGCTCAATAAAGATTGACTGATTTATTGATCGATGGGAGTGAGGCCGAGCTTAATCTTCCTTTGCAGCTGCTCCTTTCCTTCCATATCTCTGAAGAAGTGTGTTTGTTCCCACCCAACAGCCCCATGCATTGTCCACCCCACCCTTTTGAACTGGGCCTTAATGGGAGTTTGATGTGAAGTTAATCAGTGGCAAAGAAACATCTAGAAGGGAGAGGCTGAAACTACAGTCCTGGTGCTGGGATCCTGGCAAGAATGTCCATAATACATAAGAGGAAGGCTGGCCAAGGGCTTCCCCACTGCCAGAGGAGGATAAGGGGAGCAACCTGAATCCCCCATAGAAACAATAAGCCAAGGCATCTCCAGGCTCCTTGCCTCTGTGTATGAGGCCCTAAGGGAGCTGGCAAGGGCTCGTAGAGCCTGGCATGGTGGGAGGAGTGGTGATCCTGGAACTCCTGGGCCTCCTTGCAACCAGCCTAACAGGGAGAGAGGCCTGCACCAGAAGGACACTCAGTTGGTAGGTGGAGAGCACCTGGCATGTGGCATGGAGCTGGGCATGCGGAGGCCTCATAGGCTGAGAGGCTGCCTGCCACAAGATGCTGAGGGGGTGGTGTGGCTGTGGCGAAGATGGCAGTGGGGGTGAGGCCGCCCGCAATCAGGAATGTTTGTCTTCGAGGCCCACACTGCATATTTTATGTGCAGTTCTGGAAGCTGCACTTTACAAAGGATACATACACATAGAAGGGAGAGGGGGTTTCATACCTTGTCATATGAGCAACCATGGAAATAATTGGGGCTGTTTATCTTTGACAAAAGAGACCTAGAGGGCACCTGAGAATCAGCTTCACATACAGATCACAGCTTTGATTTATTCTTTGGTTAGTGTTAGAACCAATGAGCAGAAGGTGGAGAGAAGAAAGATGGGTTTCTAAGCCAAAGTCATCTGAAAGTGGGCCAGGCACTCCCGGGGGCGTGGTGAGCTGCTCACTACTGGGGAAGAAGAGTACTGTATGAGGTGCTCAAGCATCCAGTAAGAGATTAGACTAGCCTACTGAGGGCCCCTGCAACTTTGAGGTGTAGGGTTCCAGGAAATCAGAATGGTAGAGTAGGGAATCCCTAGAACTCTGTACCTCAGGTGGCTGAGCACCAAGGTCTTGCCTGTTTTCCTGCAGGAAAAGACTGGCTTTGGAACTCAAAAATAACCTTTCATCAGTGGGAATAAAGGTGGCTTCTGAGTTCACTTTCAAATATCTCTAAATCATATCTTAGTGAAAGGAATGTGTCTTTACCTAATATTTATCATGTTTTGGATTTCATATGGCAGTCACCCTCAGCAAGCATGTGGCATGTGGCTCATTGTCCTTGAGATGTGTAATATACATAGAGGATTTCAAAGATTTTGTATGACAAAAGATACTTCATTTATATATTTTACACTGATGTTTTGTAATGACGGTATTTATACATATGTAAAATTACATTCATATATTTGTTTTCCTTTTTAAAAAAATGATACTACTACTACTAGAGAATTTAGAATTACATGTGGTTCCCATTATATATCTATTGGCCAGTGTTGCTCTAAACCCAGGGCAATTAGTTTCTTTTTTTTTTAGTTTATTTATTTATTTTGAGAAAGAGTGAGAGTGTGAGCAGGGGAGGAACAGGGAGAGAGGGAGAGAGAGAGAATCCCAAGCAGGATCCGCATTGTCAGCAGACACTGCACTGTGAGATCATGACCTGAGCCGAAATCAAGAATCAGATGCTTAACCAACTGAGCCACGCAAGTGGCCACCCTAGACCCAGGACTGGTGTTTTTGTTCATTATCCTATTTCGTCCTCAGAGCTATTCCATGAAGTGGGTACTGTTATTGCCCCCATTTTTCACGACGTCACTAGAATTTAAGAACGTCGAGTAACTTGCTCAAGGCCACACTGCTAATAATTTGCAGATCCGGGATTTGAACCCCCGTCCCCTAGACTCTGCAAGCACACTCTCCCGTTAATTGATGCTGCTGTATTGATGTCCTCTTTAGGGAATTGCTCCTATGTTGTAAAATGCTGGAGGAAGGACCATGAGAAACGATTGTGGAAATGCTGACAGCAGCTCAACTGCATAATTAAGAATGCAGCAAGCCTTCTGAAGTATGTGCCACAGGGGCAGGAAAGGACAGCGAATCTGTCTGTTCGACTACAAAATCCAGGCCGTCACATGAGGGAAGCTGTAAATCCAGAACCTCGGAAATGCACATCACGCAGGGAACTGTAAAGTTTCTGAGATGTGGGCCCCTCCCACGGATAGAGCTTCCCCAGCTCTGAGGTCTGTGGGCTGGGTTTAGGCTGAGGTAGGAATACCTTCTACCTCAGGAGACGCTTTAATATGAGCAGTTTCTTCAGGGCTATTTGGTAGGGTTGCTGATGGATTACAAGGGGAGGGACAGTTAGGAGGTGTTTTGGGGAGAATTTACACAGCCCCTTCAATTCTGGCTCAACAAAACTCTCATAAATGACCATACTATATTTGGAATTGCTTTACCTGACTCAAGAAGGCATTTTCTCTTCTTTGCTTCTAATTAGTGTTGTAAGAGAAATTTAGAAACGGTTCTTTGCACTCTAGACGCACAAAAACCCATCTCTCTCCCTGTCCGGCCCCTGTGCCTCCCTTGAGGCCAGAGTGTTGCTTCCCCTGCCCTAGTTGTATATGGGGGGGGGGGGGGGGGGCATCTCCAGGTCAGGCTATAGTATGGGCTGAAGGCTGCATGTTGGAGGGCCCTCTGGGGCTGCACCTCAGGAAGGTTTCTTTGTGGGGATCATCCACTCTTCACTCACACTTAGGAAACAGAAGGCGGCCCTATGCTGCAGAGGGCGGGGAAATCAATGACAGGCCTTCTGCTGCTCTGAGTTAAATAAATAAGTACAACCCCCCCTGCCACCACCACCACCACCAAATAACATTCAGTTGAGAAGATTCATGAGCCATGAGGTAAATGGGCTGTATAAATGTCTGGCTGAGAGGAGAAAGGAGCCATGGTAATGATTTTACCTGCCCAAAGGGAAGAGGAACCAGAGTTGGAAGGAAAGTGATTGACTTATAATTACACTGACTGGGGCCCCTGGGGTTGTGACCACAGAAAATTACTCAAGTTTTCCATAGCTTAGAGCAGCAACAAATCCCCCAATGCCCAAGGCTCCGAAGCAAGTTGGCTACGGTCGCCTCTGGGTCTCTCAGGAGGCCGTGGGGCACGTGGAGGGGGCAGTGGGAGGTTGGCCAGTTCAGGAGGTTGGAGGCAGAGATGCATTTGGGGCTGTTTCAAGGACCTCACCACCCAGGACCGTGGAAGGGGGTGAGGGAGGCAGGAGACGAGTCAGAAAGGGCAAAGTTTCCTCGCACGAGCCATAAGGAAAACTTGAGAGTCCCATCCTCCTGGTTTCCAGGAACTCTGGGATGGTGTGGTGTGGCCCAGCGGATAGGACAGATGAACGACTCAGTTCAGACCACGGTTCCTCCAGCTGTGCACCCTGGGTCTGGGGGAGACACCCGGAAGTGACTTGAGGGAATACAGCTGTTCTGGATGGCCTCAGAATGTTGGGGCTACACCTGCAGACCAACCCACACAGACCTGCCTGCCGGGGATTTTTCCAATCCTTTGGAACTCACTTTTTACTTCTAGTGGCTAGTATTGTTAGCAGTAAAGGGCGTGACCAATTAGGGGTCAGAGTGGGGTTGGGTAGGTCAAGAACAGCATCCTTTAGCCAAAGGCCATGCTAAGTGTCTGCTCTAATCTGCAGTTCTGTTTCAGAGGCCTGGGGAGAACAAGGCTGGTGGGCCTCTGAAGACAATCCCCAGCTCCCACTAGCCCCTGAAAGTCCCATCAAAATTCTTACCAGAGTCCTAAAAGGAAGGTAATGGAATAAACTTGAGTTTTCTCTCTGTGTATTTTCCCAGCCCACAGAGTCAGCATGCTTTGCAGCTAAGTTTTTCCAAGGGCCATTGAATGTATTCCCTCTGAAATAAGCAAGCAGTTGCAAGAGAGATTTATTGAACCAAGTGCCTTTCATATGGTCCTGTTTCCTCAGTCTTCCCTCCACGGCATCACCAGTGAAACATCCATTGAGCTATGTCAATTCAGCCAGAAAAATACACAAGTCCCCCTTCCCTAACAAAGGGAGCACATTATTTTAGGCTGCTTAGGTGAGTCTTCCAGAGTTCCAGACAGAGGCTGAGCAAAGCTTGCCATTTAACAATGGTTCCAGTAAAGGCATCTGAATGACAGCAGTGATTTCAAAGCCCACTTGAGATGCATCTGGAATTAAAGAGGGCTTAAAAGTGAAAACTTGCTCAGTATCTCCCACCCCACCCCACCTCTTTCTCAGAACTGAATGGAAAGTAAAACCCCCTCCAGATCCAGCTCTGTCACAGTGTTAGTGAGCAAAGTGCAGCTCAGGTCACAGTATTTCTAATTCAGATTAATGACCCCATTCAGCCCTGTCTCCTTAGCAGGAAATTAGAAAATGTAGGAAGGAGCAAATAGTGATTCATAATGCGTGACTGTGGGTATTGGCAGTTGTGCTCGTTAAAAGCTAAGATATTGTTTTGATATAAAATAATTGAGGCTGACTTATTTATGGGATAAAGTGTTCTCCATAATGGGAGATCCCTCTTACAAACTCAGCTGGTTCCATACCCACATGCTTGAAGGACAGGAGGACTGACCTTTGCCCATTTTGTGTTTGCTGCAGCTCTGTTGGAAATAGCAGCTGTGGTAATAGACTGGTGGGGTGGTGTACTTTTCTTAGACTCTGCTTTAAAAAATACAACTTTTTTCAAGTTTTTATTTAAATTGCAGTTAGTTAACACACAGTGTAATATCATTCTCAGGTATACAGATCTGGTTTTGATTCTGTGTCTCTTCTTCCTTCCTTGGCCAGTTCCCCCCTCCCCCCCCCCCCCCACTTCCATTTGTTTCACATAACTTGTGTATAAAATCAGGCCCCTTGTTGTCCTTATGTAAATTCCACTCCCTCTCCAAGTCCCCGTGGATAGCCATGCATATCCATTCTTTCCCTCCTTGTATCTGTATCTTCTCTGCCACCAAAAGCTCTCTCTTCCTCTTTGGATTCAGCCTTTTTCTTCCATTACACACTCAATATATAAGCTTGGTTCAGGCTCTTGTTTAAAAGGGAGAAATGAGGGGCACCTGAGTGGCTCAGTCAGTCAAACAACCAACTTCTGCTCAGGTCATGATCTCACAGTTTTTGGGTTCGAGCCCCGCGTCGTGCTCTGTGCTGACAGCTCAGAGCCTAGAGCCTGCTTCAGATTCTGTGTCTCCTTCTCTCTCTGCCTCTCCCCCATTCGTACTTTGTCTCTGTCTCTCAAAAATAAGCATTAAAAACTTTTTTTAAAAAAGAGGGAAAAATGATTTCTTTGAATGACAGTCATGCCAAGCTCAGGCCCTGGCATGCCCAATAAACCTGACTCTGAGGGGATGCAGTACTTATTTTGTGCTCCAGGGATGCATCTACTCTCAGATCTCGCACCAAAATACTGTTAAGGAGAACTGAGAAAAGTTGGATGAGTACAACTGAGATGTCATTTCCAACCTGGATGTGTATTGGACTCTCCTGGGGAGTTTTGTCAAAAAATGCAGGTCCCTATTAAATCTGAATTTCACCTCCTACCACTCTTTCTCTTACACACACCCCCTTCTGCCACCAGTCTCCTTAGTTCTCCTTGAACACACTGAGCACATTTCTGTCTCAGGGCCTTTGTACTTGCTAATTCCTCTTTGGGACACTCTTTATCTATATATCCACACTGGCTTGCTCCATCACTTTTTAGGTTTCTGCTCTGATGCATACTGTCTCCTCAGAGAGGTAAACACACCATGAAAATAGCATCCCACCATCTGCCCACTTTTTTTGGTCTTTCTTTGGATCACCTGTCACATTATACATTTATTATTTCTGGTTGGTTGTCCCTTCTGGATAGTGATCTCCATGAGGGCAGATTACAGCTTTATCCTCAGAACAAAGAAGAAGCTTCACATACAGTAGGCCCTCCAGCAAAGTCTGCAGAATCAGTGAATACAAGATGAATCAGAGAAGCTGAGTTAATCCAGGAAGGCTTGTTCTAAAACCCTAGTTCTTAAAGTATGGTCCCAGCACCGGCAGCCTCAGCACCACTGGAGGAATGGTTAGAAGTGCAAATTCTTGCGTTTCACACCAATCCTACCAAAGCACAAACTTGGCGGTGGCCATGTGTGTTTCTACAAGCCTCCTCTACTTGTGCACATGCTCTCTCTCTCAAATATAAACATTTTTTAAAAATGAAAAACAAAAAGCATGAACTCAGGAGTCAGACTTGGGCTGGATCAGGCCTTAATTTGATAAGGTGGGCAGCAATACCAGCCTTAGAAAATTAGTAACACTGGTACACAGTGGGTACCCTGTGTAGTTGTTAATAATGATAACAATAATCGGCATTTTAAACATCTGTAATGTTTATTATGCTGGTGTGTGTGTGTTAGTGTGTGTGTGTGTGTGTGTGTGTAATTATTCAGGCAGAAAGAAGACAGTGGAAAGTATATTCTAGAACATTTGTTCTCACAAAGTGATCTACGGCCAGCAGCAGCAGCACAACCTGGGATTTGTTAGAAACGCACATTTCTGGGCCTCGCCCAGATCCCCAGAAACAACTCGGGCCCACTCTCTGCTTTAATCCCTCCTAGTGACTGACGTATGCTCATCTTCGGCAACCCTGCTCTGAAATCACACACACACTTCCTCTGTGGGGGTTGCCTCTCCAGGGAAATAATCTAATAACAAATGGAAGACACCAGGGGGGTCAGCAACTAGAGAATTTCTGCTGAGGGACAAGTCCATAGAATCTGAGTCATGTGAACTTGGAAAAGGGACCCAATTCCTGGTTTCGGTTGCCCAGCCCATTCAGTGGACTAGCTTTCTGACAGGTCTTTGAAAAATGAGGTCCCCAGTAACAGCCCTCTCTCCCTCAAACGTTTCTCTGGCTGCAGCAGTTAAACTGCTGATCAGGAAACTGGACCTGATGTTCTGTTAACCCCTTGTCAGCCAAAGCCCAGAGGCAATTTGTCTCACTAGAGAGGTTTTCTTCTCAACTTCTTCTCCCCCTGCCGCCACCACCCCCCCTCCCCGCACTACAAAGGAAAATGCTCCTAAACCATCCCCTTGCCATGCTTCTGCGTCTGTGTGATTGAAACAGCTGGGTCAGAGATCAACAGAGGGGAAAGGTCATTACAAACTAAATGCAGCTGCTGAATCTCCTTGTGCTTCTCCTTGGTGTCAAGAAGACAAATAGCAATAAAAAAAATTCTCCCAATGAAACAGTTCTCATTTTCATTTTCTCCTTTCTTATCAGCCTCCAAGCATTCTTAATGAACTACAGCTCAATCATCTATGAGCCTAACGGTTTTTAATGCGAGCATAGCCCAGCTAGAACGATCAGAACAGAGTTGATTAAGTCAGCTTTCGGAGCGCCTTTGTCCTTGAGTTGTTACGGTTGGGTCTTCATCACAATCCAGGTCCTCATTGTTACGACTTAGGACAATATCCAATGAACATGTGGTCATGTGAAGCCAGTCGTCAGGGCCAGACAGGACTGGGGCCCTGGCCACCACTTCCTGGCTACTGACAATTGTGCAGTCTTTCCCTTTGTCTTTTACATACATCCATTTTGTCATTGTCCTCATGGGCTTTATAGATTTTCTCAGCAAATTTTGAATTCTAGACCGGCATCTCCCACCGTCTACCCAGGGATTTCTCAGCCAATTTGAATGTGAGTTGAAGCAAAATGTAATTTGGATCATAATCTTACTTAAACCACATCTGTTAGAACTCAGTTACTCTTTATTAAGGAAAGACAATCCTGCCTTCCTATTTCTCAGTTTCTAAAGTTGAGAAGAGTTTTATTTGGCAAACAGAATAGGGACCATTCAAAAATTTCCAAATGAATACCTCTTTAGTGATAGAATCTCCTGTACTCAACTCAAGCTGTTTCTTGTGAGGTCTTTAAAAAAATTTTTTTATTGTTTTTTATTTATTTTTTGAGAGAGAGACAGAGTGCAAGGTGAGGAGGGGCAGAGAGAGAGAGGGAGGGAGACAGAATCTGAAGCAGGTTCCAGGCTCTGAGCTGTTATCACCGAACCTGATGGGGGGCTCGAACTTATGAACTGCAAGATCATGACCTGAGCCAAAGTCGGACACTTAACCAACTGAGCCACCCACGTGCCCCTGTGAGGTCTTTATTATTGTCAGCATAGTGTTTTGCTCACCAGATGCTAGACACTTTTTTTTGATTCACTATTATTTTCTTTTTCCTTTTTTTTGTATTCTGATTTTTTTCTTTCTTTTTTTTTAAACTTAATTTATTGTCAAGTTAGCTAGCACACAGTATATACAGCATGCTCTTGGCTTCGGGGGTAGATTCCTGTGATTCATCACTTACATACAACATCCAGTGTTCATCCTGAAAAATGCCCTTCTCAATGCCCACCATCCATTTTCCCCTCTCCCATGCCCTCCTCATCAACCCTCAATTTGTTCTCTATTATTTTCGAATGTGTTAACCACATAAAGCAGAAAATCTGGAATGGAGATATAAGAGGTGGAGATATCTGATTTTACAGTAAAATGAGAATTTATTAATCACATTTGGGCTTCTTCTCTGTTGATGAAGATAATGGAAGAAAGAATTGGACTCCTGCTTTTAAATAAAAATATTGGCCATATATGTATTGGCGATATATATCGGCCAATATGGGTCCACTCCTGTCACGGTAGTGCTCAATAAATATGATTTTTCTTCTCTCCCTCTCAGGTAAGTGATGTCTCTTCCACATGCCAATGGACAGCAGTACTAAAGAGTGGGCGGGAATCAAACTGTAGTCATCAGTTTCCCACCTTGGTCTGTGAACATCTGTAGGCAGGGTGAGCAGGGTTGGGGGAGGGGTGGGGGGAAGGTTAGCAGAGTATCTGCAAGAGCTTTTAATCCCTACATGCACTGAGCATTGCATACAGATGGATCAAACACTATCTTTTATACAGCGTTCTATCTTTTCTCAAGTATCTATATACATATCATTATGGTAAATGAAACACATATTTATCCATAATCATACAAAATGAATTGTAATTTTTGGCCATCCTGCTATCAAGTGATACCTGAGAAACTTTTTGCGTAAATGGTCTCCTCACACTGAAAATCAAGGGGAGTTGCTATTCTGGAGCACTGCTTAAGGCAGAGCTTCCCAAGCCTGGTCCTAAGACTCTGTGGCACCTGTTTAATGAGCAGGTTGCCCGGCTCCATCCCTGACAGTCTGGATTTGAATCTTCCAGAGCAACTGGAGAGCTGTTTTTTAAACAAATTTCCTAATGCCAGTTTTTCCTGTGCCTTGACGTTTGAGAACCATGGACTTTAGGGAATTGGAAAATACCTCCACACAATCAGGAATCAACTTCAGAGAGTTAAAGCTAAGCATTTTCAGTTTCACCTTGAAGATGGACTATCTCTTTCCTCTTTAAATCCTTGCCTACTTTCCAGAAACTTCCTAGAACATCTATCAGTCATGTCACATAGTCTCTTGACAATTTTAAAGCACTGTATTCCTGCTGGAGCAGGGTTTTGGATTGTCTACAGATGTGGCTTAGTCGCATGGCTATTTGCCTTCAGTGGTGTGCACTGAAATGCCATGTAAATTAAATTACAGTGGGCAGAGGAGCTCAACTACAGATCTGAAATCATTAGTAACTCTTGGGGGCATTCACCTGATTTGCGTGTATTTAAATATAATCTTCAATAAAATTAGGGAAACTTTACCACCATCTGTGTTGCCATAGCAAAATGCAGGGGCAGCAAATATCCAGTTTATGTTTTGACACCCCTTCTCTAGCTGCTTGGCAGCTAGACATTTCTAATCAATTCCAGAAAAACTTCCCCTTGAATCACAATATTTATGCCTCAAAATCCTGTGTCCCAGGTGACTATTAGCCGATGGAATGACTGGACAATGACACCTATTTGCTATGTCTGGAGTGGAGAAGGGCATGGGCTCTGTAGTCAAATGGAATTAGGAGGCTCAAATCCGAGTTTTGCCACTTAGAAGTTGTGGGACCCAGAGGAAGATATTTCAGATATTTAGGTACTCTGGCATTCTCATTCTCCTCATCTGCAAATGCAGGATCATCATCCTATCTCACAGGATTGTTATGAAGGTGACAGAAAGAACCCATGTGAATTGTTTAATATTCGTAGTACATACTGTGTGCTCAATACATTTTAGGTACTGTTGATTTTCATACAGCTTGAACAGGTGTAGTGATGAACACAAGGAGAAAACAACCCATTGTGAGGGATGACTTGAGTTCTGTAAAGCAAGTATGAAGGATTTTATAGCGAAGTGCATCCTCATTGTAACCCCTTCTCTGGGATTATGGCTTAAGTGGCTCATGTTTATTGAGGGCGTAACAAATTCCAGAAAGCATCCTAAGCACTTTATGAGGGATAACTAATCCTCACAAGAACCCTGTGAAGTAAACGTGCTTATCCCCAATTTATAGATGAGCCACCTGGGGCATAGAGACGTTCAGTAACTTAGAAGGGATGGAGTTAGACCCGTGCTGTTCAAAATTAGAACCTTGCCAGCAGCACCACTGGGAACTGTGAAAAATGCAAACTCTTGGGCGCCACCTCTGAGCCCCTGAGTCAGAAATTCGATGGGTGGGCCCAGAAGTCTTTGTTGTCCCAAGCCCCCCAGGGGCTTCTGAGGTGTGTTAACCTGCAGAACCTCAGGCTGGAAGGCAGAGGCACTGCCAGTATTAGTGGAGCAGCAGCAATGACAGGGCAGGAGGGGCGTGATGCGGTCAGAGAAGGTGCATCCCATCAAGGACCCCTGGGTGCCTTTTCACAAACTTTTCATTCCTGTCTGTGTTTCTTTTGCAGGAAACACCCTGGAATCCTATAACTATTTTCTTGTTTCTTCTTTATGAGGAAAATTGGTTAGGTTTGTGCTATTGTTTTTTCACTTTGTGTTATAGGTTCAGTAGAACAAACGAGAAAACCCATCGCTCTCTGAATTGTATAGGAACTAGTGTGAAAGGCACCCATGTCTCTTTCAGTTCCGTGCTCTCCTTAATTTATGCAGATGTGAGTTCCTGTATTTCCCCTTTGCAGGCTCTTGTCTTCTCCCTGTCCTTCAACTCAGTTCAATAACTTCTGACCATCACAGGAGGCTTTGAACCCTCTCTGCTACATGAATTTGAAAGGGCCTGGGTGGAGAGCTGACGCATATAATAAAAATCACAATAAAAATCGAAATGCGTAAAATCCTCGTACTCAGGACTGTCCAGTCACTGCTTCATGGAATCTCTGTAAAGATCTTAATGTGGCCGCGCTGCCATTATTATACCCGGTACAAATGAGAACAGTTACCCACCCTTAGCTTTGGGAGTGACCTACCCTGCCCAGCGTGTGAGCCACCAGGCCAGGATTCAACCCCATGTTTGTCTGACACCCAAGTCCACTCTCTCAGCCACACACTTTATGTGATAGAGGAGGAAGGATTGATGGAAATCTGAGGCCAGTGACATCACTAAGGTAGAAAATCCTTAGTGATGCTGGAGAGAAACTGGATTCTGGGATTTAGGAACTTTCCCTGGTGATTTCACCCTGCTCTGCTTGACACATGATCACAAACCCCAGAAAGCTCTTTAGCTGTTATTTGTTGAGTGGGTTCCGTCTGACTGCTGTTTAGCTTCAGAAAGACAGAGTGCACTTGAGGTTGAGGAAGGATCTATCCCAAAAGACTGTTCATCTGTTCCCAGTGACCCCTGGGGTAACATGTGCTCTGGGGGAAGGGTGGGAAGGAGGACAGCGATTCCTTCGGAGCCTGCCTCCGTCTGCCACTTCCCTGCCATCTCTCTAAGGGATCTGTTCTGTCCCTGCCAACACAAGCTGGTAATACATGAATACCCAGCCAGAACATGTTAAAAAGAACACAGCAAAAGTCAGCCACGTGTTGCCCTGTATCTCTGGAATTCAGCCAGACTTTCTCTCTCTTGTTTTTGGCCACACAGACCTTCCTCAGCTTGCTTTTTGCTTCTCCAGCTCCAACCTCCTTCACTGCAGTGTTTTAGTTCTCTGTGCTCATTTCAGACTTCCTTTTCCTAACAACTGATATTGGACCTTCATCCCCAGGCCTGACTCTTGGCCTGCTCTGGGCACACTTAGGAGGTTCTTCCTGGGCCCATGTACCCCGTGCTGTGGTCAAGGTGGTCACCATGCCAGCGGTGGGAGGGGAGTGGAAATATCCCGTGGGGTGGAAATTTCCCAGCTCATAAGAACTGGGCAGTAGATCTGCAACTTCAGAGTAGCTAAGAGTCTTCTGGGGATGTTGTTAAAATGAGGATTCTTAAGTCCCTGCTCTGTGAATTCTGATTCAATAGATTTGAGGTGAAGCCCAGGAATCTGCATTTTAATGAGCAGCTGGGTAGTTCATATGCCTCACTTGGGTATTAGAGGTTTGCTGGTGGCATGATGGTGTCAGATCATGTCACATCAAGCCTTTGGTTAGCAGAGGACCTGGGAGAGTGTGTGTACATGGTGGATGGTGCACTGGGGCTAAACTTATGACCATGCTGGGAGAGTCTGTGCTGTTGGCGAACAAGACGACAATGGATACCCTCATACTCTTCCTCCCCTTCTATCATTTCCCCACTGCTTTCTCTTCCAAAAGATATTTCTTTAGAGGATCTCTTACAAGGAAACTTGATTATCTGTAAAACAGCTGCCATCAAAGCTATGCTAGCTGTGGCTGAGGGGGTGTCGAGGGCTCCAAGCTGACCTCTCTTCTACTTTATCCCTTGAGAAAGTGCCTCAGGTAGATCCATGGAGACTTTAGGGTTCCTTCAGGATTCATGGGAAAATAGTCTTTAAAAAAATTTTTTTAAGCTTATTTATTTGAGACAGTGCGAGCGTGAACAGGGAGAGCAGAGAGAAGGAGAGAAAGAATCCCAAGCAAGCTCCATGCTGTCAGCACAGGGCCCGATGAGGGGCTCAAATTCACAAATCATGACCTAAGCCAAAACCAAGAGTTGGGACGCCTAACCAACTGAGCCACCCAGGTACCCTGAAAACAGTCTTAATCTAACCGGCATTTTACAGATGAAGAAGTTGAGACCCAGATTAGGGAAGTGACTCTCATAGAGCTAGCTAGAGACATAACTGGATGATTACCGGCTCTACTCTCAGGACACTGAGGTTTTCCAGGCTGTGCTCATTAGAACCCCAGTGTCCAGTGTGAGGTCAGCAGGAGTTCTGGGGGACGAAGGAGTGAGCTGTGGCCTTATAAATAAGTTTGGGCAACACTGGATATAGCCAAGCTATGCAGATTTCTTTATTGCAGGATTTCACAGACCTCTGAATATTCTCTGGGAATAGTGACTCTCCAATAAAGGTTAGAGAGGCAGAATTTTCCAAACTCATTTAATAACGAGACACTTTCCTCAACTTTGTAACGTATTAGTGTCTCAGCAGACACTATTGCAGTGAATGCTGTTTGGGGGAGACTGTGTTGCCCTGAGACAAGCCAGAGAAAGTCCATAGTCACCAAAGACTAGAATCTTCAGAGGGTTATCAATCACATAGACTTGCTCTGGACCAGTGGTCTCTGACAGTTAAGGTGCCACAGCTGGGCTACCCACTCCACGAAAAGGAAGCCCCAGGCTGGAAACAGTGTGCTCTGGCTGACAGAGTGGCTGTTAGCCCCACTTCTGTTGGATGCAAAATCCAGCTCTCATGGGGCACCAGGGTGACTCAGTCGGTTGCGTATCCGGCTGTTGATTTCAACTCACATCATGATGTCACTGTTCATGGGTTCAAACCCTAAGTTGGGCTCTGAGCTGACAGTGCAAAGCCTGCTTGGGATTCTCTCTCTTCTTCTTTATGCCCCTTCCCTACTCTCAAAATAAATAAATAAGCTTAAAAAATTAAAAAAATTTTAAAAAAAATTTTAAAGAATTTCAGCTCTCAGAATTGCTTAGCTTGCAGCACAGTATTGACTATGTCAGGGAGGCATAATCAGCTCAGTGTCTCATTGAAGACACGTGGATTGCTATGGTCAAGGATGGAGCCAGGGAGCTGCCAGAGAGGCACCCTACCAGCTACCTGCTTTCGGAGGAGACACAATACCAGGGAAATCAACTCTGCCAAGAGGTGCTGGAGCCTTGGTCAGGGCACAGACTTGAGTTCAGGAGGCAGGCAGGAGCTGACTAGTTAGCTGGTCAACAGGAAATGCTGGCAAGTTTGCCTTTTCTGCCCGGTTTTGAAGCGCTGATTTGTGGACTTTTGCAGCCCATCCTTTGAAGATTACCTACGAGTGAGCAATGTAGGTTCTGCCTGTAGAAGAATCAGAGACTTGGTAGCAAAAGGGGCATAGCAGAAAAGCGGGTACTAAATCAGGGTCTGGGAAAATAGAAAGGCTGGTTCAAGCCAAGAGTGATTCGATCCCTGTCATATAACCTTAGTTCTGGAGCAGATCACCCCGTGTGTGTTCTCAGGGAGGGCATGAGCTGACCTACCATGAAGGCGGGTACCTCTCATGGCTGCGTGGTTGCAGGGTGGTGTGTCCCAAAGGCACTTGGGCCAGAGAAGGCTGACAGGCCCTGAAGCCTCTGTTAACCCGTATGGTGGACAATGCACCAGGAAGTTCTTATGTCTTGCTAGGCAATCACGCATCGAATAACATTTGGTTTCAGATCTGATTTTATCTTAATCTTTAAATTTTTGTTTGATTAAAAAAATAGGGGCTCCTGGGTGGCTCAGTCAATTACGTGTCTGACTTTGGCTCAGGTCATGATCTCACGGTTTTGTCAGTTTGAGCCCTGTGTCAGGTTCTGTGCTGACAGCTCAGAGCCTGGAGCCTGCTTCAGATTCTGTGTCTCCATCTCTCTCTCCCCTTCCCCTGCTTATGCTCTGTCTCTCTCTCAAAAATAAATAAACATTATAAAAATTTTTTAAATAAATATATTTCCTTTATTAGTGAAAGGCACCAGAGTGTATTGTTATAAGCAATGTCTTTAGAAATTGAGTTTGAGCCCAGAATTCATTAGCTGTGTGACTTTGGACAAGTCATTTACCATTTCCTGTTTTGTAAAATGAGAAAAATAACAGTAACTGCCCCAAGTGATTGCTATGAGGATTTAATGAGACAACTTATGTAATATCCTTAGCAAAGTCTCTGACATGTAGTAAGCACTTAGATTTTAGCTATTATTCTCATAATCATTATAATTACCAACCCCAGTGATCTGTTAAAATATGCTTTAGTACATTCCCTATCAATCTTCTAAATAATTTAATCACACATTTATATTTTTAAATGGGTAGGATTAGAGTAGACATATATAACTTCATGTCCTGCTTTCTTCAATTGGTGTCCTGTTTGCTGAGTTTCTAATGGGATAGAGAGAAGGAGATTGGTTTGGAAGTAAGCACCACTGTGTTAGAATTTAGCTGTACCACTTTATAGATCAGGCTGTATGGCTTTGGGCAGGCTACTTAACCCTTCTGAGACTCAGTTTCTCAGCTGAGTTGGTGTGATAATTGAGTTCCTTCACATATGGTTAGGGTAAGGAAACGGAGATAGCTCACATTTGTACCTAAGAGCCTGGTGCTCAGAGCAGTTGGATCTGTTGTTTGCAACCTGTTACTTTTAGGAATCCCAAGGGTTCCAAAGATGCAACCTAGGAACCACCAGGTGGGAGAGGGCCAGGCCCCATATCCGTGTCTGCCTCCCCAGGCTTCAGCACTTGTAACTGTCAGCTGTAAGTAGAACAGCTTACGTCTATTTCATATATTGGAATTTACATACAATTTTATTTGAAGAAAGTGAAGGTACTTAAAAACACATTTGAATATTGTTGTTTTAGAGGATGATGTCCAAGCAGGGTCAGTTCTAATAGGAATAGTCCACGGATTACACTTATAATTGTATTTTGAGGGAGTTACATATGGCTGCAATTAACAGCCGCAGGCAGGAAATATGGTTGGAATGGTTTGTGAATCCTACTAGCCTGTTATTAATGGAGGAGATTTCTCCATTATGGACCTATTCATCTGGGTGGAGGCCTTATTATCAGTGTAGAGGACTATTACCATAGCTATCATTGTGTTTGCCCTGTCTGCCTCTTGACTCACCTCTTTGTGGCAACAAAACCCCTATTTTCAGTGGGGAGATCTTTCCAAGTGCTTTAGGGTCAGTATAGGACACATGGCTGACTAATCAGAATCCACAATCCATCTGGCTACAATAAATGATGTAGGGACGATACATGATTAGACTAGGTCAACCAGAGTGGGCCCTGGGATTTGTATTTGGACCACTAGCTGGAAGGACAAGGTGAGTGTAGAGCTTCCTGTGATCCTTTTCGCTAACACATAGGGAGCCTGCATCTTAAAATGAAACTGAGACCAAAAATGGCAGAGCTGAGAAATGGCGCTAGATTTCTGAAGACATTGTCTAAACCCCTGGATCCAGCTATTCCTGGAGTTAGTTTCCCCTTGAACTTCCTGTCTATGTAAATTTCCTTTGTGGTTTAAGCGTGAGAGGAGTTTCTATCTGTTACAGCTGAGAGTCACAGCCCAATCACTGCATGATTCTTGCTGATGGATGTTCGGAGCAGCATTGTTGGTGAAAGAGACAAGAGTGGGGTCCCTCACAGGGGAGCAGAAGGTATGGAGAGGAGCTGCAGAGCTGTGGAGGCATCTGATGGGGGACTGAAAGGGTAGAGCATGAAAGAAGAGGGAGGTGAGAGGCAACTCTTTCCTACTCTTACCCTAAGATATGAATACCTGTCCTTTGAATGCTTCACTCATGGGTATCTAACTCCCCCCTTTGCCCCCCAGAGGCATTTTGCCTACATTTCTATGCACATCACTGAAGACCCATCTAACACGGTGTCAGGAAAACCTTATAGGAGTCAGTGTCTGGGGTTGTGGGTGCCAGTGGGTGGCGTATGGACAGTGGGCTGACTAGAGGGTGCTCTGACAGTTACCTGGGACAGGACTGACACCCCAAGGGCAGTAGAGCTTGCAGGAGATTGCAGATGGCAGAAGGGTGATGCCGTTCCTGGACCAGGGACAGACAGCTCCCCGAGGCAGCGGAAGATCCAGTGAAGCAATATCACAAAAAGAAGTCTCTTCGCATTGTGATCCATATCAGCGTTTCAAATCTGGCCAGTTGATTAAATCATCGTTGTGATGAACTGGTCAGGCAGATATACAGTCACCAAAATTCATCACGTAAATGTTACTAGAATTTCTAAAACTTACAGGTTGATGTAGTTTAGGCTCTGAGCTGTGCACTCTGTGTATGTTAAAACAATTCAAAATCAGTCCCTCCTGCCCTATTCTGCTCACCCCCAAACCCCAAGAGGGTGCTATTATACACATAGTGTGCTAGTTCATACACATCAGCCTCAAATTTTTATTCACCTACTGCCATTTCGTAGTCCCAAGTGAGAACAATGGTAATCAAGTTACTGGCAGAAAATGGGTTTCCTCCGTGAGTAGCTAGCTGGAGTGTTCCTGAGTTGCTGTTGCTGAGAGAGGCGCCAGGTTGGGACACATAACATCTGAATGGTGGGGCTGGGCCCAGCAGCTGGTTCTTCACAGACGCTATCTCTTATTTCCATGGTTCCCAGTGGCAGCTTCAGAAAGATCTCAGGAAAGGATAACTGGGAATAGAATCAATGCTGCAGCTGAAACAAATGCAAATAAAAATCTGCAAGATCACCTGCCCAGGATCAGGGGGTGAGAGCAAAGATGGAAACTCAATGCTTTCAGTTAATAGACTGGCTGCTTGTAGGAGGGTGATCCCATTGTTAGAAACTGCCTATTGTCACAAGCCTCATACAGTAACAGCTTCTTTTCTTCCCTCTGAAGCTGGGTATGTCAGAAACCAAAAATATCCTTAGCATAAATCATTCCTTTTCCAGCATTTGACAGCCACTGTCTCAAACTCAATTAGTCATCAGGCACAAGGAAAGCCGAGATCATCACAGATTCACACGTGTTTAATGGGTAAAGAACGACTGGGGAGAGACTTCTTCTGCTTAATCTCTACTGTTCAATGTTCATTAGTAGATCTCATGTCTATTAAAATAAATGGGACAGAAGTTTCTTTTGGGCAGGGGCAAGCAGATGTGTTCTATTTAAAAAGATTGAACGAATTTTATCTCAAAGAGATATAAAGAAGGCAGCTCAAATGAAAGAGTCACAGGAGGCTATAAAGGGTATTTAATCAAAAAGCTTGTCTCATTGCTTGGATGACTCTTTCCAACAGGAAGCTTATTTCTGAACCTGAGCGTGTGAGCACTAACACAAAACCAGACCTCTAGGATACCAAAGTCTGACTCAGACACTTCTGGAGAAAGTGCTAAGCAAGAGATATGGTTTCACTGATACTAGAAAACTGGAATTGCCTGGATCATTCTATTAATCCTGTTTAGCAATTCTCTAGGCAGTGATGTCTTTACTTCCTGTGTCCTCTTTCTTGGAGTAATAATGATGGCCATCGTTTTATTATACCAAATGGGGTTTATCAGTGGTTTCTTAATGTTGTACTGCTAATTGGTTCTAGGCTGGAGACATGAATATAAATCAAATGTGGGAATCAGTTTTAAACAGTACCCTTCTTTTTAACAATTCAAAATATTTACTTAAAGCCTTCTAATTACTTTACTTGTCTGGCTCAGCATTGCCTGTTTTTGCACTTTTTTAAAAATGTTTATTTATTTCTAGGAGACAGAGAGAGATACAGCGTGAGCAGGGGAGGGTCAGAGAGAGAGGGAGACACAGACTCTGAAATAGGCTCCAGGCTCCGAGCTGGCAGTCAGCAGAGAGCCCATACAGGGCTCGAACCCACGAACCGTGAGATCATGACCTAAGCGAAAGTCGGACGCTTAACCAACTAAGCCACCCAGGCACCCCTGTTTTTGCATTTTTAAAAAGTTTATTTATTTCTAGTAACCAACATGGGGCTTAAACATACAATCCCATGATCAAGAGTCACATGCTCTTTCGAGTAAGCCAGCCAGTAGCCTACTTTGTTTTGTTTTTTAAGCTTCAAATCAAAGAGACTATTTTTAAACACAGGCAAGGATAATGCTGTAAGGAAAGAGGTTCTTAGGATCACAATACTCTTCTTCATAGGATTATGAGCTTGTTCCAAGGAGTCTGAATACCCTGATGGTGGGCAAGGACAGGGATCACTCCATTTTAATAAGAAAATACTGAGGCCCATGAGATTGAACAGTTAGCACCAGTTTCTAGACTGTCTGAATCTCAGGCCTGACTCCTGGCCAATATTATCCATCTGAGTTACTGGGGAGTGGATTTGATTTTGTGAGTGCCTACCAGAACTCATAGGGGAGCCCAACAATGGAAAGGACAAACCAGGACAAAGTCTGCAACTAAAACCTTGATGATTGAAGACGATGTTTAAACATCATGTCTACAGGGGCTAAACACAAGGATTAAATGCAGAGATCAAAGCCAAAAGTCAAGATTTAGAAGATAGATTCAAACATGGCCAGCTAGAAATGTTCAGATTCTGGGACAGTTATCTGAAACTGAAGCTGGACGGGATATGGGTAGTATGTCTTACTGAAGGTCCACAGGCTGGTTTTCTTGGAGGCGAGTCCTTGGCCGGTCCTCTCATTTACAGGTTTTTGTGTGTGTGTGTGTGTCTACCCAAACTCAGGAAGGCTTGTCATTTGAAATCTAATGAGTTAAGGTACAAAAAGGAGATAAGAAAATCAGGGACTAGTTATTTTTCTTCTTGGTTCTTATGAGTATTTTAGATTTGGCAGGATGGAAGAAAGGATAAATAAACCACTTGGCTATATCAAATTGACTTTCTGTTTCTGAATTCTTTCAGTCATGTATTTATTTCAGTCAAAGTTATTTGCTCATTGTGTTCTCTAAAAGTATCCATAAGAATTGCTGTATATAACAGCTGCGGTACCAACTCAGACTCATGGTCCACTTGGGCTACCATTTTATTGGCTAACAAGGGCCCGAGGGCCATTCATAGTGTGATATTACTTCCTTCCTTCACACCCATCTTAGTGTTCTCAATCTTTTAGAGATATGAATTTCATTTGTCATCTGTAGGAGGCATAAAAATTTTCCTCCACCCTTCTAGGTGGGACTGACATAAGGTAGATAAACAGGATTTCACTTATATGTAGTTACGATCACAAGAAAAATGAAGATCCGAAGAAATGGTTATATACTGGCTTGAACAACGACTGGCAAATATGGAAGGTTATTAAAATATGTGGGGAGAAAAGGAAAATAAGAGTTATTTTAACAAGATTTGTTTTTACAGATTTCTCTTGGCTTGACTCCCGGTCTCTGGTGATAAGAATGTTTCTTCCTCTGGTACAGAGAAGGGACCCTTCACATAGGAAATTTATCCCACTTTCAGGAAGAAGATAGAAGGTCAGAGTGCCTTTTTTTGCACCTACTGTTTTTCATGTGCCTTTAATTCAAAATAATCAATATACCAAAGTGGTATATTTTGGGGTAGCATGTTCTTTTTTTTTTTTTAATTTTTTTTAATGTTTTATTTATTTCTAGGAGAGAGAGAGAGAGAGAGCGTGAGCAGGAGAGGGTCAGAGAGAGAAGGAGTCACAGACTCCGAAACAGGCTCCAGGCTCTGAGCTGACAGTCAGCACAGAGCCCGACGCGGGGCTCGAACCCACGAACCATGAGATCATGACCTAAGCGAAAGTCAGACGCTTAACCGACTAAGCCACCCAGGCGCCCCGGGGGGTAGCATGTTCTGAACCCCTTTATATGCAAACTTTAAAAAAATTCCTGCTATTTGCATTTTGGAGGTGACAAGTTTATTACTATTTGTAAGAAGCCAAAGATTTCCTTCTTTTGTATGAAAACGATTAGAAAGGCCCTCAGAAGGTAACATATAGCTTGATGTGTAGACCCCATCTCTGTTTGAATATTAAACAAAGATAGAAGCCAATGAAATCAGGAGCCTTGTGAACTTTGAGGTGAGATGGGAGGTCCCTGGTGTTTCTAGTAGTTGAAAGTAAATCTCAGTTCTTTGGACCATAGAGTGACCATCCTGTCCCTGTCTTCCGGGAAGCTCCCTGGTGTTTGCACTAAAATTTCCACATGCTGGGAAACCCCCTAGTTCAGGAAAAACTGGGATGGTTGCTGACTCTATTGGAAGACCACAGTGTTGGTCCAGCTCAGATGTCCTGTGCATTTCTAGATCCTTTCTCTTCTGTGTTCCTAAGTTGGTTTGGAAGCTGGTCCTTATCAATATGTTACAGGTTAGACTCCTAAAAGTCCTGGCATAAAATTTCTGAGTAAAGTTTGGTGACACTGTCCCCAACAGGTCAAACAGCTCTTCTTGGGTTTTGTAGTTCCTGCAAAAAAGAGCTTTGCTGGGGCGCCTGGGTGGCTCAGTTGGTTGAGTGTTGGACTTCGGCTCAGGTCATGATCTCACAGTTTGTAGGTTCGAGCCTCACATCGGGCTCTGTGCTGACAGCTAGCTTACAGCCTGGAGCCTGCTACAGATTCTGTGTCTCCCTCTCTCTCTGACCCTCCCCTGCTCATGCTCTCTCTCTCTCTCTCTCTCTTTCAGGAATAAATAAAACATTAAAAAATTAAAAAAAAAAAAGAGCTTTGCTTTGGCCACTGCTGTAAGCTTGGTACTTTTATATGGATGCAACAGCACATTTGATTCACCACCTTGTGTGCAGGAAACTGAAAGATGAATATTTGTTGTCCTTTCTGGCTTGTGTCATTTGAGGCAACCTCTGGCCATATCTTCTGCAAAATGGGGATAATAATCATACTACTCCCATAGAGTTGTTTTAAGAATTAAATAAGTTAGTACAAGAAAAATGGGAACAGGGACCAGCATATACAGTATCTACTAAATAAACATTTGGAAAAAGAAAAATTTACATAATCCTGTAGGAATAGAGGCTCTTGATAGAATTGCCCTATCATCCTAGTTTGCCAGTTCCCATGGCAGAGGCTTTCAGGCTGTGGAGAAAACATACTGAAGATTAATATGAAAGTCATTCAGAGTTGGTGAGGGTTTGCCCAAGGAAACCTAACCTGGGAGTCAGGGCATTCCCCTCTCGCTTAACTGGAACTGCAGGCTCATATCCATAGAAAGCCACTGAACTGGGCCCATAAACCCGCAGACCGTCAGAACTACACATTTGTACGTTGGCCTGTGGGTGAGGCTTCCACCACCAGAGGGAGCCAAAGGGGCAAATCACTGAAAACCCAACTCAAACTGGATTAGGCATCTAGGAAACTCAATTGTTCACAGTAACCAGAAGTCTAGAAGATCATGCAACTGAGCTTCAGGGTTAACTCAGCTGTGAGAAATAAGGGAGTTAGGGCAAGATGTTGATCCTTTCTCCAGGCCCAGGGAAGGGTGTTAATGGTTAATGGGGTGGACATAGGGGCCTTGGGGCCCATGTCTTAACCGGAGTAGCCAGGGTGCCCAATCCCAGGAGGAGTTTACAGACGCTAACAGTAGTGGGGGAAAGAGCATCACTGTAATAAGCATGGTTTGAGGTAGATTTGAGTAGACTTAGTAGTATAAAGATCTTGGAATCCAGCATCTGAGATGAGAGCAGGTAAGGACAGATCAGTCAGGTTTGAGGCGGTCGTTGGTTGGGTTGGGTGTTACATGTTTGTGCATTGCTCCATGCACTAAAGGGGCTAGCCAGCAATGTGTAAAGAACAGGAATGGATTCCCCAGAGAAACAGTTCAGGGCTTTCCTGCCAGTAGAGAAACAGGAATGCATTCCAGTAACAACTGTGGGGTGGCTTTATCTCCAAGGTTATCAGGTAGCCAGGCCTGTCCCAGGAACTCTGGGCTAAGGCATCAAGGCCAACCCTGGTAACATCTACAGGGTTGGGAATGGGGTTCTTATCCCCCTACCAGGCTCGAAGCAGGGATTGGGTCTTCATGACCCGAGGCTGGTGAGATCTTTGCTCACCTTCTTACTTTTCTTGGAAGTTAAATTCAAATTTCTGAGCTCATGTTTCTCAATGCTAGCGGACTTTCCCATCTCATTTACTGCCTCCTGCTTGCCAGGGTACTAGAGTAAGTGTTCCTATAATGTGGGCCATGCCCTAGCTCCCAGCCCCGACACCGTGGCAAAAGCAGCCAGCTGGGTGGCAGAACACGTGGCTGAAAATGAGGTAATAGGTGGATGAGTTCTTTTCTTTCCAAAATAATTAAAAGTGGATGCTGAAATTTCATCGAGTGTGGAATATTTGGAAATAGCCTTTCCAAGGGGGAAAATCCCCAGACAACTCTTGAATGTGAAGATTATCAAGGAAGATGGTGCTTGGAAAGGGATTATTAAAAGCAGGTGAGAGGTTTGTTCCTCATGTAGGCTAGAAACCGATCATGAGATTGTTTTCCAGAGAATGACATTCTAAATGTTTTTAAAAGAGCAGGGTGGCAGCATCATTTGAACAGCTGTAATTTCAAAGTTTCCTCAATTTGAAGGGTGGTACTCAATTCCAACATCCAAGAGTCTGACATGTTCACCTCCAAATGTTCTAATTTCCATACCACACCTTATACGTAGAACCTAATTGTTTAAATTTTAGAAAAAACCTGTGACTATTTTAGGTGGATGCTTAACATCAAGTTCCTCTTATTTTTCTGTGTTTGGTAAATGTTCCCCGCATGCTCTTCACTCTGTTTATTTTCTGGACTATTTGTACTTTGTAGGCGGCAGGTAATTGAAAGCTGTAATGGGGTGCCATCTACTGGGGAAATAAAACCATAGATTTTAAAAAAAGACTTGGGGTCTCATCGCAGAGGAATGAATACTTAGACAAAGAGAACTTGATGATTAGATAGAGGCAAACATGGAAAGAGATGGAAAGTTTACATTTTGCTTAATCTGGAAAATTTTTATTTGAACTCTCGTCTGCTTCCTTTGATAAAATATTGTGTTTCACATTAGATCAAACATTAGTTGTCAGGAGAAGCCCTAAATCAATACTTAAAATCCCAAACCTGTCAAATGGCTGAAACCTTTGTGATCACTCAGGCCCAATGCCTTCATGTTACAGATGAGAAGCAGGAGTTCAGAGATGCCGCTGTGTTCCCCAGCTAGGGAACGGCAGAGCTCTGGGTCCTCCCTTATTCCGATGATCCACTTAGATGAATGGCCATTCGGCTACACATTATGGTTGCAGGGATGTCCAGAAGTTATCCAGGGCCCAATCCACCATCTCTGTTGCTGGCAGTACAGACTGCGAGAGAGTCTCAGGATGAGAATTGCTCCTCTGAATGGAAACTGGTGCTTCTTTGTTTGCACTATGTCTCCGCAAACACCTTCGCATACATGGGATTTTTTTGATTTGCTGTTATTTCCCTGCTTATTTAGAAAGTAACCAGCAGAGGAGCGCCTGTGTGGCTCAGTTGGTTAAGCGTCTACTCTTGATTTTGGCTCAGGTCATATCTCACGGTATCAGGCTCCGCACTGACGGTGTGGAACCTGCTTGGGATTCTCTCTCCCTTGCCTCTCTGTGCTTCATCCCTCCCAAAATAAATACATAAGCTTAAAAAAAGAAAAGACACAACAGATGGAAGTGAGTGCTTGAAGCCAGAGATGAGAGGCAAGACCAGGCTTTACCTCCCATGAGCTTGTAAGAAGTGTTCAGGGCAACAACAACCATAAAATTACTTTCAGAGTTAAGTCCTGCAACAGGTGGGGGCATGTGTGTGTCTGATACTTTGAGGGATTCTTGTGTTCTGGCCAATAATAAAAAAAAAAAAAAAAAACCAACAACAAAAAACAGAGCTCTTCATTTCTGTTCATCTTCATTGTTTATACAACAAAAAAGGATCTTTGGGTTGAAAAGCATAGAACAAACATTGATGAAAGGAAACAAAGTCCAGACTGGAAGAAATGTATGTCAAATAGTAGCAGAAACACATCTGAATGCTTCCTGCATTCAGCGTTTTACCTGCATGGTCTCATTTAATTTGTCCATTAATGCTATGGTTTCAGGCACTATCTTATTTAGATACTACGAGCCTTGCACTTAGAGGTGTGAAGCTAATTTATTGAAGTTTTATGTCATTAGGAGGAGGGGGGAGAGCACCATTTACATCCTGGTCTCCAAATCTGCAGCCCTGGAGCTGAGTTGCTCACTGCCTGCCTGTGGAGCTCCCCAGGGAGGTCAGGTCTCCTGACGCAGACACAGGACACCCCAGCTTATGCGAGAACCTGCAGACAGGTTGTGTGCGACGTGGTGAGCAGCTGGAGATCCAAGGTTGGGAAAATGGGTTTTTGTTTATAAATGTGGTTTTTTCCTAAAAAAGGAGACTATACAGTAATGGTTTCTACAGACTTCAAAGTAGTGCGCTTGATGTGATTCTGAGTGAAATCCTACAACGGACTATTGAGGGATTATTTTAAACACCTGGGAAAAGATGCCTCTGATGCAGGCACTCAGGAAGCACTGTTAACACAGTCATTTAGAAAATACTGGAGTCCTGGGGCGCCTGGGTGGCTCAGTCAGTGAAGTGTCCCGCTTCGGCTCAGGTCTTGTGTCATGGTTGGTGGGTTCCAGCCCCGCGTCGGGCTCTGTGCTGACAGCTCAGAGCCTGGAGCCTGCTTTGGATTCTGTGTCTCCTTCTCTCCTCTGCCCCTCCGCTGCTTGTGCTTTGTCTTTCTCTGTCTCTCAAAAATAAATAAGTGTTAAAATAAAAATTTTTTAAAAAGAAAATACTGGAGTCCTATCCTGTGCCTATTGCTTGGCAGACTCTCTTCTCTCTAGGGGAGGAGCAGATTCTTCTGGGTGGTGGACTTGGATCAGCCCTGTATCCTTCTGCCCGCTGGAAGCTGTTTGCTGCCAAGGAGCAAACTTTCCCTGGAGCACTGCCCTGCCTGGGTGGGAAAATCTGCCTAATTCTAGGGTTCAAAGCCCATTTGGCTCTCAAAACTAAACTACATTAGCCAAATAAACCTTTGTCATAAAGAAGAAAAACAAAGTGATATTTTGCCCTTCATCTGAATTCTTTACTTTTTTAAAAAAAATCAAACTATTTAAAACATGGGTGAGGAAGAGGAAAATGATTTATAAGGTTGCTCCTTACAATTATAAGTATGTTCTCTAAATTCACGTCTCTCATAGATTCCTTTGTCTTCTGTAGAGCTATTGGCTGGCTGTGTTTATTTATTTATTTGTTTAGGTCATCCCTAAAGGGCTGAAGGCTGGAGACTCTCTCAGCTCATCTTTTCAAGTAATCTCTTGCACACACAGCCTCCTCCACCACCCTCCGACCTTTCACCCTTTCCTACCTTTCAGCATCTTCCTGTCCCTGTTCCTGTCTGTCAAGCAGCTGTCTTCTCTCTCCTCTCTGGGCCTACAGCTCAGCTCCCCTTCACCAGCATCCTGTGTATTTTGCTTGCTTCTCTCTGGTGTTGAATCCCAGTTTTTTAGATGACATGACTTTCTCTTTCTACCTTCACACTTAAACTAATGATTTTGCTAAGTATGGAATTCTGTGTTGGACAGAATTTCCCTTAGACTTCGAAGGCACTATTCCGTTGCCTTCCATAATGCTAGAGTTATAAAATTTCACCGTGATGGGTACCTGGTAGGTCCTTTCAATTTAGAAACACATTCTTTTATGTCCTGGGAAGTTTTCATGCATTATTTCTTTTATAATATTCTCCTCTCCATTTTCTCTGATCTCATTTTCTACTCACCTATCCATGGAACTTATCTTGTCCTGATGGTTGACCATCTGGATTGATTCTCCAATGTCCTTATCTTTTTTTCTTACTTCCCGTCTCTCTGCCATCTTGTTTTACTTTCTGTGAGATTTCTAGACTTTACCTTTTAATATAGAGCATCATATTCATTTCTCCTCTTTTTATTTGACCATGTCACTCTGTCTTCTTCTTGGTCTTGGATTCCTGAGTCCTGAGCCCAGAGTCTGAGACCTGCCACTTCTGCAGAAAAGAAACCGCTTACTGGTTCTCATCAGAAGAAAAAATAATTGTAAGTGTGAAAGGTGAGAGATATTAAGTAGACTTACTGTTATTCTTTCACAATGTATAAAAATATGAAATCATTATGTTGTGCACCTGAAACTAATCTAATATTGTGTGTCACACCTCAATTTTAAAAAATTAAAAATAAATATGGGGCGCCTGGTAGCTCAGTCGGTTAAGCATCTGACTTTGGCTCAGGTCATGGCTGGTTTGTGGGTTTGAGTCACACATCAGGCTCTGTGCTGACAGCTCAGAGCCTGGGACCTCCTTTGAATTCTGTGTTTCCCTCTCTCTCTGCCCCTCCCCCACTCACTCTTTCTCTCTTTGTCTCTCAAAAATGTATAAACATTAAAAAACCCTTTTTTAATTAAAAATAAAAAATAAAAAGAGGAAACCATCTGTCTCTCTTGAGCAAAGACAGCAGAGGAGGGATGGGAGTGGACTGTGTAGCCTTAGCTTTATGCGTTTAGGAAGAGGATTTAATTCCCCCTGCAATATTAGTTTCAGATATACAATACAGTGATTCAGTACTTCCATACAACACTCAGTGTTCATCACAACAAGTGCACAGCTTAATCTCCATCACCTATTTAACCCATCCCTCCACTCACATCTGTCTGGTTATCATCAGTTTGTTCTCTGTAGTTAGAGTTCTTGTTTTATCTCTCTCTTTTTTGCCACTGTTCATTTGTTTTGTTTCTTATATACCACATGTGAGTGAAATCATATGGTATTTGTCTTTCTCTGACTGACATATTTCTCTTAGCATAATGCTCTCTATCTCTATCCATGTCATTGTAAATGGCAAGATTTCATTCTTTTTATGGTCGAGTAATATTCCATTGTGTCGTAATATATATACACCACATCTTCCTTATCCATTCATCGGTTGATGGACACTTGGGCTATTTCCATAATTTAGCTATTATAGATAGTACTACTAAAACTTCGGAGTGCATGTATCCCTTTGAATTAGTACTTTTGTATTCTTTGGGTAAATACCTGGCAGTCCAATTTCTGGATCATAGGGTAGTTCTATTTTCAACTTTTTGAGGGATTTCCATAATATTTTCCAGAGTGGCTGTACCGGGTTGCATTCCCATCAACAGTGTAAGAGGGTTCCTCTTTCTCCATATCCTTGCCAACGCCTGTTTCTTATGCTTTTGATTTTAGCCATTCAGAGAGATGTGAAGTAATACCTCATTGGGGTTTTGATTTGTATTTCCCTGATGATGATTGATGTTGAACACGAACATCTTTTCATGTTTCTATTGGCCATCTGTATGTTTGCTTTGGAAAAAATGTCTATTCATGTCTTCTGCTCATTCTTAATTGGATTATTCATTTTTTGAGTGTGGACTTCTATAAATTCTTTATATATAATGGATACTAACCCTTTATCAGATATGCCATTGCAAATATATTCTCCCATTCTGTAGGTTGCCTTTTCGCTTTGTGATTGTTTCCTTCACTGTGCAGAAGCTTTTAATTTTGTTGAAGCCCCATTAATTTATTTTTGCTTTGGTTTCCCTTATCTCAGGAGATATATCTAGAAGAAAGATGCTACAACCAATATCAAAGAAATTACTGCCTGTGTTCTCCTCTAGGATTTTTATGGTTTCGGGTCTCACATTTAGGTCTTTAATGAATTTTGAATTTATTTTTGTGTTTGGTGTAAGAAAGTGGTCCAGCTTCATTCTTTTGCATGTTTCTGTCCAGTTTTCCCAACACCATTTGTTGAAGAGGTCATCTTTCCCATTGGATACTTTTTCCTGCTTTGCTGAAGACTAATTGACCATGTAGTTGTGGGTTCATTTCTGGCAATTACGTTCTGTTCTATCGATGTATGTGTCTATTTTTGTGCCAGTATCATATTGTTTTGATCACTTTGAAAGAATTCACTGGTAAAGATATGCTGGCTTGCACTTTTCTTTGTGGGTAGTTTTACAAATATTAATTTGATCTCTTTATTATAGGTCACTTAAGATTTTCCATTTCTCTTTGGGTCAATTTCAGTAGTTTGTGTCTTTCTAGGAAATTTTCCATTTCATATCCTTCCATTTATGTATTTATTTTTGTCTTAGACACCAGGAGTTGAAAAGTTTAGTTCAAGGCAATATGGTGGTGTGTCTGGACTTCAGTCTGCTGTATGGGGTTGTGCACATTGTAGTCATTTGAGCTATCCTCTTCTAAGTTGTGTGGTGCACAAGTTGCGAGCAAACATGGTGGTGACCTTAAATAGCAGATGTGTTAAATGTGCCATCTTTGGAGACAGACCATCTGGGTTTGAATCCTTTTACTACTAGTTCCCAGAGGCTTTGGGAAAATTACTTAATCTAGTTAATTAATAGTTTTCTTCTATCTCAGGGTGCTTGGGTGGCTCAGTCGGTTAAGCAGCTGACTTTGGCCAGGCCATTATCTCACAGTTCATGTGTTTGAGCCCTCATCAGGCTCTGTGCTGACAGCTCAGAACCTGGAGTCTGCTTTGGATTCTATGTCTCCCTCTCTCTCTGCCCCTTCCCTGCTTGTGCTCTGTATCTATCTCTCTCAAAAATAAATAAACATTTTTTTAAAAAGTTTTAAAAATATAAATAGTAGTACTTTCTTTAGAGTTTGTCATCTGTGAGGATTAAGTGACACAACATATGTAAAGTGCTTAAAATAATGTATGATTCGGTAAATGTTATTTCTTATTTGTGTCTTTATAGCCTTCTCTATATGCTTCATGAGGTTAGAAATGGACTTTTTTCTTTTTTGTTGCTGAAATCTTAGTACCTATCAAGATACCTGGTCCATAGTAGGAGGTCAGTATTGTTTGTTTAATGTTTTCATGTCAAAGAACTAGACTTGAGGACAAACAACTTATGTAGGTATTGATTAGAGCACTGATTGATAATGTCAACTAGAAGAGACCAGAGGTGTGACAAAGCTAGCTTGGCCTTCATTGGGATTAACAGAGTTATACATGGCTTAAATAAAGTTGTGCAGCATATACCTATAAAATCTGCACTTGACATAAAGTTATGTGGGAGACCAAAGTTTGGGTATGTATGTATTTGTGTATATACCTTCCTATTCTTGGGTCCTAAAATAACAACTGTGTAAGTATACAACAGAAATAGGTGACTTGCAACAACATAAAAAATTCTAGGGGTTCTTGCCAATAATAAACTCATTATGAGTGAATGTTTAAGAAACAAGAGCAATCTGAAGCTACAATCATTATGTGTAGAGCAAGGGAGGGGACAGGCACACACAGAGAGATGTATTGTGGCTTCATCCCTTTGTAGCATTTTGGGGGGAAAACTTCACTATTTCTTCTAATAAACTAGATATAGATCCTCAAGCAACAGGCAACAGACACTGAAGCAACCTATTTTATGAATATGATAAGCATATTATTCCTTATGCTCTTAGCGGACAGGTTGCTGTATCCTAGGTACAGCATGTCCTCGTGATTGATATAGGGATGCATTCTCCCGTCACTGAATTATCACTGAATGAGAGTTGGGCTTTTTTGTAGGCATAAGTCTTAGGCTCCTCCTTAGATTTTACACAGTGTTATCAATTCTATTTTCAGCCCAGTTGAACTGAAACATGGAATAAAGGTATCTGGTAAAACTCATTAGTACTCAATTTCTTTCAAAACTGGAACTGAGAGAAATAATATTAATGGGAGACCAGCATGAAGACTATATAATCCATCCATCCACACTCTAAAATTTGTCCCTGAATTAAGCCTGTCAGAGAGTTAGACTTGGAAAACAGTGTATTGTGGCTCGTGTAGAACTACTATGATTTCATTGACTTTGACATGATGGTATCCTGTATATAGTAAAGATGGTTGCAGGAAGTAACCTTATGAAGCATGTCTTTGACTTTATTATTCAAACATATTTCTCATTATAACACAGTTTCCTAGAATAATTGTTTGAAATAAGCCTGGAAGAGAAAAAATTTTCTGGGAAAAATGATAGAGGAGGTAATGTTGGGGAGAGACAAGGGAGCAATAGAGGTGAAAAAGTACAGTGTGTATGTGGGAAGTGATGGTTATCTCAGTTTACCTGGGGTGAGGCATACAACTAGGACTGGAAAATAGAAAACAGCCATATTGAATACAGGCCAAAGAATGGATGCTCTTTGGGAACGAAAGGAATAGCATTCATTTGTAAGAATATGATTTCAGTGGTTACTCTTTGACAGATACTGGATGTAGAGTGATAAATAAATGGACATAATGTTTGGCCCCCTGAAGCTTTTATGGCCAGTAAGACAGATAATAACCTGTAAGTAAGCTTCAATAAGGAAATGCTTATATTCTCCCTTGAGATTCAAAGAACTGATTGCTAGGAGAGAACAGAACGGAAGAAATCTTTAGAAAGGGCGAGTCCATCTCTGAGAAGATGACATTGAGCCAGAGACCTGAAGAATGAGAGGTGTTGTCCAGATAGAAGAAGGTGGGGAAGGGTGTTGGTGCAAAGAGGAACAAAGGTTGATAAGGCCCCGGAGTGGGAATTGTTCAGAGCCTGATGGAAGGAGAAAGACCAGGGAGACTGAAATACGGTGGGGGAGGAAGGAAGCAAGAGGGAAGATGGGCAGGTAAGCCACACCCAGTCATGTAGAAGACATAGTTTTGACTGGGAATTATTCTAAGTGCAGGCGCCTGGGTGGCTCAGTTGGTTGAGCATCTGACTTCAGCTCAGGTCATGATCTCACAGTCTGTGAGCACAGGTCGTGATATCACAGTCCATGAATTTGAGCCCGGTATTGGGATCTGTGCTGACAGCTTGGAGACTGGAGCCTACTTCACATTCTATGTCTCCCTTTCTCTCTGCCCCTCCCCCGTTTGCACTCTGTCTCTCTGTCTCTTGAAAATAAACATGTAAAAAACGGAATTTTTTTAGGTGCAAGCAGATGCTTTTTACAAACTTTTTGAAAACTGTGTCGTGTGTGTGTGCATACGCACACGTGTGTGTGGGGGGTGGTGCATGCATGTGTGTTACAATTGATTGATAATTCAGTACAAGGTATGGATCAGGGCATTTTTTAAAAAGTAGGGAGCACTGGAAAGAAGTTAAGGCTGGGCAGACCTTTTGCTAAAAATGTTAGCAAACATTTTTTGTAAAGGGCCTGATAGCAAGTATGTTGGGGTTTGAGGACCAGCCTGTCTCAGCCGCTCAACTTTGCTATTGTGATATGAAAGTACCCATTGGTGACACAGGAATGAATGAGTGTGCTCTGTTCCAGTAAAACTTTATTTAGCAAAGTAGGTGGTGGGGCCAGATTTGGTTCTGGGTCCCCGGGGCACTAAAGACGTGCCAGTGGGCATGAAGAGGAAGGATAGTCCAGGAAGGACCTAGGATGAATTGCTAGGCTTCGTGACTCCACACAGGCCCTGAGATGGAGGGCTTCTAGATATGGGGTTTAAAGTCTTGGATACAGAGAATGGTGGTATTATTATTAGCAGTAGTGAGGTTCTATGGAAATCAGGACAAAAAGCTGGTTTTAGAGGCAAATGATGCATTTGCTTTTCATTTCTACACAGCTTATACCAAATTTTCAATTGGATGTGGCCAGTGTGGAAACATTCAGAAGTCTTGCAGTTGGAAATGATATCCAAGGCGCACGCAGGTTGTGAACAAACTGTGTACTGGATCCCTTGTCTCTGTTGGAAGGCGGGGTGATTTCTCTGATCTGGCCCACAAGATGGCTATAAAGTGGTGGTCCCTTTACCATTAAGGGTCACTCTCTAGAAGGTGAAGATTCAGCTGAAAAATGCTCTTCTCTCCAAAGGGTTTTGAAAGTTTTATCCTCTTTACAGAGATGCATTTGTGTTTGAGTGAATGTGGTAAAAACCTTCATAGAGGCCACAGAAGTGTCACCAGCTAGACTCTAAGACCTGAATTTTACGTCTCACCTGCTTGTACTCACTGACCTTTGTCCCGCGTTTTTCCTGAAAAGCAAACTGTCCCTCGATGATAGGGACTGCCCTGGCAAGGCCTCCTGCCAGCCCAGACCACCCAGACTACTTTGAATTTAACCCCTGACATGCACCTGCATAGAGGGACCATGGAGTGGCCTCTAGAATGTCTAAAGACTACCTTTACCTCATTATAATATTAAAATCTATGTCCAAGATGGAGCACAAGCATCATTTGCATAACATATAGTGAGTATATAGGCGTGTTTCCTTAAGATGCATGGGTGACCTTATGCCTGCCTCTGCATACAATGACAAGGCTTCCCTATCTAAACATTCATCATAACCCTAAATAAAATGAATCCATTCACCTTTGCCCAGGGAGTCACGGCTCTGGAAGCCACTCCCTGTGATCTCCTTATTTGCTACAAATAAAGTTTATTTTGTGCGACAACTCAATCTGGTGCAGTTTCTGACTCACGGAGGGAGTGAACTTCTATTGGCTGGGTTACAAAAGATCAGTAATGCCTCCGGCTCTCTGCAGCGAGCACCGATCACCAGATGCCACGTGTGATTTGGACGCTTTGTCTCCCCCGAAGAAAACGGTCTTCTGGGGTGGATTTCCCAATTTGGGGTCACCCTTAGTTTTCGCGTATTCGTGTCTTAAAATAGATTGCTATCCATCACACTGATACATTTTGGATTTGCGTATCGTTTAAATCCTAGAAGATACATTTGTTTAGTGAAAGATGCAAAGTATGCCTGAAATATATCCTGCTGCCAATATAGGAGAGGATGGGAATCAGGGTGTAGCTTTGCTTCAGGTGACAGCATGGTTCTTACAGAATTCTGTGCTTTGCATTTTATGGGTGGGTTTGGCTAACGTGGGGCAATTGTACTCTTTGCTGTAGCCCTAAGGTTCTAAGACCAGGGTAGGAGGACAGGTGTTAACATCGGGTCTCTTATACATTTTAGGATAGTCGTCTAGCATAGCATAGTGAGACCGTCTATAACTTCTTGCCTCCCCTTTTCTTCCAACGTCTTTTCTAAATGCTCCCTGTATCCTATATTCTCACTGGGATGGCCGACCATAACAATTTCCTCCCGATGGTCATGTCTGCGCCAAGTTATATCTTCCATTTCCTGTCCCCTTCTTTTGGAGGAAACTCCTCCTCTGCCCGCAACCCTGGTCCTGTGATATAAACAAGGACTGTCATCATTTTACACGTCCTTGTTTCCCTGGTCACAGTGATGGGTCCAGAGATGGCCCGTGAGTTTTCCCTTGTAGGTTTTGAAATGGGAATTGCCCCGCTCTGGTGATGGAAACGGGGGCAAGTTTGCAGCGGCTGTGCCTTGTCCACAGCTGAGTGCGAGAGCCTGTGTGCAGACAGAGAGGAGGAGGAGCACCCAGGAGAACAGCACGCAGGCAGGACAGGGAAAGCCCAGGGGGATGCGCAGGTGTCTGTTTTCTTCTGAGGCCTGCAGGGCCACCCTCCCTGTCCTGCTCAAAGCTCGGGAGATAAGCTTTCTCTTTGATTCTCTGAGTCTCTGATTCTTACAGCAAATCCCCTGTTTGCCTAAGTGACCTAGAGTTGAGGTTCTTTAATTTGCCATTTTACAAGGTTTTGGAATGTGGGGATCAGGACCGAGCATCCTAACAGAGTCTTCTTCCACAGTCACACCACCAAAACAGTCATCTCTTCTGTTCGTTCTGAATGGATGAGTGGAGGCATCACCTTCATGTAGTTGATCAGAATTAGCCTCATGACGTTCGGAATTTTAGACAGGAGCTGTCCCTGAGAGCACAGGTCACTAGAACACTTGGGACAGGTCTTGTGATGAGAAATCACATTCTGTAGCCTAATGATAGCCAGCTAAGGAGGGATCAATGGGGGGAAAGATCTGGAGTCTGTCTCCCCAGGAAGGGTTTTTAGTTCTGGCTTTGAGCTCAGAGAAAGACCTGTATGACTCTCTTGGTTTTCCTTCAAGTGGCTCCAGTCCATTGGTCTATCTTTATTGTTCATGACTAAGACAATCTGACTGCTAAAACTTCCCTGAAGATGGCTTCTGCTTTCTTGCCTCCGTCTTAGAACAGAGTTCCCCTCCTCCCCTCACTTCTACACCTACTGAAATCCTATGTATACTTCAAAGCTTATTGAAAATGCCACACTTTCTATAAAGCCAATCTTATTGATCCCAGCTAAAACTAATCTCTGCCTCCTTAATTTACAGTAGGAATTTTATACTTCCCTTAGCATTTATGTATTACTTCTTCCAGTAGTCACAGGTCATTCTCATGCTAGTTTGTAAAATATTAGGCCAGGAGCTTGGCCTATATAATTTCTTTTTATTTTTATGTTTGAGAGAGAGAGAGAGAGAGAGACAGAGAAAGTGAGCATGAGTAGGGGAGAGGCAGAGGGAGAAAGAGAGAGAGAGAGAGAGAGAGAGATTGAGAATCCCAAGCAGGCTCCCTGCGGTCAGCTCAGAGCCAACTCTGAGGCTCAGTCTCACAAACCATGAGATCATGACCTGAATCAAAATCAAGAGTCAGACACGTAACCAACTGAGCTACCCAGGTGCCCCTGGCCTATATAATTTCTAAACTCTTGCAGTAATTCTGTGATTCTGTAATTTCTATAATTCTATAACTGTTCACAAACTTAGGGTGCAGATAAAGGCACTTTTAAAAATATTTTTAATGATTACCCTATATCTCTTATCCCTATTCTTTTTCCAGCTTTATTGAGATATAATTGACATGTAACATTGTGTAAGTTATACAACTTGTTCATTTGATATACTTACTGTTGTCAAACGATTACCACCCGAGCATTAGCTAACACCTCCATCACCTCATATAATTGCTTTCTTTTCTTTTTCTTTTTTAATTTAACATTTTATTTATTTTTGAGAGACAGAAAGAGACAGAGTGTGAGTGGGGGAGAGGGAGAGATGGAGGGAGACATAGAATCTGAAGCAGGTTCTAGGCTCTGAGTGATTAGCACAGAGCCTGATGTGGGGCTCAAACCCATGAACCCTGAGATCGTGAACTGAACCAAAATTGGACGCTTAACCAACTGAGCCACCCAGGAGCCCCCTACTATTTTTTTTTTTGTGATGAGAACATTTAATATCTACTCCCTTAGCAGCCTTATGTGTATATATATATATACATATATATATATACATGTTATATATGTGTACAGTATATATATGTGTACAGTGTATATATGTATGTATGTATAATAACACTATAATGTACAGTGTATATATATAGTATATATATTTATAGTATAATGTAGTATATAGTATATGCGTATATATATCTATATTAGGTCCTTTATTGTCAGGAGTGTGGTATGTCTTCCTTGATATTTCCCCTCTTCCCGAAATACCCAATGACTAAGGAAGGCTAGTTCCAATAGAAGTTTCTGCCATGAGGGTATCCACATGTGGCTATTGAGCATTTGAAATGTGGCTCATCCGAATTAAAAACTTAACTTTTTAATTTTATTTAATTTAATTAATTTAGATTCACATTTGAGCAGCTCCAATGTTTGCTCCAGCCTCTCTCCCCAAGTCGGGCATCACTGGACTCAGTAACCACAGTAGCTGATGCTCCCGTCACCAAATTACGTTGCTTAGTGAAGTTCACTGCTGCGTTGCCTTCTTATGGTTGTTGGTTACTTGCTGTGAAGGAAGAGGTAATAGAACCCTGTTTTCTCACTGCAGATCTTGGGGGGCATGATCCTACTCCCTCAGGCTAACCTTGCCTATGTTGCTCATATTTGGCCTCCAAGGCTGGCAGTCTTCTTATTCATGTTTCTGTGCAAAACTACCACCCAGGACTCTTGCAGCAACCAAGTCAGCGTCAGAGGGGATTCGGTTGTTTACCATCTCATGGGCCCAGAATAACAGACCCTTCTTTGTCTAGATATCCATCCATCCCTTGGAGGCAGATGGATTTTCCTTCTGACTCCTCAGAAGAACAAAAGACTTGCCTTTGGATTTCTCCAAAAATAGACCCTTCAACAAGGATTCAGCTATCAGGAGTTAATTTAGGAGGCAATGAGGTAATATCGAGAAGGAGGTCGAGAAGTAAAATAGGGAGGTGAAGGCTAACAGATCAGTTTCTCCAGGTACCTGAAGCTCAACCTTCCTTGGGAACTCTAGATGGTAGTGCAGAACACACTTCAGAGTTACCTCAGCTGAGAGGCAAGTAAAATGGTTTCTATCCACCCGCTCCCCACTGGTCATTGGCAGAGGGCTTCTCCTGCAGGCATGACCTCCCCAGTACTCTCGCATGCTCTCAGGGTGGTAGAGTGTGTTCCCACTGCCAGAAAAAAGACGTTAGGCTGAGTTACAACCATTTGCATGGTTGTAAGAAGTCAGTGGAGTGTAGGGGAGCCTGGGTGGCTCAGGCTGTTAAGCATCTGACTTCAGCTCGGGTCATGATCTCGGAGTTCATGGGTTTGAGCCCCACATCGGGCTCTGTGCTGACAGCTCAGAGTCTGGAGCCTGCTTTGGATTTTGTGTCTCCCTCCCTCTCTCTCTCCCCCTCCCCTGCTCATGCTGTTTCTCTCTCAAATATAATAAATAAATGTTTTAAAAAAGTCATTGGAGTATAGAGGTGAGTAAGAGAATGACAGTACATGCTCCAGGGTCCCGGACATTGAAGTCCTCAGACTTCCTTCTCTAAGACTGGCTGCCTTAACTGGTTCTGGGGTGCTCACACCTCCCTCCTAGGGTTGGTACCCCCAGAAGTTTTTCGCAAGAGAAGTAGAATCTGCTTATAATTGTAAAAGGGGGCATCTTCTCTGATAAGCTGTCCCATTTCAACTTGATTTGTCTATTAGGTAATAAACTGACCATTCAATAAAAACATCAAACAAAACTTGCATGTGGTCTGAAAAGCACAATACAAATTAAACTGAAACTACCTCCATAGGTCCTAACAGTAGCACCAGTTTTGTATAAAGGAAAGAAGGTTCGAATTTGAAGGTTCTTACAATTTCCAACTTTAAGTGCACACATTTTCATAAATTCTTGCCTTCTGCAGTTTCAGTAAAATGAGTAGTATGGCACTGGCAGAAGGTGAATGGGATATATGAGGTCCCAAGTGCACAAAGTGAAAAAACAATATTTGAAAGATAAACTTGTTCTTAAATAAAGTCAGGTAGGATTTAGTGATGTGAAAGCCACTCTGGAGGTGAGTCAGTGTTCCCTCATGGGGAAAGCTTTTAACTTTGCTTAAAATGGATCATTTTAGGGGTGCCTGGGTGGCTCAGTTGGTCGAGCATCTGACTTTGGCTCAGGTCATGATCTCGCGGGTCATGGGTTCGAGCCCCGCGTTGGGCTGTGTGCTGATAGTTCAGAGCCTGGAGCCTGTCTTTGGATTCTGTGTCTCCCTCTCTCTTTCTGCCTCTCCCCTGCTCATGTTCTGTCTCTCTCGGTTTCTCAAAAATAAATAAATGTTAACAAAACAAAATTTTAAATGAATCATTTTAGAAAGCTCATTGGTGACACTATCTCTTATCACTACTTCCCAAGGCCTGGAATAAAAGGATTTTTTACTTTACATTTAATTGCAAATTTAATTTAGTTTATATGCAAAGGTTTGCAATCTCTACAGATAGGTGAGGTGTCAATAATAGAGGGGCTGCTGGGCAGTCTCCTGCTTCTCATTGAATATTCAATGTGTGATATGCAGATTTATCTTGTAAATATCACTGCATATAGCTTTGTAAATTCAGAGATTCATCATCTATAGTCTAGCTTTGAATGTAGAGCAAATGAAGGAAGAATGGATTTTTTAAATGAAAAGATCAAAAGGATAATTAATATTTCATAATCCTAATTACCTTTCCACTGCACATTGATTTTTAATGCTACTTGGGGTGTAAGGTGTGATTATTGCTTTCATAGACAAATCAGATAATCTGGTCACAAACCCTAATGTTAAAAATGTAATGCAAACATCTTGTTTGGCTTGAGAAATTAGTTATCAAGTTCCTCAGTTAGCTCTGTGCTTATTCTGGGGAAATTGCATTACACAAGTGAAAAAGATTGTAAACTTTTTGAATAAGATGCAAATCATTAGAGTCTTGGGTTGGAGCCCCCTGGTGACAGATGTGTGAGGTGGTGGCTTGTGGAGGGAAGAGGAACCCTGACTCGAGGAGCATGAAATAAATCCTGTGGATCTACAGGCATGATAGGATTTTACAGATCACCTGGCACAGCAGATTGGTCAGTGCTTCTGTGCGAGTGGACACCTGATCCTTGATGCCGGACAGAATTACCTCTGCAAATTTACTCACTGATCCAGTAAAGGTGAGCCACATACACCAACCAGAGCTAGAGGGGATTGATGAGGACCATCTACTTCTGATTACGATACACTTTCCCTTTGGCCTTACTGTTCCTGAAACAGATTTTACACAATTTACAATCCTGAAACATTGGCTTTAAGACTCCAGTACTTTAATTCCTACTTCTGAGCAACTCGCAGATTTAGCTCACTTAACCCTCTCACTTTCTGAAATCTCAAGTCTTTCTCTACATTTCCCCTCCCCGCTCCAGTGACTCTGCATCAGCTGAAAAGTCCCTGCTTCAGTCTCTATTCTAGTGACTTAGCTCATCTCCAGCTGGTTACCTCCTGGACCTCTTTGGTACTGAGGTAGGATCTGGGGGAGAAAGGGTGGGAGGGATGCAGATCACAAACTCTTGGAAGGTGACTAGAACTTCACATTCTGCACCTGCTGCAGAGTGTGCTAGGATCAGAGAGGGCAAGGCAAGATGGGGGCCAATGTGGGAATCTTGGAGATTTAGGAGCAGGAGACCAGTTCTAATTTACAGGCAGAGACTGAATTTTATGTAAATTAGTATGCTAGGTTGTACTACAATAACACACAGCCCCAAACCACCGTTTTGAAACCTACAAGTTTACTTATACAAAGTATCCGGTGTGGTGTGCTCTAATGATCTGCTCCACACAGTCACTCAGCACCCCAAGCTCACCAGAGCTCTGCTGTTCTAGTATCTGCAACATCTGGGTCATGTAGACTTTGTATTCCACAGCAGGAGAAATTAGACCAGACACTCTAGCATAGCCTTTATCTGCCTCAGTGTGAAAGTAATATTTGTCACTTTTGGTCACATTTTACTGGCTAGAAGTAGAGCACCCTGCAATTTTAAGGGCATCAGGAAATGTAGAAGAGTGAGTATAATATTTGGTGAGAATTCTGTCTCTACCATAAGATCCATGGGTAAGAATCCCCTCAGGGGTGGGCAGGGGTTCTGCTGATGAAGTACAGGCTAGAAGTTTGAGGGAAGTATGTACAGAGGAATCCATCCAAAAGAGAGGCAGAGGAAGGTAACAGGAGAGCCTGATCTGGGAGAAAATAACAGGAATTCAGCTAACTGAGTTCCCAACCTGATGAGGAGGGTGGTCTGGGGCAGGGACTGACATGCAAGATCTGAAAGTAACTTTCTTCTTTTTTTAAGTTTTTACTTTATTTAATTTTTTAATGTTTACTTATTTTTGAGAGAGAGAGAGGGAGAAGAACAGAGAGAGAGGCAGACAGAGGATATGAAGCAGGCTCTGCGCTGACAGCAGAGAGCTTAACGTGGGGCCTGAACTCACAAGCCACAAGATTATGACCTGGGCCAAAGTCAGACATCAGATGCTTAACCAACCTCGCCACCAGGGATCCCTGAAAGAAACTTCCAAAGATCATTATTGCACATTATTATGAAAGCAGTGTAATAAGTGATTCCTGAATGTATAGAGAATTCATGTACCTTTAAAAGTCACATGCATTCTTGTGCAATGTTTTGAACCAGTCAAGCATCACTTCAGGAGGAAATGCGCTGTCTTCTGAGAATCACTTGGTTGAGAGCAATCACTTGATGGCTGCCATTTATACATGCATGACCCCATGTAATCTTCTCTGTAACCATAATAGCAATCCCACTTTACAGGTAAGACTACTGACTTTCAGAGAGGTTAAAGTTGAATACGTGGCAGAGTTGAAATTAAAAATCGAGGTCTCAATCTGACTCTGGGGTCTCGTATCTAATTGCTAGAATTAAATAGAATAAAATGTGTCTGGCATTGACTATGAGCTCAGGAACGTTAATTTTCTTCCTTTTCTCTTTCCCTCTCTCCTTCTCATCCTGGGACTCCAGCCAAATAACTCGTTGCTTGTTGAGGATTTCTCTTTCGAGAACAGCCAGAAACGCACGGACACTGTGATTTCTCGAACTGGGCAGGTGAGGGGAGGCAGAGCTGGTGGTACAGAGGATTGGGCACACGCTCTTGCTTCTGTTCTTCCCCCCCCCCCCCCATTTGGGGGCTGGGAGAGGTAGGTGGAGGAGGGGGCCAGAAAGAGTCCTTTGCCTCTTTACTTCCTCAAAAATAAGATTAAAGGCAGCAGCCCGCGCCCCTTCCTTCTCTCATTTTGCAGTATTTCTGTCCTTTAGTGCTGTTTTAGTTGTTTGTTTGCAGCTGGAGAAAGTGATTCACTTGGTAATGGAAACATTTCTCCTCTTTAAGCAGAGAAAGCTCTACCATTTCCCAGCTATTCTCAGCAATGAAGTCATTTTGACCTTCTTGAAAATATGTAGCTGCATCAGCCAGAACCTGGTGTCTATCTTAAGAGCCAGGTTCCTTGGGCAGTGGGGTTCGAGGGTGGGAGGTGGGAGGATGTGGTTCTCTCTCTTGAAAACAAGATTCTCTCTGTGCGTTTTTAAATTTAGAGACAAACGGGAGATGCCTCTTTATGGAACCCAGCGTGGATCCTGGGGATATGTCTTTTCCTTTATCTCATTCTATAAATAAACTGGATGACTTCCAGGCAAAAAGCAATGTGGGGCACGACTCTTAGTGTCTCCTATGGTGAATTACTCTGAAAACTCCGGATGCCACTTGGTATGAATTTCAGAGCCTCACAGAGTATTTTGAGTCTTCTTGCATGGGAAGTTTGATACTTTGTCTTCTTCATCTAGTTTTCGCTTAAAAAAATCAACAGACTCAGAGAACGATTTAGAATCTTTCTGTAATCAAATGCTGACAAATATCCACATCAGCCAAACGTACTGCTGATTTGCTTATTGCTTACGGTGTGATGGGTGATAGGCTATTTTCTTGGTAATTCAGAGGATAGTGATGATTCACTATCACTAGTCCCACAAGACCAAATTCTTAGTTAAAGTTCGTTAAATTCTGCTCTACTGACTTAATAACTGAGGTCTAAACCTAAGAAGTGCCTGCCTGCAGGTAGGAAACCAACCAATTTGTTAGTTTTTAGAATTTGAGCCTCAAAGATGGTTTTGGAGCCTCCCATCTTTTCTGTTCCTGCAAACTGCTATTGAGGGTGACACCTTAAATATTTTTTAAGTTTATGTATTTATTTTGAGAGAGACAGACAGTGTGAGTAGGGGAGGATCAGAGAGAGAGGGAGAGAGAATCCCAAACAGCCTCTGCCTTGTCAGCGCACAGCCTGATGTGGGGCTTTGCTGGAGGCCGGCTCTGGCAGGTCCAAGGGTCCCTGAAGGATGGACAGTGTCGGCGAGAGAGTGAGAGAGTCCTGAGAATCTTTCTGATCACCAGGCAGGCATCTCTGTCCTATCAGTTTTGGTGTCTTTATTTAAAGGTCCAACAACAACATGGCATCAAAAAAAGGAATTTTTACAATGGAAAACTCTTTGAGATAAGATGCTTTGAAAAGTGTACAAAAACAGGTTTTTCGGAAGTATTCTTGCAGAATAACCTCACTCATAGTGAGGTTAAGTAAATCTTACAACTAAGGAGGTAACAGGATGTTCTTAGTGAAAAAACAGAATGACATACATATTTGTTCTAAGTGAATAACACTAGGGTTAGGACATAGGTTAAGTTGTAATAGATAGGCTAGGGGTCATTTTATCTGGCTCACAAGAAGACGAATGTTTTTGAGTTGGTTAATAAGTTGTTTGTGGAAACTTTTTTGACTTGATGCTGAATGTGTAAACACCATGGGGGCCCTAATTGTGTCGGCCTTTGTTTTTGGGTTATGTTTTAGCTGCTCTTATCTATCCTCATCCCAGCTGCCAGTGTAAGGGAGGGTGTTTGTGGAAAGTAGGCCTTAGGGAAGGGACTGCTATACATCACCAGTTAGAAAAGGTGTAAGTATTAAGTTCTGCCCTTATCTGTTCCTTCACTCTAAATTAGGCTCTTTGTCTCGGGGCCAGGCTCAATTGTAACTCTTGTGTTCTTAACCCCCTATATTGTCTAAGTCTTGGATCTACAAGACCCATAAGAAGAGCCTTTTGAGAATCCACAATGCTTTCATCTAAAATCTCTTTTGAAGAGGCAGGAATATGCTTTTCCTTATGAGGTATCTGTGTGGGGAATATCAGTCTGATTTGGAATATTGTGAGGCCTGGTCCATACCAGTAGGCTCGTTTCCAACATGAGCCAGTAGTGGCAGAAGGAGATCCCAGTTTTTCATTTCTCACGGCACAAGGTTGTGCAAACGCTGCCATTTCCTTGCTGTGACTGTCATCCAGCGAGGCGGCTGTGGCTCCCAGCAGGGCTTGAACTCACAAAACAGTGAGATCATGACCTGAGCTGAAACTGAGAGTCAGACACTCAACCAACTGAGCCAGCCAGGCACCCTGAGGGTGAGGACACCATAAATCAGGATGGCCAGACTTGACCGTGGCGCACTGAGCCTTCAAAGAGAGAACATGTTGTATCTCCCCGACAGCCTAAGGGTTTAGAAAATCATTCTCCTCCATCTGCTTTGTATATGATGGGATGAGGCAGGATAGAGAATATGCCTTTATTTGGGGAATAGGCAACTATCCTGAACAGCTAATCCGATAAATCTACAGAAGACCACAGGGTAACTTGTTATGAAAAAATAGAGGAAGAATAAATCAACTCTGCAGAAATTGGTTGTCTATCAAATTTCCTTTTAACCTTATAGGAAAATCTTCCCATCCTTCTTCTGAACCCTTATGCTCCTGTTGTCAAAACCATCTACTTAGCAGTGGTACTTGTCACACTCTCTTCCTATTGTGAGTGAGATTTCCATTTCCACCTACTCTCTTAACTGGATGGGACATTCCTCAAGACAACGGTCTTAGCTTTTTAATCCTTTGTGTCCTTGCATCTTCCAGCTTTGAACTTCATACATAATGGTGCATAATGCACTAATCATTATTATGAATTATACATTATTATTATGAATTATGATTATGTTCATTATTATGACTCATATGTACTTGCTAAAAATTCAGTTGAAGTTAAAAGTACACAAGATACTCTCTTTCCCATAGATTTGTGTAGAGTCAAGACAAGTTTATCTTGACTCAGGACCAAAAGCTCCTCTGTAGGGAACTTTCTGTATAAAAAGCTTATATTTAGGATGCAGTTTAACTCAGTGCAAATTTAGCTTCTGCCACATGAAGGTTTATAGACTATAGGAAAGAAATAAAATAGTATCCAAGCACTCAATGAGTTTATAGTCTAGTGCATGAATGGTAAACAGATAATGTATATATCTATTGATGGTGGCTGCTTGGATTGCTGATGAGGATTATAAAGCTTGGTCTAGGTTCAGTAGGACTGAATGCTGTGATCAATTAGTAATCTACTATTTATTTAGGAATGGAGAATGGCAGCACAATGCTATATAGTCACAATCACCAATTTGCAGAATGGATTCAGAGTCTAGATAGTAGAAGAAGCTTATATATTTAGTAGAATGCAGTCAATTAATACTGTAATCAAATCTGTTTGGTACACAGTACCAATAAAGTATATAAATTACATGAAAGAATTCTCTATTAGTACGCTTCAGTCACCATAACAAAATACCATAAACTAGATGGCTTAACCAATAGAAATTTATTTTCTCATAGTTCTGGAGGCTAGCAGTCCAAGATCAGAGTTCTGGCCAGTTCAGTTCTTATAGGGCTCTTTTTCTGGTTTATAGACAGCTGCCTTTTGTATGAATATGACCTCTTTTTTGTGTTATGGAGGAGAAAGAGTGATACAGCCCTATGGGATCAGGGTCTTAACCTTATAACCTCATTTAACCTTAATTAATTCCTCAGTAGCCCCATTGCCAAATACAGGATTCCCCAGCTGTCCAAAAGTAGAGTGTTACTATCCTGAAATGGCATAAATCCAAAGTTATTGCCTGCTGTTGGAAAGTTCTTGTTACATCACTTCACTTTTACAAAAGATCTACATTAGTACCTGTCTTCACCAGCTGAGAAAAATCTGAAGAGAATTTTCACTGTTACTAAAAAAGCAGTTACTGTAGTACTATAGGTCTTTCACAAAAGGGAAGTGGTATAATAACTTTCAAAAAGTAGGGTATACTCATATCGCTACACTGGGGGTTAGAGCTTCAACACATGAATTTGGGAAAACACATTCAGTACGTAACAATATGTCATAGTAGGGATTTATGTCTCAGATTTGGAGAAGTGGATATCATAGGGGCTACAGATCTACACAGGGTTATCATTTTTAAAAAGGATGGCATAAAAATTGATTTCTTAATTTTTCACATTAGCTGCATTTATGAGTTTTAAACATATTTGACCTTATAGGCTGTTCATTGTAACTCGAGTAATTTATATAACACAACTTAAAAAATTATATTAAAGATGTCGGTAGTTCAAAGGAACAGGTCAACAGATTTGCAAACGCAAGTTAACAAAAAATCGTGTGCTTTTCTAAATCTTAGTCACACTTTAAAATAATAACCAACCATTACAAAATGTTCCCCTCCAAGTGATGTTAACTGCAAATGTTTTATCTTTGAATACGACACCTTTTCTCTACCAACATGCCTCACTTTTGTATTGATGTGTGCTTAGTAGACTGAAAATACCACCTTTGTTTCATTGTTATATCCATATAGTAGAATTAAAAAATGTGATTTCTTAAGGTAATATCTGCTCTCAGTAAAATTTAAATGTGGATCCAGGCTAGTTTTTGTTTTGTGTGTGAGGTTATTTTCCCTCAAGAAGATTCAGTTAGTGAAGTGAGGAGATACTAGAACTAGCTATTATCTCTAGAAAAATCGAAAATATCAGTGTTAGATTTTGACCCCATATAACCTTGCTCATCCCACTATCCCTTCAGGGTTTTATATTTCAGAATTTTAAAAAAATGCTTAAATGACATTTATTCTTGATTAGTAAAGTAAAAGCCAAACTGGGCTTTAATATAACTCTCAGCTTCACAGTGGTCATAATGCCTTGTCATTTTTTTGTCCTGACATGACTGAACTGTAGAACATTCACACTGATGATAAGACGGATTCCCTTGATTTTAATCACAAACAGGACCTTCATAAAATGTTTAATGAATTCTTGGTTCCATTTTAGGAAATTAACAGGAATATTGTGTTTATCCACAGTCCTATCTCAAAATGGTTTTCTCTTTAATTATTAACATGGGAATAATGCAGTAGCTCAGGGTGACACAGCAGAGTATGACTGAGTAATGATTGAAGTGCACACATGAAAAAGATCTGACAATTCTGTAAATAGGGAAGCATATAATTTAAAAAATTTAGTGTGGAAAAATCCTTTTATGCCTTTGAGACATACTATAACAGGTAGAATTATAATCTGATATACTCATTGATGTTTGTTATTATAGTATTTTTCCAATTAAAGATAAGAACAAAAAAAATATAAAAACCATATATAATTCCACCACTCAATGTTCGCTTAATTAATATATTAATAAAAAGATATCTACCATGGACATTTAATGTGCATCTTTCCTGTTTTCAAAATTGGAATTATATAACATATTTTAGAAGCCTGTATTTGCTTAATATTCTATTACAAACATTTTCTTATCATTATGTTTTTTAAATGTTTATTTATTTATTTTGAGAGAGAAAGAGAGCATGAGCAAAGGAGGCGCAGAGAGAGAAAGGGAGAGAGAGAATCCCAAGCAGGCTCCATGCTTTCAGCACAGAGCCCAATGAAGGGCTCAAGCTCATGAACCATGAGATCATGACCTGAGCCAAAATCAAGAGTCAGATGCTTAACCAACTGAGCCACCCAGGTGCCCCCTTATTGTTACATTTTAATTATATACAACTCTATCATGTGGATAATATGATAACTTATTTACCCAGTCCCCTACTGCTGAACATGTAATTTGCAACTTTCTGCTATTTTAAGTAATATTTCCTCAAATATCAGCTCATAGAATTTGCTTGTATGTAAGTTATTTTTCTTATGATAAATTCCTGAAAGTGGAAGTCGAGAATTAAAGGCCATAAATATTTTTATGGATCTCAATTAACAATTGCTTCTCAGAAAGATGTACCATTTTACATTCCTATCAGTAACTTGAAAGTGCCCCCTTCTCCACACCTTTGCTAACATAGAAGGTTCCAGTGACAAAAGGCATGATATAATATTGTCTTCTACTTATAGACTTAACTCTTGGCTCAGATCAGAAAATAGAATATGGTAGGATAGAAGGAAGCCTTGTCCATTTGTCTTATGATTATAAAGATGGATTTTAGATTGGTGCCTTTCCATTGGCCCATTCAGCAAATGTTTTCCTTGAGTGCCCCTTCAAAAAAGGAAAATGAGATGTAAAATTCGTATTTGACAACCTAGTAATATTCCTCGCTTGATGGCACATTAGCACCATGGTGCATCCCAGGATGCTCTCTGGTTTTCTAATTTCCCCTCCTTTCATCTGGACCCTCACTCTTTTTCCCTGTTCTTCCATAAACAACTATTCTAGTATGTTTAACATGCATATTGGATATGCATGTTCCTTGAAGGATATATAGGTTTTGTGGTTTTGAGAATTTGTTTTTAATTTACATAAATTGCATTCCTAACTGTTGTGTTATCTCACATTCTCCACTCCTAAACATTACACTAAAAACAAACTCTATCCTTGTTGTTGCAAGCATGTTTAGATTTTTGCCTGTAATTGCAGCAAAAGATTCCATGGTATCCACCCAAGGTCCAGAAAAGAAGGAAATTGTGCTCGATTCCAGAGAAGAAGATCAAATGTTATTTATTGAACAAAGGAGATCATGATCACTTATGTGACTACATATGTCTAAAATAGATCTGTAAGTTTCTGAAAGGGCTGTACGAACTCTTAGGAATGCTTACATTGATAGCACCCCCTTAGAATATCAGCATTCCTGGGAAGAATAAGATCGTTCTGTCCGTCTGCACACACACCCAATGGGGCATGTGCAGCAGCCATTGACTTTAGGTGGGAGCAGATGGAGTCATATTGGGGTGTACCTCTCTGGCCCTGCCATGGGGCACTACCAATGGGAACACAAGGCTACCTCACGTCTTGTGTCTTCAGCATCATTCACAATGGCACATAGGAGGTGCGCAAAAAATATTTGTTGAATGAATGAATGAAAAGGATCAATCTAGGATGAATCTTAGGCCAATGAGATAGGGAGACAAAAGTCCTTACTGCCGAGGCAATGAAGGATTTCCAAGGAAAGAGCTCATAGTTTATGACAGAATTCACCCATGTCTTGTTTGCCTTCTCTTCCTGAGCACATAGAACACTACACCTCCTAGCCCTTTTGCAGTGAGGCAAACCATTGGAGTACCTGAAGCTGATGAAATTTACAGGAAACTGATATGTACTATTCCTACCTCCAGGCACATTAGAGCCAGTGTGTCACTTCCAAGCTCTCTCTTCCCTTCCCTGGTCTAAGAGGTCACATGTTCCAGATGGTGCAGCTACAAGGTGGCAAATCATTAAACAGCCTTGGACGCTGGGGCTGATGTGGGGAGAGATCACCCCCTCCCTCTCTTTGCCAATCCACATGGGGAGGGGTTTTGGAAGTGTTGGAGAGGGGGTTACATTTTAAGCAGTGTGGCCAGGGAGGCCCTTACGGTGATGTTGAAGTCAAGACTTGAAAGCCTGAAGAGTAAGGGAGTGAGACACGCAGGACAGATGAGCAGAGGGAGCAGTGAGTGCAAAGGCCCTATGGTGGGACTAAGTGTGGTATGTTAAAGGAAGCGGGACAGAGTCAGTGGGGCTGGAGCAGAGTGAACAAAGAGGAAAGTAACAGAGACAAGGCAAGACAGGCAACCAGAGGCTGGGAGAACAGATTCTAAGGCCCGGATAGGTCATTTTAATGACTTTGGCTTTCACTCTGAGTAACTTGGGGGCATTAGAGAGTTCTGCATATCGGAGCGACATGACGTGACTTCTATCTAGCCTGTGTTGAGAATAGACCAAGGGGGGGCAAAGGGAAGAGGCAGGCTATGCAGTTAGGAGGCTATGGCAATAATCCAGGCAAGGGGCGGTGGTGGCTTGGCTTAGGGCGAAAATAGGAGTGATGTGAAACAGCCACATTCTGGGTATATTTTGAAGTAGATCCATGAGATCATATAGATTATAGATGATTAGAGGAGGAATGTGAGAGAAAACGTCAAGGATGAAACTTTTGGCCTGCGTAGCTGGGAGAATGGAACTGCCATTTGCTGAGATAGGGAGCCTGCAGGGAGAGCGAGTCTGGGAGTCTGTCAGAAGTTCGTGTCCGGACAGGTGAGGTTTGAGGTAGCCATTGGACACACAAGTGTGCATGAAGGAAGGTGTAAGCGTGAAGCTGGCAAGGTGGCTGGGCTGGTGAGGAGGAAAGGGATGATGACACTCTTTACCTAGGAGACTGAGGTCCAGGCTCTCCAAGTGGAGACCCAAATCCTAAGGGCACTCGGGAGCCCCGTCCATGATTTCTGTTGGGCAGGCTGGCCTGGAACCGAGGTTCCCACACACGGTGATGAAGCTGAGCTTCTATAAGACTAGCTGTTGATCTAGCCACACCTGCATCTCCATATGACAGTGATCCACTTGGCAGGCAGAAGGCAGGAATTTCACACTCTGTGCCTGAAAAATCACCTGAAAGCACCATTCTCAAAGCTTCTGCCTCCTTGGGTCTGTGTTCATTTCCAGGTTTTCAGATCTCAGGGGTGGACACTGACAGTATATTTGCAGGCGAGGCGATTTCTGCGTATTCTTCCAGCATAAAAAATTGCATTTCCACATGAGAGTCATTTGGTTTTTGAACCTGTTACCATAGCAAGAACTGTATTTCCCAGCTTTCTCTGGTGGTATTGTTTATATGTCTCAGCCAACAACATCTAAACCTTTTTTTTTTTACTCACTTGGAAGTGCCATTTATTCCAGCCCTTTGCTTCATGAAACATTTATATATTGTACGTGTGAGCCTTAAATGGGGAATTTTACATACCACCCCCTTCTTTTTGGAGACACGATAAAGATAGGTTTGTGTGTTTTCCGAAACCAGCCCTTCACTGTGGTTCTTCACGCGTGGCACATTCCACTCCTGAATGTTGCACATGCATTGAAACTTGACAGCAGCCTGTCCACGGCTGGTAAACAGTGACTCATTCTGTGTGCTTCAGTTCCGTACAAGTGCCATTTCTGGGACTAGTACTCATCTAATGCCTTGTCGGTTGTTATTTCTGTTTATTTCCTCGTTTATTTACATGATTCCTACTTTGTGGGCTTATTTTGTGTTTTTTTTTCAGTCCTCTTCCTGCTGTTTTAGATTTCCTTTGTTTTCTCATTCCTTGCTGAGGGGAAGCTGCATGCGTTGCCCAGACACGCCAGTCTCAGGGGGAAGTGGAGCTTTTCTCAAAAAGGGTTCAATGTTGTATCCTTGACCTATGGAAGTCATGTAACTCAGATGCTCGTGTGGGCGATCCCCGATAAAAAAGAGAGCCTGGGGGCGCCTAGGTGGCTTAGTCGGTTGAGCGTCCGGCTTTCGCTTGGGTCATGATCTCGCGGTTCGTGGGTTCGAGCCCCGCGTCGGGCTCTGTGCTGACAGCCAGCTCGGGGCCTGGAGCCTGTTTCGGTCTGTGGCTCCCTCTCTCTCTGGCCCTCCCCTGCTCGCGCTGTCTCTCTCTCTCTCTCTCTCCTAGAAATAAATAAAATCTTTAAAAAAAAAAAAAGAGAGCCTGTGTTCAAACAAACTGTAAGGTGAAATACTCTCAGTGGGGGCATTATGTAGAGCCCAAACCATGATCAATCCAGAAACTGTTGGGATTGAGGGAGCCACAAAGGCATAACTACAAGGTCCCTGATTCTGAAAAAGTGAAGAGGTCATTTCTCACAGCAGTCCTTAACATGGAGGGCAGGGTCACTGTGTGTGTTAATGTAGAGTGTATTCTACACCAGTGTGCCCAGCTGATGGGCAGATGGGGATTAGAATGCAGCCTGTGGTCCACCATGCACCCTACCTGTGATGGTTAATGTTATGCGTAAACTTGACTGAGCCATTGTGCCCCGATATTTGGACACACATTGTTCTAGGTGTGTCTGCGAGGGTGTTTCTCGATGAGATTAATATTTGAAACAGTAAGCTGACTAGAACAGATTGCAGTCCTTCATGTGGGTGACCCTCATGCAGTCCATTGAAGACCTGACTAGAATAAAAAGTGGAGTAAGGGAGAATTTGCTCTCTGCCCACTGCCTTTGAGTTGGGATTCTGCCTTTGGACTTGGGTTCAGACTGAAACCTACACTGTCAGCTCTCCTGAGACTCCAGCTTGCTGACTGTAGATCTTGGGACCTCTCAGCCTGCATAACTCTATGGGCTAATTCCTTATGTTACATACAAGAAAAGATACACTACTTAAGATACCACTCTTCACCCACAGTTTTGCAGCAGCTCTGGTAATGGGTGTGGAGTTGGGTAAGGAGAGGTGGGAAGGGGGCTGAAAAGAATAATTTGAAGCGTCTGATTTTCGCTTAGGTCATGATCTCGCGGTTTGTGGGTTCGAGCCCCGCGTCGGGCTCTGTGCTGACTGCCAGCTCAGAGCCTGGAGTCTGTTTCAATCTGTGACTCCCTCTCTCTCTGACCCTCCCCTGCTCACGCTGTCTCTCTCTCTCTTTCTCCTAGAAATAAATAAAACATTTAAAAATTTTTTTAAAAAAAAGAAAAGAATAATTTGAAAAATGTATCCCCGTCCATTTCCACGTAGCTTAGAGTTGGCTGTGCTGTAAAGCTCCTGGTCTCAGCAGGAATTTTAGAATATGGGTGATTTTTCCAGAGGAATAGAAGCAATTAAGAGCTTTAGTTTCTCTGCTACATTAGCGGTGAACCCTGAGGATGCCTTTGCTTGCTAGAAGGAGATTTAGCAAAACAGAGATGAGTAATATCCATAGAAAATTACTCAAACTTTGCATTTTGGTTATGTAATTTGCACTTTTCAAAACAAGCTCCTCTCATTGGATTAATACAAACAGGGATGACTGATACTTGTTAGCTTTTGCATTTTAAAGGTGTGCAAACAGAGCCGCAGAAGGGACATCTGGATGTCCCTGTGGCTAGGTGGTGGCTAGAGGTGAAGTCTGCCCTCGAGCTGAGTGGCTGTCCAGGCTCCTGCGTTCTTTCCAACCTTCCTCATGGGCCTGATGGAACTCTCAGAACATCAGTGCATTCTTTCTAAGCATTTCATTAAAAAAAAAAAAAAAAAAAGAACTGTATATTCAGGAACATACTTTCCTTAAAGAACAAATACTAGAGATCCCAGCTGGTGCAGATTTTTTTTTTTTTAATTTCCTGAGAAAATGGCCATGCTTATTTGGGCTGAATTATATATTGTAATCTAATTTTCTACTTTCATTGTCCAGAGTCTCTTTTAACTGCTGTAAACTCAAGAACCCACACATATACAAACGTGCACACATGCACTCACTTCACATACATATATCGCAGGTTTTGTTCAGTTTCTATTTCTTTTTTTTTTTAATGTGTATTTATTTTTGAGAAACAGAGAGAAACAGAGCATGAGCTGGAGAGGGACAGAGAGAGAGGGAAACACAATCCAAAGCAGGCTCCGGGCTCCGAGCTGTCAGCACAGAGCCCAACGTGGGGCTTGAACCCACGAACTATGAGATCATGACCTGAGCTGAAGTTGGACACTTAACCAACTGAGCCACCCAGGCGCCCCAGTAATTTTCTAAAAGAGCTCTCAAAGTGTACATTCTCAAGGCAGTGTGATATTACACAGAAAACTGCAATAGAGGCTAAATGAGAGGTCATGCTTTAGTACCTGACATATTGCCCTCAGAATAAGAATTATTACTGGTGATCATCCATGGGGTAAGGAGAGGAAGGAAGGGAAAGAGTACCAGGGATCTTATGAAACACCTGAGAGTTCCTTCTTCTGCCCTAGGGAGAAGATGAACGTCAATGAACTAGAAAACCAATGTTTTGTTTTGTTATTCAGCTGTTACCCAAATTGGTTCCCTGATTTCTTACACTTTTATGTAACCTTGCCTCTGGGGCATTTAATACACATTAAAGCAACACAGTCAGCCACACTTCCAACTCTGGACAGATGCTTGTGGGAATAGACATTATGTTTATGAGAATGAATAAAAGATTCCTAAACCATTTTCTAAAATTTTGCGGTCTTCATAGTCATACATCATCCTAGAAGGGTTGGCTGAGGTTCTAGCCAAGAGTATTGAAGAGAAAATGGCGGAGGCAGATCTCAGTCAACCCCTCAGACTTATCTTTACCTGATGTCACTGCCTACCAAAACCCAGATTCTAGTTCTCAAGGCAGCACCCTGTGAGGAATAAAAAGGAGTTTAGTGAACACTCCTTGGCCCCAGTTAGCTGCTACCCTCCTCAAGGAAACAAGACTCTCAGGAATGCAAGAATGATAAGCCCTGTTTCCCTGGCTCACCCTCTCCTTAGACATGATTGAATATGGCCACAACAGAATTTCTTCTAAGCTAAGGAATTCCTAAATTCTAGGGAATTTCCTCTAGTCTACCAACCTCCTATATGCCATTGGTGTAAGTCAGCGCTTCTCAAACTTTGATGTTCCTATCAATCGCCTGGAGATCATCAAAAGGCAGTTTCCTATTCAGTATGGATGAGGATTCCATGAGGCTGCTGCTGTTGGTCCACAGAACACATTATGAATAGTGAAGGCCCAGAGTGAAGTTCATTCCTCAGGTGTTTGTTCCTTCTCTGCTCTTCCTGTTGATGCCACCACCATGCAGCTGGAATGCCCTACTGCTGCCCGTCTGTAGCTGAAAGAGTGTTTAAGACTCTTCTTCCATCACGCAAGCCTGCTTAGAGCTCATCTGATCAAACTTCTCACTTCCAGTTCTTTCACAAGCCCTCAAAGGATATATGAAATCACTTTCAGGTTCCAAGGAGCTTGGAATGAGCTTTCCAGAATGCACACTTCCTCCGCTTCCCTGAATATTCTCCCAAACACTGTGTCAGATCACAGTGTATAGAAGGTAGCATTAGCCTTACAATCGAATTCACGGCTTCTCACGGACAGACAAGTGGTTTAGATGCAACTAGGAATATAGGATGCTCTCAGGCATCCCAAAGACCCAGAGATGAGTGTGTGAATGAGGTTGTTGCCAGGACTCTCAGTGCAAAGAGAACAAATAAAAATGGTGTCAGGGAGGCAGGCACAGGGGTCTGTTCCACGTGCTATCTTACTGACTGATCACATCGGAATCAGCCGAGAAGCAACCTTCAAACACTCATTTCCAAGGCCTCACCCCTGGCGAAAGGAATTGGCATTCCTGGGGGGAATCTGTACTGTTACAAATCTTGTACTGTTACAGTGGCTTGCTGTGCTGATGAACAAGTATTAAACACCTGCCCATTACCCAGTCACAGAGTTACTGAGTATCTTTCAGATCAGGTGTAACACACACAACTCCTTCCTCCATTGCTCTCCCAGCTCAAAGCAGAAAGTAAACAAACTAGAAATAATTGCAAAGGATTAAAGTTTTGTGAGAGTGGTGAACTCATGATGAAGGAGTAGGTTGTTTAGATGACCCGATTAGTGATGGTATCTCAGGGGCAGTGACATTAGGCTGTGACTTGAAGGGGTAGGAATCACCCAGCATCATAGTGGTGCTGAGGCAGACAGCATCATCGATGAACATTCCCCTGGGAAAGAGCAAGTTTTATGAATATCTGTAGGTACCACTGGACAAAACAAAGAAATGATTATAACTCCTGTCCTTACAAATTATTCTGCCATTAGGGCTCTTTTGTTTTGTTTTGTTTTGTTTAGGTGGCAAAGGCATAAAGACTCCATTTCTGTCAACTTTGGAGCCTGTTCTCATTCTTTTCTCTACCACTAATGCCAAAAACTTGGGTCTCATCGGACACACCAACGAAGACCTCTGCACCACTCCGTGAAGGCTGTATGCAAGGTTGGGGGCCTGAGAGCCCCCTGCAGGGTCCTCAGACTCTTCCAGTCTCTTCTGGTGGAGGTGATCATCAGGATGATGCTCCATATTGACTGTGTGCGTCTGGCCTGAGCGCCATCTGTGAAATGGGATAAGAATGCCTCTCCCAGCGTTGATTCCTTAAAATGCTGTGCCTCATCCATAATAGTTCCTGTCCAGTCACCATGTGATTATGGCACCTTGGAATGTCCCATTCTGAAATGCAATCAGTGCACCTCAATTTTCAGTTTGTCATTTATCATTTATTTATTTATTTATTTAAATATAATTTATTGTCAAAGTGGCTAACATACAGTGTGCTCTTGGTTTTTGGGATAGATTCCTGTGGTTCATCACTGGCATATAACACCCAGTGCTCATCCCATCAAGTGCGCTCCTCAATGTTTATCACCCATTTTCCCCTATCATTTATTATTTTTAATTAATGGGAGCATTATAAGCCAATACCTCAGGTGCTACAGATGCTGCCAGGGCCTGGCCATTTGAGAAACTGTCAAAGAGAGCCTGGGTGGCTCAGTTGGTTGAGCGTCCAACTTCAGCTCAGGTCATGATCTAGCCATTCATGGGTTCGAGCCCCGCATCGGGCTCTGTGCTGACAGCTCAGAGCTTGGAGCTTGGAGCCTGCTTCAGATTCTGTGTCTCCCTCTCTCTCTGCCTTCTCTCTCTGCCTCTCCCCTGCCTCCTCTCTCTCTTCCTCTCTCTCTCAAAAATAAATATTTAAAAAATTAAAAAAAAGAGAGAGAAACTGCCAAAGAGGGTCTTCTTAATCAAACTGGCACACCCTCAGGCCAGCTGATTTCTGTGTTAGGAGGAAAGCTATCTTATTGAGCAAATGTGTGAAGGGGCATCTTCACTTGTGAGAGTCTTAACTATGTCTATTTCAGGTAGTTTCAGGTAGTTTCTTAACTATGTCTATTTCAGCCAAGGGGCTGGAAATTTCCAGGTCACATGGGGGTGGGTCTGCATAGGGACAGGCAGGCATAGGCCAGTTCCATGGGAACTGGCCTCGAAGGTCACACCTGTCAGGCAGTCCTGGTTTTAGCACTTTCTTCCTTTTCTCTACTCCAGGGGTCACGATTTCTCAAAGATACTTCAAATGACCAGGGCAGGCAAGCGTTCCAATGGACATCTGGGATGTTTGTGATCTGTTGCTTTCCCCTCTAAAGACCTCTTCAAGAGGTGGCCTCTCTATCACGCTTTTCCTGAATGCACACCCAAATCTGGGCATCCCCGAGGCTGAGCTTCAGATGCTTTACTGTGCTCCTGCAACACTTTACTTGCTTCGTGTGATGAAGGGTTCATCAATGAGTAAGACAGGTCCCTGCCCTCCAAAAAAAAAAAAAAAAAAATCAATAGGTATCCAACCAGCAATAAAAGAAGAAAGACTGTGATAACTGCAATAATACAGATCAAAAAGAAGTGTTGTTTTTTTTTTTTTATTAAATGGGCTGTATTAGTTTCCGGTTGAGGCTACAAATTTAGTGGCTTAAAACAACAGAAATTTATTCTCCCATGGGAGGCCAGAAATCTGAAATGAGTCTTTGGAGGCTAAGATCAAGATATCAGAGGGGCTGCATTTCCTCTGGAGGCTCTGGGGAGGATCCGGTAGTCCTTTACTCACCACTCGAATCTTTGCCTCTGTGGTTACATCCCCTTCTCTTCCGTTTGTGAAATCTTCCTTGCCTCCCTCCTGCCAGCATACATGTGATTGCATTTATCCGCTAGGATAAAGCTAGGATGGTTGCTCAATCTCAAGATCCTTAACATAATCACATCTGCAAAGTCCCTGATTACCATTAAAGGTAATATTCAGAGATTCCGCAGACTAGCACATGGATATCTGAGATGCGGTCATTATTCAGCCCACCCTGGGTACCACTCTTATTTATTATTTCACTCCTTCCCCCAACCAAATGGTCTACAGTTGTGATGTCCAATATGGTAGCCACTTATTGGTGGTCACAATATTGGTAGTCATGTGTGGCTGCCGAGTGCTTGAAACATGACTTACTTGGACTGAGATATGCTGTATATATAAAATACAAACTAGATTATGAAGTCTTACTACAAAAAAGATGCAAAGTATTTCACTAACAATTTCTATGCTGTTTACATGTTGAGTAACATTCTGAATATAATAGGTTAAATGAAATATATTAAAATTAGTATCACCTGTTTCTTTTTGCTTTGTAAGTGCAACTACTAGAAAACTTAAAATTATATCTGTGGCATGCATTTGTGGTTTGTGATATATTTCTCTTGGACAGCGTTCTACACCATTTACAAGAGTAATTCTCAAATGGCTGCATAGCAGCACCATGTGGGGAGTTTTTAAAAACTCCAATAGGCAGGCTGCACCCCAGACTCATTAAATCAGAAATCTCTAGGGAGAGACCAAGGCATTGGTATGCATTAAACTCCCCAGGTGACTCTAATATGCAGCCAAGGTTGAGAATCTGTGGGGTAGGCATCCAGAGGGGGGCTAGTAGTGGAAATGGCATTAATGGTCCAGGGACTATCAAATGGATCTATCCATTTTCTTTATAAACAATAGGAAATAGGGGCTTCAGAAGTATCCCGTTTTTTGTTTTCCTCTGTCAGACACATGCCACACAGCACCCACAGAAAGTTGTTGGGGGAGAGGACAGAGCAGCTGTTTTCATGACTCAGAACACTCTTGGGAATCTCAACACTCTGAGAGTCAGTCTGGCTGGACCTCTCTCCCTTGGGTGCTTCTGGCAGTTAAATCAACCCTCCCTTTGCAGTCAGTTTCTACCATCATAGCTGACAGAGCAAGATACAATATAGGCCAGCAAGCTCCTAAATGTTCTATTTGTGGGGATGGACGAAGGCAAAGCATCTTCACAGAAGCTCACAGTGAAAGCGTGTTTTGCAGGCATCCATCAGTAATACCCACCACCACCAGAGGCTCCTGTTACTGCTGGAATTCCCAGCCATTTCCCAGTTCCACACAACGATCCTGTTCTCTGGATCTGGACTCAGAATTAGATAACCAAGCAAAAATCCAGTGCACTTCATTGAGTCTCAAAGTATTCCCTGGAAATTGGTTCTTAGTGGAGCAAGATGGATGTTTCAGTAGCTTCCTATTACCTGACAAAACACAGATTCAATGAGATAAACCACAGCCTTGTTCATGAAGTACGATTACTTATGTCTGGCATCATCAATGAATAAAGCCATCACCTGAGTGCATCTTTCAGCAATTTGAGGCTAACTCAAATTTAGGTCATTAAAACATCATATTTTCCTACATTTAGACAATTTCAAAGAATTTTCTGAACTGCATACACTAAATGGTAATTAATATTTTCAAAAGGAAGAGGTCTTATATATGTGGTGCAGGTGATGAGGCTTTCCAAAGAAGGGGGATAAAAGAATTGAACAAAGGCCTTGAGCAAGCTTGTTCCCTCCCTCCTTCTCTCTCTTACTGAATGTTGACTGTAGGTTAGAAAGTGGGCCTTGTCTTCAAGGAGTTTAGTTGCTACTAGAGGGAGAAAACCTCAAAATACATGAGAAAGAGAGAGAGAAAAAACATTATAAGGTTTATGACTGGAGACAAGAGCTCCCTTCTCCTTTTCCCCTTCCTTCTGTTTTCTGCATACATGTATGTATATGTATACATGTGTATATGCATGCATGTGTACATATGTGTATATTCATGTATATGTGTGTATATGTGTATATACATGTATGTGTATGTGTGTATCAGGTAACTTGCAAAGATACATAAGGAACAAGATAGAAGAAATTAAGAGGGAGAAATTTAAGGTAAGAAAATGATAGAGGTCAGGTTACTCAACAAATCATATTCCTTAAGTCTTATCTAAATTGCTAAGGGTGGGCCACAAATTTATATCTGACTTCCCCGCAGCCAGAGCAAAGAGAAATGCACACCAATTGCATAATTCACAGTGTCTGTGAGATTGAAGCTAATGGGTCCAAGGAACCCTATGGATTAGGGTTCTGCATCATAACAAGGCATATGGATACATTCAGCAATGTCCTCAACAGCACTTCTAATTGCATCAAGAAGTTTCATAGGGCATGGCAGAAGTCCATAAGGTTTGGAGAAGTGGAAAAGACATTACATTAAGTTCTAGCTAGAGCTAAAGTATTCTGTTGGGATTGGCTGGGTTAATATGAACTTCCACTTATAATTTCCTATAGCTCAATATTCTGTCTTAGGTGCTAGGCTAGAGGTATGCACTAGAGATTATGGGAGTGGAGAGGGATACTCCCTTCTGCCTTCATCAGAGAAGAATGGGCTGATGCCACGGTTCTGGAGGAGATGATGCCAGTAGAAGGATGCAGTGGGAGCTGTCCAGGGGGAAAAGGCAGAGACGGCATTCCAAGCATTAGAGAATAGCATCAGGGGGCACAGAGGAATAGAGAGGGCTGATAGGATCTATGGGCAGTTTGGTACTGGTGAAGTCTGAGATATGAGGCAAAGGTATCACTGGGTAGAGGCAAGGGCCATACTGTGCCCATCCTATGTGCTCTACTAAGGAATATGGCTTTGTTCCATGGAGAATATGGCTTTGTACCGAGATGCCACTGAAGGGATTTAGGCAGGGGAGTTATATCTGCTAACTATTGTATTAACGCTGTATAATGTATCTCACCAAATTCCAGTGGCTTAAACAACAGTTACATATTCTTGCACACTGATGCTAGAGTTTTGCAAGATGAGGAAGGCTCTACATCAGGGTGCAGGTCTGTAAAATGCATGAGGTGGCACTCGCTGGGCCCAGACTGAAGGAACAGCAGGTGCCCAAGGTTAGTTCTTCTGTCAGTGGTGGAGGTACAGGGCGGTGAGGGACAAATAGGAGGGATACACCCTCAGGTATACCCACATTCCAATAGCAAAGCAAGTCCATGGCCAAGTGCAATACTCCTGGGGAGGAAAGATAAACCCTACCCCCTCCATGGGAGCTGCTGCAAAGTCACATCTGATATGGATTACACTGGGAGCCTGTGAAGAACTATGAGCAATGATTCAATCTACGTACGGGGTGAAGCAAGTGGACTTGACTTTACAGATAGTTTACTTAGGCAGCTGTGTGGAAAGCAGGTTCCGGAGAGGTGATACTGGCATCAGAGGAACCAGGGAGGAGCAGCAGGTGAGACCCAGTGAGGCAATAGTGAGCGGTGATGAAACAGAAGTAATTCAAGACAACAGATGAGAGGGGCGCCTGGGTGGCTTAGTCGGTTAAGCTTAAGCGTCTGACTTTCGCTTAGGTCATGATCTCGCGGTTCGTGGGTTCGAGCCCCGCGTCGGGCTCTGTGCTGACTGCCAGCTCAGAGCCTGGAGCCTGCTTCAGATTCTGTGTCTCCCTCTCTCTCTCTGACCCTCCCCTGCTCATGCTGTCTCTCTCTCTCTCCTAGAAATGAATAAAACATTAAAAAAAAAAACAAAAGATACAGTTCTCAAAACAATTTGTCTTAAAAAAAAAAAAGACAACAGATGAGATAAAACCATCAAGGCTTAAGGACTTAACTTTAAAAAAGGTAATAGGTGGTTCCTATTTCCCGACTGCGGGCTGCCCAAATATAGTATCAGTTGTAACCAAGTAGCATTTCTATCTAACTTGATAAAGCACTTCATGTACATTATCTTATTAGCTGCCTCAGGCCCACTAAAGTTAGATGATTTGTTCAAGGAGAAAAATTCACAAGTGACGGAGACAGGAGTCATGTCTTTCCGACTTGTATTTCCTCCTCTTGTGCCAAAAGAAATCTCAGGACATGGGTTGAGGAAAGTCTTCTACGTACATGAGAGAAGGGGAGGGATCAAAGCCAAATTTCACTCAATATAGTTAAACCCAAGGAAGACTTTATGCAAGATTATTGTAACAGAAAAGAGAGAGAAAGTGTGTGTGTGTGTGTGTGTGTGTGTGTGAGAGAGAGAGAGAGAGAGAGAGAGAGAGCTCTACTCTTTTTTTCCTAGATAATATGCTCTCTTTATTTTTTATTTATTTTTTTTACAAATAGTTTATTGTCAAATTAGTTTCCACATAACACCCAGTGCTCATCCCCACATGCCCATCCCTCCTCCCCCCCACATCCATCAGTCCTCAGTTTTTGTCAGCATTCAAGAGTCTCTCATGGTTTGTCTCTCTCCCTTTCCCCCACCATTTCCCCCCTTCTTCTCCCCCTTGTTCCTCAGTTAAGTTCCTCCTAATCCTCCTATACGTGCAAACATATGATATTTGTCCTTCTCTGCCTGACTTATTTCGCTCAGCATAACACCCTCAAGGTCCATCCACGTTGCTACACATGGCCAGATTTCATTGTTTCTCATTGCCATGTAGTATTCCATGGTATAGATAAACCACATCTTCTTGATCCATTCATCAGTTGATGGACACTTAGGCTCTTTCCATGTTTTAGCTATTGTGGAGAGTGCTGCTATGAACATTGGGGTACAGGTGCTCCTATGCATCAGCATTTCTGTATTGGGTAGAACTCTACTCTTCTGGCATAAGAAGCAAGATGGCTTTTCAGCCCTGGGGTGGGTTACCAGGAAAGTACTGAAGGACACTGCCAGTGGGATGGGGAAGGGAGAATTGAGTTGGTCATTGTGATTAGATCATTTATGTTTACTGATTGGTGCTTAGTGAAGTTAGACTTCTCCCCTGAAGGAGAGATGGAGGGCTATTTTCCTTGATTATTACATTTCCCAGGGGTGGCTCCCAGGTCCTGGAGAAGGACATTCCTGGGTGGTGAAACTGGGTAAGAAGCTGGGAGTTGATTTACATCTCAAGGCAGCACAGAAAGAATTCACAAAGTTAGTGCAATAAGAAAAGGGAGGTCCGGGACCTCCAGAAGGAAGGCACAGGTCTGAAGTGTAAACAAGCTCAGAAGAACTTTAAGGTCATCTTGCAGTCATCTTCCTTTGCTCTGCCGGAAGCTAACTCTCAGATGTCCCCATGTGATTGGTCAAAGATGGCAGCTTTATGGAGGGACACACAGTGGCTCAGTGGAGGGACTCAGATTTAGAGCATCATCTCACCAGGTGGTTATTCCCTTTGCACCCGGGTTTACCAAAGCCCTGTGGGGGTAGTCCCTATGGTTTTCTGGCCGGGTCTCCATCCTGAAGGGGAAAGTGTTCATCCAAAATGACATGCGGGAGGCACCTGAGTGGCTCAGTCAGTTAAGCGTCTGACTTCGGCTCAGGTCTTTATTTTATGGTTGGTGGGTTCGAGCCCCGCGTTGGGCTCTGTGCTGACAGCTAGCTCAGAGTCTGGAGCCTGTTTCAGATTCTGTGTCTCCCTCTCTCTCTCTGACCCTCCCCTGCTCACACCATCTCTCTCTCTGTCTCTCTCTCTCTCTCAGAAATAAATAAAACACTAAAAAAATAAAAAATAAAATGACATGCCGGGGACCTAATGGATCCACTTCTCGAGGCAAAACAACGAAAAACAAAAATCACATGCTTTCAGCTTAGGTTCAGTTGATTCCAGGCAACAAGAGGGTAGAACTGGGGAGTGGGAAGGGGGATTTTGTAGCTCAAGGATTTGACCCGGGGATACCCCCCGTCCCGAAATTAACATCACAAAAAACCAAACCAGTAAGAACTGACAGCCTGCGGCAGGAGGAAAATGGAAATCTTGCCAGGCAGTTCGAACTGCCTAGGGGGCTGTCCTTTGCTCGGAGGGGAGGTGATTGTGGTGACCTTAAAATCCAGGGCTAGGGAAACAGGAGACGATGGAATTTTATTTTCCACTTAAGGGTCTGATGTTTTTCAAATAAAACTTTAAAAGAGTCAATACCGTCCCCTGAAGCTTCTTCAGAAAGTAGTGGATTTTCAGAAAAGACAAAGGCCTGGGGGTAGGCGTGGGTGGTCCCTAAAGGGCAGTGCCCCAGTGCCCCAAGACTTTCTCTCCCCTTTTCAGAGCGCTGGGATTTTCTTAAAGGTTCCTTTCCGTCCGACCTATTTCCCGCCCCCTCCCAACCCCCGCGTTTTGTTTTCTTTTTTTTTTGTTTTTGTTTTTGTTTTTTGCCATAGACCTCTTCTTCCTTTCTCCAAAGTAGAAACAGACGGTTAGGTTCTCCAATCTATCTTCCCTGACCTCCAATCCTGGAAATAACAAGCATCTCTCATTTGAGTCCGCTGTTGTTTCCCTAGCCTGGTGACCAGCCTGGCGCGCAGGGGGCGGAGGAAGGAGCTCCTACCACCACATGGTGGCGCGCGCGAGCCTGCAAGGGCCCTGGCGGCACAGCTTCTCACGCGTCTCGCGCATCTCGCCCCACCCGCGCCCCGGCGCAGGAGGAGCCGCGCCCCCGGCCTTCCCCGGCGGGATAGCGGGGAGCGCGCCTCGGGAGCCCGGGAGGCGATCTAGCGGCAGCTGCGTCCGGCCCGCGCGGGAGGTGCGGCCGGCTGCAGATGGCCCCGGCTGCGGGCTCCGCCTGCTGAGGGTCGAGCCTTTACCTCGGTGGCTCAGCTCGGCTCTGCACATCCCAGGCTTTCCCGAGCAGCCTAGGAGCGGCGGCGGGTGCCGCGAAGGCGGCGAGACGAGCCTTCGGGCAGCAGCTGCGGCGTTGCTCCAACCAACCCAGGAGGCGCCGCGGGTCCCGGAGCGCCCTAGCTCGCCTAGGAGAGCAGTGGAGCCGGGGCTGCAGCTGGGCAAGGGGGAGGAAAGTGCGCGCGTCTGTGCGAGAGTGTGGGGGGCGACGATCTCGAACCCGGGCGGAGGAGAGGGCAGGGGAGCCGGGGCGCGGTCCCCCGGCGTCCCCGCCGCTCGCAGAGGTTTTCCCACGGCGGCGCCCGCTCCCCGGCGCCCCTCACCATGGACTTGCGCCGAGTTGGGACGCGCCTCGGCAGCAGAGAGCGGGTGACCGCCCGGCCCTGGGGGTGCGCGGGCGCGCGCGCCGGGATGGCGAGGTAGGATGGCCGCCCAGCGCGACCCCTGCCGCCCCAACCCAGCGGCCGCCGGGCGGTGCAGCTGACTTGCCCGAGCGCACAGCGGTGTGGGCGGAGGCGGCCCCGCCGCGCCCGCGCCTTCGGGAGTCGCTTTGCCTTTTCCACCCACTCGCACCTGCCACCGCGCGGATACCATGTCGAAGGCGGCCGGAGGCACGGCGGCGGCGGCGGCGGCGGAAAGTTGTCCCCCAGCCTCTGCCGGCCCGTCCAGCGCCGCCGCCGCCGCCGTGGAGGACCTGTCCAAAGTGTCGGACGAGGAGCTGCTGCAGTGGAGCAAGGAGGAGCTGATCCGCAGCCTGCGGCGCGCCGAGGCCGAGAAGGTGAGCGCGATGCTGGACCACAGCAACCTCATCCGCGAGGTGAACCGTCGCCTGCAGCTGCACCTCGGCGAGATCCGTGGGCTCAAGGTGAGCGCGGGGCCGGACAGGGAGCGGGGCGCCCGGGGAGGTGGGCGCAGGCAAACTTTCCCTCTCTCCGTCAACAGGTGATCCACCCCATTCTCCCGGTCAGCACCCCCTGCTCCCCATCCCCAGCCCTTTAGAAACTTTTCCAAACTTTGGAAGCGATTGGTTTCCTCTTGCCTATATAGGGCGAGCCAGTGCCGAGCTCTCACTTGTCCTCTGTGGCTGCAGGAGTGGGCGCTAAGGATGCGGAACAGTAGAGAGGGAGGTGATGGGCATGCAGAACCTTTATTTTCCTAGGAAGCCTGGGAAATCCGTGGTTCGGGAGCCGGGTCACAGTAGGCAAGGGAAAAGGTGAGGGAGGAGCGAGTCCAGGGCATCTTTGTCCTTGGGAGTCGGCGACATGGGTGCCACGACTTCTCCGGCAAAAGAGGAGAGGGCGCCAATGCCGGGGAGAAGGACTGGCGGGGTGCCTGGGGAGAGGTCGCAGGAGCCACCTTTGGAGCTGGCGTATGTCACCCAGTGCAGAGGAGCTTAAGCTCCGTGTTCTCATTTTCTACCCGCTCCTCTGCTTTCCTTCTCCGCAGTTCAGATGGCGTCATCTGGGGTCCCTTCCCCCATTTCTCCCCAATTAGATTATAATTTAATCTAACATTGACGGGGACAAGGGGATTTTAAAGGTCCCACCCCAGGCGTCAGCCAATGATGTTTTCTTTTTGAAATAGCCTTCCCTCTTTGCTATTAGGCAAGAAAGAGAGGAAAAAAAAAAAAAGAAAGAAAGAAAAGAAGGAAAAGAACGCCAACCCCCCACCAACTTCTCTTCTCCCTGGAGAGCTCTGAGTGTGACAGCAGTGTGCCGGTCAGCCTGGCTGCAGGGACCCTTGGGGGGATCCACCCTGCCAGGGAGCCCCGCAAACTTCCTCTCCTCACTGCTTGCACTGGTGCCTCTTGGTATTCCTTCCTCTCATTGTTCTGCTTTTGTTTATAGGAAGCCCGACACAAACGAAAACACTACAGGGACGTCAGGGAGCAAATTCCTGCAGGCACATGCTGTTCTTGTCCCCTTTCCACTCCCACCCCACTTCTCAGGCGGTAGACACTTTCCTAATTACCTCAGGGCTCCAGCTTTGGGATTCTGGGGCGAAGAGGAGCGCAGGAGGCTGACCCCAGTCGCTCGCCTGGTGCTGGGCCCAGTGCAGGTGGAGAGGGCCTTCTTCCTGGGCCCCAAGTTACTGTCCTATAGTACGCAGAGTGGGTGCAGTTAGGAAAATCCCACAGCCAAAAAAATCCCAAGGCTTATACTCTCCTTTGGTTTAATTCATTCCTGATGGAGTATTTATTAAGCACCAGACTCTCGAGGGATTAGAGGCAGGCTAGGGCAGTGGGAAGATCATCTCAGAGGTGGGGGTGCATCTCGAATCCTCGTTTGCCAGGACAGTGAGCTTGGGTAGTTAATTTATCAGAACCTCATTTTATTTGTCAATAAAATGCAAGTGATAATAGCCATCTCCTAGGGGCTTGTGACAATACGTTATGATGATGTAAGGGAAGTTTTACTGCTGGGCTTACCTACCAAAAATACGGTAGATACTGTTATGAGGAAAGGGCGTGCAAATGTACAGCTGTGCATTTCCAGGGCTGGGTTTCTTAGGCAAAGCTGGACAAAGGTATAGTTCATAACCCTCCAATTTAATCTTCTTCCATGGTTTCAACTATAATGTAATTTGGAAGAGTTTTTAATTCAGTATGTAATCAGTTAATTTCCTAAAGATTTGACTAGTATGGAGTATTGACATAATAGCTCAGAAATACTTGAAGGTTCTTTTGGGTTGTGTGGATTGCCTGTGTGTGTGTGTGTGTGTGTGTGTGTGTGTGTGTGTGTAGAATATATGTTGGGGGGCATGCTGTGTGTGAGTGGTAGGGGATCCTACCACTCTAGTAGCCTCATTTAGAGGAATACCTGTTAAAGGTGGTGTCACCCCTTGTAGGAAAGTCTCCTGGTGGTGCAGATTCATGACCTGACTTAAAAAGACTTTCTTGGGGCGCCTGGGTGGCTTAGTCGGTTAAGCGTCCGGCTTTCGCTTAGGTCATGATCTCGCGGTTCGTGGGTTCGAGCCCCGCGTCGGGCTCTGTGCTGACTGCCAGCTCAGAGCCTGGAGCCTGTTTCAGTCTGTGACTCCCTCTCTCTCTGACCCTCGCCTGCTCACGCTGTCTCTCTCTCTCTCCTAGAAATAAATAAAACATTAAAAAAAAAAAAAAGACTTTCTTGTCCATCTCCTTATCAAGTTCAGAAAGATGGGGCTGGTTACTTTCTGAAGCAGCCTCTACTCCTCCTTCCCATCATCCCCAGGCAGCCAAAACATTGTAGGTCCCAAGGCTCTGGCCCACCCCTGAGGGGGTTGCGGTAAAGCCCTGCTGGGAGGCCAGCCTTCTACCTTCTATTCATCATCTTAGGTCAGAACATCTCCGACACCCTTGTGATCCATTAATGTGGTTGACTGAGGAAATGATATGTGTGCTCATTTATTTCAGCTTAACTAGAAGGAAAGAGTTTTGATTTTGTTTTTGGCTCTGATGGTTGGGACTCTTAGTTGAGGACTGCGAATTTAGGGTAATTAAGGCCACAACACATCTTTTCAAAGCTCCTTTCTGTGATCTGCTTTTGCAATCGCATCTAAGTATTTTCAAGGCTACTACTAGATGGTACTGCAGCTGTAGAGATAGGGAGATGCAAGCATTCATTCTTTTCCTTTGAGGGGCCTGAGACTGGGTCCACACATTGGCCGACTTGTTTGTGTTTAAACATTTAAGAGGCAGAGTGGTGTGAGGCAGCGGAAAGATGAAGGATTTGGAGTCGGACATCTAGGGCAGCTGTTAACTTCTCTGGGCCTCAGTTTTCTCATCTGCTAAATGGGTATATTAACGCAACAAAAAGGTTTGTCAAGGATTAAATAACACATAGCTGAGGTTACATAGCTTTCTCAAGGTCACATGGATATCAAATGTTTAAAATAGCCTGGCTTTCTTTTCTCTGCACAAGTGGACATGATGTGGTTAGAACATGGGATCCTGAAAGGGGTGAAGAAAGGAGATTTTGCTTCTGATGTTAAAAGGTTTGGGTTCTGAGAACCGTATCTGTGCACTGCTGAGCATCTACCAACACTCAGCTTGCTCTGACTTGGGGTTTCAGGGAGCAGGGGGCAGATTTGGGGCGACCAAATCTGTAGATGTGTATCTGCATCACATTAATGTCCCTCTTTGCTCCCCAACATATCAATCCCCCTCCATGTAATGAAGAAAAATAACACCTTAGAACACTCCTTTAACCACAGTTATAGCACTTGAGAAGCTTATGTTTGAAGCGTTGAGTGATACGCCGTGAGGTGGGTTTAATCGTTTAAAAGTCCACCTTAGACAGGTGGATAACATCTTGCAGCCAGTGGCAATGTTAAAAGGACTCTTAGTGTTTTTGAAAAAGAAAGCCCAGATCTTAACGTGGCGGATTTGAAGACACTGGCTCATAAGATTATTATCGAATTGGTTGTGTAGCTGTCCCACAGAAGGAAAAGGAAATAGCTCAAAATCGTATTCCCAAGAATGTCATTTACTCTTGGAAGAATGAGTGGTGATAAAGAAAACGAAATGGGCCAGTACCCCTTCGACCCCAGCTGGCATTCTGGGCAGTATGTGCCGCACTCCATTTGGAAAGGAATTAACTCCATGAAGCTTGTGGTAACACAGCTCCTGTTTATTTCCCAGGTCTGGAGAAATCAGGAGTAGTTGTGGGTAGTCAAAAGGAAGTATTTGCAGTTGGGAGTTCATTTAGATGGAAAAGAACATGACTTGAACTTTCTATGAAATGCCAGGGTTGAGCTAAATGTAGAATAATTTCTGAAGCTTAGAAAGATTAATTTTTTAGTGTTGGTTTCTCTGAATATACACAGCTTCTGAATTCCCTTAAAGCATCAGTGTCAACAGATCATTTATTCTCTTAAAACTGTAGACTCCAACCTCTCAGGGGCTTACTGAAACAAGAATATATAGCTAGGGCTATATCCTGTTTTGGCCACCGGCCTAGGGCTTTAAAGGGTTGGTCAGTCCTCAAACATAATATTGTTTCCTGTGCGCAAGGCCCCATGCCAGGCATGTCAGAGACATAGAGAAAGACTTTGGAATGCACTCTGCCCCCCAGAAGCCAAGACATCTACATTTGCAGAAAAAAAAAAAAGATGATGCCCAACGAGTTCTGCCGCTAGTGTCTTACAGGCAGTAAGCAGGCGGAGGGAAAGTTACTTCATTCATCCATGTACGCCTTGTGCTGCTGCATGCCAGTTCCAGGGCTAGGGGAGACTTGTCAGAGGAGTCTCTCCTCTGAGGTAAGTCCAAATGGGGAGAAGACAGCATTTCCTAGTTGAAAAGTGAGATATAATCAGGGTTCATAATTAGCTGATATAGGTGGAGCTAAAAGTGGAAAGGCAAGAGGAAGCCTCCCCGGCTTGGCCACAGGGTTTATTCATCTCCTGGTAAAGGGGAGGTGCTGGGTTGCCGCAGAAGAGATAGAACATTCAGGGGGTGATTTTAAACATCAGTTTGGCCAAAGCGAGCTTGGATCCTGTGGGCGAGGAAAGATCGAGAATAGGGCAAACCAAAGCAGGGAGACCGGGAGGAGGTGTTTGGAAGCAGCCAGGCTAAGGGTCAGAAAGTGGCATTGAGAAGCCAAGGAAGAGACGGGCATCAGAAACACAGAAACTGAATAGTCAGGATGCCAATAGTTAGAACTGGAGTTAAAACCAAACTGCACAGGATCCTCTTCTTCCTCAGGCCTTGAAAATGACTCCCATCTTAGGCCTCGAGACCATTAGGAGGTGCAGGGTGTGGTTTTATTGTAGTTTATTTTCTCACAAGCAGCAGGCGAGGTATTGGAATGACTCTTAGTTTAAGGCGATTGAGAGTGTCCTCTCTGAGTGCCTCTAGGTCTGGGTGGGATGAGCGAGTCACATGACCAGGGTCGCCTGGCTTTGTAAAGCAGGGGAGATCTCAGGTAGCAGCCCCGTAGCTGCCCCCGGTCCATCGCCACCAAACCAAGGTGCTTCAGGCCACAGGCGGTCCCTTTCCCACATGTGCGAATGGAGAATAAATGGGGACTTCACGGTGCATTTTCCAGGTTCCCTGGTTCAGATGTCTACAGTGGGGGTGCTGTGTTCTGGACACACGAGGTGGGCAGAGTAGATGGGGTCGCCATTCTCATGACCAGAGTCTGGTGAGTTCCAGTCGCCACATTCAATCATTTATGACTATAATAAGTGCCACAGAGGGGAAATCAAAGAGGTGATGGTAGTGTGTACAGGGTGCCCTCCTTTAGATAGGCGGTTAGTGGTCAGGGACGGCTTCTGTGGGAAAGCGACTTATGAAGTGAGACTTTTAGGTTGTATAGAAGGTTAGGGGAGTACATTCCAAGTGAACGAGGGGAAGGGCTTGTTCCTTGGGCTCTGAAGCCAGGCCATTGTTGGTGTGGCTCAGCGCATGATGTGGGGGTTGGGGGTAGGTCTCACCCTCTCTGCTGCCGTCATGTGTGCAAGCCACCATCATCTCCCTCTACCTGGACTAGCCTGGTGGCCTTCTCCTGATCTCTCCTGGCTTTTACCTTATCTTGTTTCCCTTTCTTCTACCCACCGCCCGCCTCCATGAGTCTGGTTTCCATACTGAACTATGGTGATTCTTCATAAAATAAACCGCATTACGTCACTCCCCTATCCTCAGCCCTCCAACAATCCAAAGTCCTCATGGCTGCCGAGGCCCGGCAGCACCCAGCCACGACGCCCACCCGTCTGGGCCTTGTCTCTCCACCTCCCCTCCTAGCTCTGCCCTCCTCGCTCACGGTGCTTTAGACACCCTGGCCTCACTGCGACCTCAGCCACACGTGTCTGAGGCCAAATACTTGCCCTTCTCTCTGCCTGGGATCAGCTTCCCTCCAATGTTTAGTCCCTCATTTCACCCAGGTCTTTGCTCAAATGTTCTCCTTTGTCAGTGAGGTGGCTTCTCTTAAAAAATAGTATTCTTTAGCCTACTTTAGCTTTCTTCCCAGCATTTGTCACGACATGGTATTGTGCTCTCTACTTGCCTTTTGCCCGTCTTTCCTACCAGAATGAAAGCCACAGGATGTCAAAATCTTTGCTGTGTCCACTGATATGTCCTTAGCACCTGGACTGGTACCTGACACGTAATAGATGCTTACTAAACACCTGTGACTGAATGAGTGGACCACCATTTTTGTGAGAGAAATAGACTGGGTTAAGAGGATGAGGAGATCTCAGGAGACTTGGATTTTGCACTTTATCCGAAGGGCAGTGAGGTGCTTTTAAGCATGTTATACATGGGAGTAACAAGACAGCGAAATCTCAGAAGTAGGGTTCAGAAGACCTGTTTAGCTCAGAAGTGAAAGGTGAGGGAGAAAGAGAAGCCGGCATGACCACAGGTTCTTAGGAAGGGCAGCAGGATGGATAGAGGTGGTGTTTTCTGAGAGGTGCAATTTGGGGAGGGGAGCTTGAATATCACACAAGGGCTTGGTGTTGCTTGGTTTGGGGTGGGGCGCCTGGGAGACGCAGGGGGCACAGGAAGCAGGCCTTGGGGGTTCAGGATGGAAATGCCACCAGAGGGCAATTGTGCTGGTCCCCTGAGGGAATGGGGCCATTCCTCCCATGTCAAGGGCTGAACACCAGGTAGTGCCTGTGTTGGTGTGTTTGTGCTGATGGCCTGTTGCCTTCCCTTAAGGGATGACCTTGGGCAAGTGAAGCTTCGGGAGGGCCAGTTGCCCCCTCTGTAAAAGAACCGTGATAACCGCTATCGCCCCAAGTGTTTGGTGAAAATTCGATGAGATGATGCAGCTAAGCATTAGGCAGGGGGCGTAACCCATGCCCGTTATGGTTATTTTTATGCAAGGCTGCGTGTCATCAGCTTCATCTCCTCTTGTCACCTCCTCCCCTAACATCACAGAGCACCCGCCAGTTCCAGCCTGCCCCCCAGCAGGTCTGAGCCTGATGATGCCCCCAGTGTGCACCTGCCTTGAATGGTTGTGTCTCTTCCTTCAGGATATCAACCAGAAGCTCCAGGAAGACAACCAGGAGCTGAGGGACCTCTGCTGCTTCCTGGACGATGACCGGCAGAAAGGCAAGAGGGTGTCCCGGGAGTGGCAGAGACTGGGCCGCTACACGGCTGGCGTGATGCACAAGGAAGTGGCCTTATACCTGCAGAAGCTGAAGGAGCTGGAGGTGAAGCAGGAGGAGGTGGTGAAGGAGAACATGGAGCTCAAGGAGCTCTGCGTGCTGCTGGACGAGGAAAAGGGCGCGGGCTGCGCGGGCAGCCGCTGCTCCATCGACAGCCAGGCCAGCCTGTGCCAGCTCGGCGCCACCACGGCGCCCTGCGTGCGGGATGTGGGCGACGGCAGCAGCACCTCCAGCACGGGCAGCACCGACAGCCCCGACCACCACAAGCAGCACGCGAGCGGCGGCAGCCCGGAGCACTCCAAGCACCGCAGCACCAGCCCCGAGCATCTCCAGAAACCCAGGGCCTCCGGGACCGCCGATCACCCAAAAGCACTGAAAGGACCCAGCCCCGAGCACCACAAACCCTTGTGCAAGGGCAGCCCCGAGCAGCAAAGGCACCCGCACCCCGGGAGCAGCCCTGAGACGCTGCCCAAGCACGTGCTGAGCAGCAGCCCGGAACACTTTCAGAAGCACAGGCCCGGGGGCAGCCCCGAGCATGCCAGGCACAGCGGAGGGAGCCCCGAGCATCTTCAGAAGCACGCCCTCGGTGGGAGTCTGGAGCATCTACCCAGACCCAGGGGCACCAGCCCCGAGCACCTCAAACAGCATTATGGGGGGAGCCCTGATCACAAACATGTGGGCGGAGGCGGCGGAGGCGGCGGCGGAGGCAGCAGGGAGGGCACCCTCCGAAGGCAGGCGCCGGAGGACGTGTCACCCCATCACCGGAGTGTCTACAGTGGCATGAACGGTGGGTCAGTACGTGCCGGGGAGCTGCCTTGGCTGGGACAGCTCAGTCGAGAGCTATGAACGGTCACGGGCTTTCCAGCCGCGTTAGGAAGGGCAGGCGCTGGACAGGGGTGGGCTGGGGAGAGGAGTCTCCATGTCTTTCTTCCCCTCCGTTTGTTGAAGTTTGTACAGTTAGCAGTCAAATGAGCCTGGAGAACAGAGGATGAGGGGTTAGGGGAAGGAGAGAAATAACAATTCCATGGGACCCTGAACGGTCAGGGGGAGATAGGTGCGTATTGAAGATCAAAAGAGAACCAAGCTAAGGTTCTTCCATCTTGAACTTGAATATTTTTCTGGTTGTATGCAGTTTCCTACTGGGGTTCTCATCCAGCCGCTGACCCAAAGGGTTTTGAATCCAGTTAACAGCTTATATGCATAAAGGAAGGAGTATTTATTTTGAAAAACAGTAACATTGAAAGAGAAATACGGTGCCCCCAAACAGGCTTGGTGAGGTGTTGTCTGAATGCCTGTAGATCCGCCTTACTTTACCTGGAGGATTTTTTCCACTTGTCGGGGACTTCCTGTTCCTTGCAGGAGAAACACATCAAATTATTTCCTTCCATACCCTCTCAAAACCCCCCCAACCCCCCCCTCCCCTAAATGTACTTTGAATAGCATGCTCTTTTACACTGGGAGGCAGCCTCCCCACTGTGTTAAATGTTCCTCTTTAAAATATGCTGATGTACTTGGACGCTCCTTTGGTTTTCAAAGTGTGACATCCACTGCATTTGCCAAGGTGGCTCTAAACCTGACCCTAAGCCTTTTGGAAGAGGTTTAATTTTCTGCATCTTGGTTCTAAAACCACTTTGAACTCCAGAGAGGGAAAAAAAAATCGGTTCTGAAAACAAACAAACAAACAAACAAACAAAATGCCTTCCCAAATCCTTTTATGTTACTTATTGTTGAGTTAGAACTAAAATGTTTGATTTCATAAACTGTGGGGTTTTTCATCCAAAATATCTGAGGTTGTTTGCTTTATTCGAAAGCTGCTACAATGCTTACGTGCAGTGAGCTCTGAGCAGTGGTGGAGGTGGTCAATGTAGTAGTGACATGAAGGGGTAAATTTTCAATATTGTACCTGGGGATTTACCTGTTGGATCCTATTTCATCCTAATCCTTTTCTCCTAGTGCTGAAAATTGAGTCCTGAAGCTTGGCTTCTAATGTATCCAGTGTTCTTTTAAGTGTAAATGGAATTGGAAAGGGTGGGGAAGATGAGATATTGCTACTTTCTGGGTTGGGTTGTGAGGTGGAAGCTGGCAGAAGCCAAGCCCCGCCCCCCCAAAGCCTCCTGGCTGGTTGGCTGGAGCTTTTACTCGGTTAATTGCACTTTCCCTCACTCTTTCCAGGACTGACCCAGATGCTGCCCTGATTGCTGTGGGCACCCTTGACTGTGCACTTCTCACAAGAGATGAAAGTCATTTGAAAAGACATTTTAGTTGTGTTACTGTGGTGACGTGAGCCACTGGCCATGAAGCTTGTCTTGCCATGGGTTAACGGGAAGGTCAAGTTAATAACTTTTCCATTTCTCAATTACTTTTTAATGAGCACGAGAAATAAACATGTGCATTATTTTAGGGAAGGTCTGTATCTTGAACCACCCCCCCCAAAATTAATTAGGGGCAGGTAGTTCACTTACAAAACAATTCTTTTCTTTCCCAATGTGCTCTTTTAAATAAAGAACTTCTCTAGTTTAATCAAGGCATGATTTGACTCAGAAGAAAAGGTTTCAGGTGCAATTTTTAAGCAATGCTTTGCATAAAGTAAGGTATATTTCTGTATGTGGATGACATTACATCATGGCGTATTGGTACCTGGATTCAGATAAACTTCATGATCCGGCAAATGATTTTTAATATTTAACCATTTAATTAGTTAAAAATTTGATGTGACATAGATGCAGCATTTAGAATAACACTGTATTTAATTCTTATGTTTACTTCAGGTTTTCTCATTCTTATGTGATGTATCTTCTGACAACTGGTATCCTCACCAAAGTATATTTGTAGTGCATTTGCGTTACATTTTTATTTCAATAATTAACTGGAAAATCAGTGGCACACTGAGATGTTTATGGATCATCAGCCTATAAACTTGGGCATTGGTAGCTTGAATTTATCCTGCCATTACAAATTAATTTTTGATATGGATGGTAAGCCATGACTTTTCATATTCTTAATCCCTGCACACTTTGGTTGAATCATTGGTGTAGAAACAAGTAGGAAGCATTCGCAAGGTAAATCCCAAATTGCAGATCCGCCGAGTCATTTTAGAGTCATTCTGTTTGGAGTTGGTGTGAGATAATGATTGTTTTGGGTGAGCCCTTGTGATAAGGTTCTGGGGTGATGGGGGTTCCGGAGCCAACGGCCAAGAAAGAATTCTTGAAGACGTCTTTGGTGCAGAAAGGAGATATTATTAAAGCACAGGGACAGGAGCCATGGGTGGAAAGAGCTGCACTGAGGTTGTGAAGAGTGACTGGTTATTATACTACGGAGTTGGAGAGGTAAAGGCTAATGGAAAATTTCCAAAGAGATATTCGTATGCTAAAGAAGATTCACAGGATACTGGAGGCCTAGCTGTTGTCAAGCTAAGGTTGTTTTTCCCTCTAGCAAAACATTAATATTAAGAGAGTAGGGAGTTCCTGGAGAAAAGTTCTACTCTGTATTTGCCGCAAGTATTTGTTAATGGGCTGCCGGTTATAAAGAAGTGTAATTTTAGCTGCCATTTCCTTCTTGCCTTTGTTCCCCACATCACTGTGGAGGAGAGGGTGATGTTGGGGCTCCAGAAACCGAGTCTACAGGTTTTTGGAGATTAGGCTATTGATAAGATTGCCTGTTTCTTATAATTTACTAAGATATCTGTAAACTCATGGAGACCCGTGTCCTGCATGACCGTGATCTTTATCAGTTAACCATTTGTTTTCTTTCCTTTCCTTTGTTCTTGGGCAGCCAGGACTGCCAGAGGAGTATCACACCTGTCCCACCTGGGGGAGGGGTGTGCTAGCTTATACTTTGGCTTCTTCTGCACTATGCTCCCTTGTCACTTGCATATTTTCAGAGAAAAAGTAGTAGGTGAAAGCAGGTGGAAAGTGTGTCTTCATTATGGCAGAATGAAACCTATTGGCAGAATATTGTCCTACTTGTAACCTTCCCTCCAAAGACACACATATACGTGCTAATGGAACATCAGTGAAAGCAATTAGTGTATTGTTTTATTTGACTGTGCCTTGGACATCTTTACATCTTATCACAACCTCAGTGAACCAAGTAGCTGATGAACTTAGTATTCAAGAGTTTCCTTTGGTTAAGACAATTTAATTTCCAACTGGATACAAAGATGAATTTTGGGTATGTTTCCTCTCTTAAAAATATCCAAGACTATACGGCCATGTTTAAATTAGTAGCTGATTGAAAAACAACAAGAGCAAAGTCAAAACAGAAAAAAAAAAAACCTTGTGAATGCATTTACTTTTTTAGAAGTTCTTTATTATTCAATTATTTCTTTTCAATTTGCAGAGAACTCCATGTCCAAAGAGCAAGTAGATTCAACACTATTACATCTAGACATTAAGGCATTTGTCTTTTCATTCCAGTTATTTGCTGGGTACCAGATTTCAGATTAAAGTAATTGTAGAGCCACTTTTATCTAGACCTGTACACACATGGACAGCCTCCTTGAAAATGGGGACATTCACTTACCTGATCCCATTGAAATCCAAGGTTGGGTCAAACTTTCTTAGGTGAACATGTTCCCTTTCACAATGAAACCAAGTGCTTTTGCTTCCAGTTATCAGCTGGCAGATCTTTGCTTTTCAACAGCTAGCTTCTTAGCTTGGGGTCATGGGTGGTGTGGATGATTCAGGGTCCTTCCAACAATAGCTGTTTGTTGTTGACCTTCCAGGCAAAGATGATTCTGATGCTCAGAAGCCCATACAAGTAGTTCACCCATTGGGCATTATGAATCCAGCTGAAAAAGTAATAAAGGTAGTTTTGTTTTCATTCTAGGGGCACCTATTGCTGGTTATCAACCCCTGAGAAGGAATGAAGAATCGGTATTCTGTTGTTTACCATCCTTCTAAAAAAATTGCATAATTTTCCTGGTGGGATCCTTGTTTACGTTGTGATCTTAGAGCACATTCCAGTGAACAGTAGCCTCACGCTCTCCTTCAGCAACATCCCAGCCAATGAGAGCACCCACGAGGAAACTGTTGATTCGTGTTGGACAGGGTCCATGTAGAACTACATTCAGCCTTGCTGGATGAGAGTCAGGGTTGTGAGTCTTCCTCTTGAAACTTCTTAGTGCGTCCTTCCTTCTTTTGTGAGGGTATCTTTAGAGAGAGAGCAGATGGTTTCTTCTTATTTCTCCCACCAGTTCTTTCTCTAGAGCAGGGCTTCTCGACAGTGACACCACTCATGCTGGGACCCCAGATCATTCTTTGTTGTAATGGACTGTCTCCTATATTTTAGCAGCATTCTGGATTCTACCCACAAGCAGCCCCTAGTTGTGACAAAGAGGTCTCCAGATGTTGCCAAATATATGAGAGGAGAGGGAGTCAGTCAAATTGCCCCTGACTCAAAAACACTGCTTCAGTGTTTTCAATCTAGCTGCAGATTAAAATCATAGTGGTAGCTTTGCAAAATTACCAGTGCTTGGGTCCCCCTCCCACATGCATATTGAATTGGTCTGCCCTGGGTCTGGGCACATTGCAGAGTTCCTCAGGTGATTCTAATGTGTAGACCAGGTGAAAACCGTTGCCCTGGGTGAGTGTGTGTTCTATAAGAGGGGGCTGTGGGTGTGAGCGTGAGGATGAGAGAGAAAGTGTTAGAAGTGGTGAAGAATCCAAGGTGTTTTTTGAGAATAAGAAAGTTAACTTCTTTCCTTCCTTTGTTGAATTCTGGGATTGAGAAGGATTGACCCCAACCGGTTCTGTAAAACTTGATCCCTTCACCTCTCCAGGTTCTCAGGTATGGTTGCGGGATGGGTTGAAAATTTGCAGTTTTGGTGGATGGGATTATTAGTTAGTTTCAGGATTTCCTGGCATCTGGTAGTTCAGAATCACTTTTTAAAGCCATCACATCCAAACTGAAAGAGAAGCACATGGATTTCTCACCCTTTTATAGTGGATGCCGATGGTGCATGTAGATCATGCAATGCCTGCAATGCTAATGAATATTTCCCACTGAGACTGCTGCATTTCACATCTCCTAGCTCATAAGTTTTACTCCGAGTTTTCACATTTCTCCGTATTCTTTGTTGACGTTATTAACGAGCGAGCGAAAAATGCTCATAACACGAAATGACCTTGTCTACGTGGGGTAAGAGAACCTGTGTGTGGGAGAGCTCAGCAGGAATCCTCTGAAGCAAGGTTGTCTGTAAATTAAGTAGTGGTGCACTATGGCATGAGTAATGGCTCTCATAAATCTTTTTTGCTTAGAAAAAGTCAGAACATCATTTATGAATGAATTTGGACAATAGAAATTGAATGTCTCTTGGGAGAACAATTCCAATGGTTACAGAATACCAGAACGGATTTAAATTGAGGATCTCTGAGTGTATTTTGTATTGTGTGAACTGACATGTAGGTGGATAAAGGAGTAGCTAAGGTTTTCTGATCTTTCTGCTTAGGTATGGGAATTTGTTAGCCTTATACACACATCGATAGGACAACAGTTTAAGAAGTTTTGAAAAACAGAATCAATTATTGTGCGATGCTTGTGTGTGGAAAGCATTTTTCATGAGAATATGTTTTGATTTAGTGACAGAAAGCTTGGTTTTGGAAATAGAGTTTAAGAAATTGCTAACTATCTGAGAGGCAAGAAATCTACAAAGGTATTTTCCAGTAGAATTTAAGGTTTTTAACTCCATTGGCAATAATAAAGTTACGAAAATTCTTTAAATCCAGGGGACCATTTTCCTTTCCCTAAAGGAGATTATCTGTGTCTGTAATCCACATGTGTGTATATATATTTATATTAATAAATTTGTATCTGAACAATGCCAAACATTCAGTTTGATCTGTTAAGTCAAACCAGTGTTCAAATGCGCCTGGCATCCAGTCATGTAAGCCAGTTGCTGCTAAGGGCTGATTATAGTCATGTTCTTTAGACCCGATTGAAGTCAACTGAATGTTTCTATTTTGGGTTCATTGCAAGAAGATAAAATAAAAAAGAATCATTGAACTAGTGATGCATTTATCTTTTTAATTGAAATAATTTGAAACAAAGCATAAGAAAGTAGAAAGTTATGGTGAGTATTCCATTTCCTCAAATAACTTTTCAAAGGTTTCAAATGAGTACAAATACAGTGATTTGCTCTAAGCCTATACGTTTACCCACAGTAACGATGGATTATTCTTGAGGCATTGGTGTAGGGCTCTTACTCAAACTCCACTGGTTGGAAAAAATGCGAAGATAAACATAGAGTTTTAAAAATAATAAAGATTGACAGGTATAGCCCTACTGGACCAGTGTATATTTGGTAAAGTTTTCCCTGCAAATTTATGGCCTTAAGCTCTAAAATCTCCCTAAATTTTAGGCACGTCTGATGCTTAGAGGCCTCAAAGGCTTTTCTGGTAGGTAGCACAGTGAGTTCTTAGATCAGCTGTCTCCCCACCCCTGTGGCTATTCTGTTCTTGCTCAATATTTACTTTTAAATTTTCAGTCCTATCAAGTATCAGCATGCAGTCAGCAGTGTTCCTTGCTGCCCTCAGCTGGCCTCACTTTAACTTATTTTCTCACTACTGTTTCTAAATTTTGTTCTCTAATTGTTCCTAGTCATACTTTAGGAAAGTGGATAACCACCTTGATTAGAATTGTTTTTAAAGTAGGAGTGAATGATCGTAAAGTGTCTTTTTAGCAGTAAAACGTGTGAGCGATAGTGCCTGGTCCACGTGCCATGCATCAGTAAGTAGTTATGCTTTTCAAAGTTTCTCTTCACTTAGTTTCTGGGTCTTGACTATACTTAACTAAGATATTGCCGTAATATAAGAACTGAGAAATATTTGCTCCTTGGGTACTTGGGCAGAACCAAGTTGCCCTTAATATTTTAGTATGTAATGTGTATGGGAAAAATTTTGTACACTTGCAGTTATTTTGAATTTGATTCTAGGAAAGATTAATATATTGTGTTCTAAATAAGAAATAAAGAATATTCCATGTTCGGAAATGAGTTGATTTTCAAGAGTTCGAGGAAATCGGCACTGAATATCAAGACCATGGGATGCTTGACAACACAAGCATGAAATCTCAGCACTAATTTATAGGGCTCTCTAGTCTGCAGAAGAGTGAGGTTCACATTACTGCTGCCCCTCACATAAATGACCTCATATTTAGAGCACCATTCAGGAGTTTCCAATAAAGAGTGGCTGCTCTTTCTGAGCCAGAAAATCTTTAATCAGGAGGGAGGCAGAAGAGGTGGCAGAGAAAGTGGCAGAGGAATAGCAGACTGCATTACTGCCCTTGTGAAGGCAATACTGGCTTTTCCTCCTTAAGATAAAAGACCATAACCGGGTTAATCCCACATGGTTGGGTGGCTGTTTACAGTTTTCGCATAACAAAGAGTTATGTTTTCTAGTTTGTGTATTGAGTACCTTTTTCTTTTTTAAATGTTTATTTTGAGAGAACATGTGTAGGGGAGGGGTGGGGGTTGAGAGAGAGAGAGAGAGAGAGAGAGAGAGAGAGAGAATCCCAAGCAGGCTCTGTGCTGTCCAGAGCCTGACATAGGGCTCCATCCCACGAACAGTGAGATCATGACCTGAGCAGAAATTCCGAGTTGGACCCTTAACCAAGTGAGCCACCCAGGGGCCCCTGTGTACCTGAATCCTTACGGAAAGGTGCAGAAGGTCCTGAGATGTGGTCTTGGACATGGATTGAAACTAAGCACACATTTAATTACCAGATAAATGAAAACTTCAGCAACAATTTAGTTTTCTTTTTTTCTTGAGATCCTTATTTAGGCCTTCTGTAGGCTTTTCTATAAGACAGGATATGTTAGGGCGAAAGGTTGGGCTTGGTAATTGCTCAAAGACTATTTCTGTTATTTGCACTGTCTGTGCAGATACCCACACACCTGTATTGTACTTAGTATTCTTGTATGTGTATTTAATAGAACATTAAATGTATTGAATTTAAGATACTGAATGACTTTTTTTTATATATATATCTGTCAATTTTGTTTTCAGCTACATAAAACTGGGGTGAATTTCTACATTTCAGAATTTTGCAAACAATATTTATAGCACTATTTTTGCCTGCTGATATAGTTGAGGGATAGAATGTTTTGGTTAACTTTTGGCCTCAAATTCAAAGGCCTCTGATACTTCCTGAGGGAGTTGGCTTTTCTAGTCCAGAGTGTTCATTTAATGCAGTAATGTATAATTTTGTCTGCAAGTTTTTTCTTAAACTGAAAAGTTTTCTTATCTTCCTAACAATTATTGGCTTTTAGACGAAACCCCTGTTCTGGGTTGTATATAGCTATAGCTTTTGAGTGTCCATAATTGCTGGTTGGTTCAAAAATGATGAGAGGCATGAATTGCATTTGGGGGCATGGTGTATGTGTTCTTACCATTAGAAATATGTAATTAGTGATGAATATTTCTATGCAAACATAAGCACATGGGTACATGAATGTGTATATATTCAATGGAAAATGGATATCCTAATACTGATGAACAGAAAGAAAATAGGACAGTGTTAGTAGTATTGGGTTCAGGAAGTCAGAAAATCCTAGAGTGTAAACCTGTAAAATACTCTATTTTATCCAGTTCAACTTTCCCATTTTCTGAAGGAGAAAAATAACTTCCAAAGAAGTTCTGTGAATTGTCCGGCCAATTGCCAGTTAGCTTAGCAGAAGGCTAAAGTCAAGTGGACTCCCAAGGGCACAGAATTCATTTTATAGAAAAAGACTTTTAATCTTCTTGACTTGGAGGCCACTTGAAGTAGGGGTAATAATCATGAAGATCTTAAATGGAATGGACAGCCATTCTGCCTCCAGTCTGTTGGAAATTCCAGAAAACCAGAGCATTGCAATAGGAATGAGACCAGATGAACATCAGTAGACTCTTAGAAGACGTGGGAGTCTGGCTGGTGAGCTAGATCTGTTGTCTGGGAACCTTTGATAAGGCCACACAGGGTACAGGATTCACAGCTCGATGGGCAGCTACTGAAATGCAGCCCTAGTGGTGCTGGTGGAAGGAGTAGTCTGCTCCTTGCCCAAGAGGCCAAAATCTTCCTGCCCTTTCCCTTCCGCATGGACTCTTCCCCACTTCAAGGCCGTCTTCCTTCCATATAAATATTCTTGAGAAGATGGACTGACCTTCGTCCCGTCCTCACACATCCACTTGCATTCACAGCCCAAATGCTGTGTGTCTGCAGAAGTGTCTGTTTCTGGACTGCGAGAAACAGAAGGGAGAGAGACCAGGAGCAAGGGGATGGGCCAGATGGTAACACCAACTGCTCTCCAGGAGTTGTGTTTTTTCATAACTCAGCTTGTTGCAAACAAAACTAATGAAGCCAGTTATTCTGATTTATGCTACTATAGGCAGAAGTAAAGTACACTTACATTACACTTTTGATGGCATTTAAAAGGTCAGAATATCTGAGTTGCAGATTTCTGTTCGAAGCAGCCGGGTCTGTTGAACCACTCTCGAGAATTCAAATTAACCGTGCTCGTTAATTCAGCATCTCTTCTAGTTCCCTAGACAGCAAGTGCCAGTTCAGACTCTGAAAGGCAAGTTATGAGTCCTTTCTGCAAATGACGGAGTCGATGCAGCTAGTAGGAAAGTGAGATAAGAGTCCACCTTCAATAAGAAAGACGGTGAAACTAGCAGACACAGGCGGTGTGAGGGAGACAAGGCCATGGAGCATTTCAAGGGATTTGTTGGGCAGTGCTCATCATTAACAGGCACCTGTCTTTTATTGATGGGGAGGCCACTTCCTTATTACGAGAACCAACCAGAATTGTCATGGTCATGAAGCTATGGGGGGAAGTGGCTGAATTTAGCTGCAGACTTTACATGTGAGGGTACTTTGGAAGAGAGTACATTTAGCATTATGATCAATTAGGGGTCTAGAAATAACCATTGTCCAGGTGGTTTGCCACGAATAGCTCCCCCAGTATAGTGACATTCATGAGAAACTGTTTGGCACCATCAAGCTTTTCAAAATCTGTGGAAGAACAGGCTTAAAATTGTTTATTTTTAGTGTCCGGTTAACACTTAAAATGAGGACCAATACTTCTGTCCTTGTTACCGTAAAACTATGTGCCACATGGTCTTCACCCTTAATATCTTTAGCATTTCCTAGTGTCATCTCAAAATTGCCCACTTTGGGGTTTGTTGGCCTAGGACATAAATTTTTTCCTTGGAAATGTTGTTCTCACGAGAGCCTATATAGTCACGTACACAATAGGGATTCATTTCAAAAAGTGAGCTAGGCCTATACTATTATACATATTCACAAAGCTTATTTAGTCATTTTTAAATTGTAGGCATCATGCTTCAGATTCTGTGTCTCCCTGTCTCTCTCTGCCCCTCCCCTGCTCATGCTTGCTCGCTCTCTCTCTCTCTCTCTCTCAAACATAAACATTAAAATTTTAAATATTGTAGGCATCAAATTTCACCCATGTATTAAAGTAATAGATACCCACCCTTAAACTGGCATATGGCATTTCAACTTCATTTAAGCTTTAAAGCAGTGAAACAACTTTATAAACCTCGCTTAGCCAAATTCTATTTTAATTGTGAATAGAAGTGATAGATCTTTTAAAATGTATTTAAAAACCCTTAAAAATAAACTTTCATAGAGGTAAGTAGTGTGATGCACTACTTAAAAGGCATCAAGAGGGGCGCCTGGGTGGCTTAGTCGGTTAAGCGTCCGACTTTCGCTTAGGTCATGATCTCGCGGTTCGTGGGTTCGAGCCCCGCGTCGGGCTCTGTGCTGAATGCCAGTTCAGAGCCTGGAGCCTGTTTCAGTCTGTGACTCCCTCTCTCTCTGACCCTCCCCTGCTCACGCTGTCTCTCTCTCCTAGAAATAAATAAAACATTTAAAAAAAAAATAAAATAAAATCAAGGTAACAAGTGGCTTTGAGGCTAGTGATCGGAAGGAGTGCAGGGATTCCTGAGATACTGGTCATATTCTATTTCTTTGATTTGGATGCTGATTACATGCGTGGTAATTCATCAAGGTACACACTTATGATTTGTGCACNTCAGAGCCTGGAGCCTGTTTCAGTCTGTGACTCCCTCTCTCTCTGACCCTCCCCTGCTCACGCTGTCTCTCTCTCTCTCTCCTAGAAATAAATAAAAACATTAAAATAAAAAAATTAAAAAAAAAAAGCATGAAAAAATACTCAGTATCACTTACCATCAAGGAAATGCGAATTAAAACCACAATGAGATATCACCTTATGCGTGTCAGAATGGCTACACATCAAAAAGACAAGAAATAATCAGCGTTGGTGAGGATGTGGAAAGGAACACTAATGCACTATTGGTGGGGATGCAAACTGGTGCACTCACTGTTGAAAATCTATGGAAATAAGTCAGATGGAGAAAGAAAAATCGGGTGTAATTTCACATGTGGAATCTAAAACAAAGCAAATGAATAAGCAAGAACCAGAATCCGAACCTCTAAATACAGAGACCAAAGTGACGGTTGCTGAAGCGAACGGGATTGGGAGGATGGGCAAAATGTGTGAAGAGGAGTGGGGGATATAGGCTTCCAGTTAAGGAATGAAGAAGTCCCGGGGATAAAAGGTATAGCATAGGGAATACAGTCAATGGTATTGTAACAGCGTTGTAGGATGACAGCATTCAGGCGTGCATAGCATAATGTGTAGAAAGTTACATCACATCACTATGTTGTACACGTGAAACTAATGCTGTGTGTCAACTATACTCAAAGATTTTAAACATTTGGAAAAATGGATTACATAAGTACATTCCTGGAGAAAATGACCTCAGAGTTCATATGGAGTCCTCTGGATTTTTCAAGTCACCATCAATTTGATATAATTTTGGAAATTAAGTAAAGACATCATGGTCTATGTGCCAACCGTGATTTGGTTATGTAGAGCTGACTTTGCTACTTTCTTGCTGTGTGACCTTTAGCACATCCCCAACTTCTGTGGGCAAAATAATTTTTCCTTCACTTAAGTGGCTCCAGATGGAGAGCTCTAGTAGTCTCAGAATTTAAATTTTCCCGATATATAAGACCTAAACATAAACTTGGAACTGACAACTTTTTACTTCTGGTAGGTGTGGACTATAAAACAATCTCTTCTAACACCATCATTTCATGAAAGATCATTTGAACATTTAAAATAGGCGCCTGGGCACCTGGGTGGCTCAGCTACTTAAGTGTCTGAGTCTTGGTTTCAGCTCAGGTCATGATCCCAGAGCCGTGGGATCGAGCTCCGCATGAGGTTTCATGCTGAGCGTGGAGCCTGCTTTGGATTCTCTCTCTCCCTCTGCCCTGCTCCTCCACTCAGGCTCTTTCTCTAAAATAAAATATAAAAAGTTGGACTTTCCCATTCATTAAAAAGAAATAGCTGACAACATTGTACTGATGCATCTCCATTGAACATTCTTTGGAAATTTGTAGCCCAGAGTTCAGATTCAGTAATGCAATAATAAAAAGTACATTTCTAGTGTCCAGTGCATTCTGGACTTTTTTCTTTTTTTTAATCCCTGCCATTGCAGGAAATCTGGTTTTACCAGGTATGTATGCTGATAAACAGAATTCTCACTGTTCACTGAGTTTCACGTAGGCATGATCTGTGTGCCTCGGTGGAACCCAGGAATCAAAATCCACGTTCCCACTGCCAGATTCTTGCCACTTTTCTCCCTAGGACAGGAAGAAAGGTGATTCATCAACCTGTGGGTCTGGTCAGCTTAGATTGTGGGTTCCTCTCTCTGCTTGCTACCCCATCCAACCTCCTCCAGTGATTGTACTGCTGGGGCTGGCCTCCTAACGGAGAGCAACAAGGATGGCATCCAAGAGGGATTCTGTGCCTTGGAGGAAAGTTCATTGTGCATGGATGGCACAGCCTGAGGAATGCTGAACTAAATGTGATCTATGCACTATCGTGTCTTGTAAGCCCCTTGTCAAGGTTGCAGAAGTTCTTCTAGCAGTGTCAGAATAGACCCAATCCCCTTTGACAGGGCCACACTGATGAGTCTGAATACTTGGTTGGTGAACAAGGAGCTACGAAGGCTGTAGTGGAGGTGACTTGGGATTTGTACAAGTCTGAAGTCAGTCTGATGCCTGATTTCTTCTGCTTGGGCAAGTTGTAGAGGGTGGATTGGACATGCACTGGCCATGAGTGAAACAGGTACCTGTGTTTGGATGCTTATGTATTTTCCCATGTTGTTTAGTGGAATAGTACTCTGGAAAATCAGAGTGAAGAATTTCACTTTCTAGTCTACTGTAGACTAGATTTTTCCCAAGGTGGTTTTTTTTTTGTTTTTTGTTTTTGTTTTTGTTTTTGTTTTTTTGCCATCTCTGCACCAGATGGGAGAGTATCACTATCAACTAAAGTTTAGAAGAGTGTAAACCCATGACAAGTACATGGCACCAGGCTCTTTGTGTGATGTTACATCTCACCTTACCAGATTCTGGTGGTCTTTTTCTGAAACCTTTGGACCGAATAAAGACATTTCTCCTTTCTTCATTTTAATCCTATTAATTTATAGCTGGGGTTTGAACTAGTTTGGAGTAAGGCTCTTGAATGTAATTGGGAAGGTAATGTTAAGTGAGAGGAAGGGCAAAATCTATAGCAATTTCATTGTAAATCATTGCCTTGACTCATGAGGCAGCTACAAGTTCTAAACAATGCCAGAGATAATCGAGATTTATTACAACAAATTAAAGGCTAATCAGAGTGTGTCCGGAGATAAACAACATAGTAAAACAAACGTAAATGACAGTAAGGGAAAGCACAAGTTGATAAAAGACTCATGAGTGTGGGAGCTAGTAGAAAACCAAAGTCTGTTCATGGCTCACTTACTTTGTATATTTCTGTACTGTTGTGTGTGTAGATGGGAGATGATTGGAAATAATGCTTAAACACACTCATTTGTTCAACAAGCACTGTATTTTGTGTGGGTGCGGCACAGTGATAGATGCTCCATAAGGTAGGGCAGACAAGTGAGCCACAGCCTCTTTATGCTGGGAGTTCTTGGTCTGACATATCCATGAGAGGATGTCAATAACAATGAAAGTATAGAATCAGGAACCTGATGGACAGAATGAGGGGTACCTGAGTGGCTCAGTCAGTTGAGCTTCTGACTCTTGAATTTGGCTCGGGTCATGATCTCTGGGTCATGGGGTTGAGCCCTGAGTCAGGCTCTTCACTGAGCGTGGAGGCTGCTTAAATTTCTCTTTCCCTCTGCCCCTCCCCCCAACTCATGCACATTTTCTCTATAATAAAAATAGAACAAACAATAACAAAACAAAACTCAGAACCAAAAAAACAAACAGACTGAAGCCTTACTGTGGGCCTTTGTGGGCCTAGGAGATGGCTCACCTGCGACCATGACAGGGCTGGCCACTTACAAAGGCATGTTGTGAGCTTGAGTCCTAGGGAGTATTTGGGTAGGGTGGCCCAGGTGGTGGGGATGTCTGTGAGAGATGGAATTTATGCTGTTGAAGGAATGAGGAGGACGTGAGTAGATCCGTGCTGGTGTCTTTTTTTTTTTTTTTTTTAACATTTATTCATTTTTGAGAGACAGTGCCAGCGGGGAGTGGCAGAGAGAGAGGGAGACGCAGAATCTGAAGCAGGCTCCAGGCTCTGAGCTGTCAGCATAGAGCCCGATGCGGGGCTTGAACTCCCAAACTGTGAGATCATGACCTGAGCCATCTGAGCCACCCAGGCGCCCTGTGCTGGTGTCTTTGTTAGGTGGTGCCAGATGGTTCTAGAAAGCAAATAGGGGCTAGACAGAGTGTTAAATGCTGCACATGGGTGCCTCATAGAAGCAGTGTTCGTTTCCAAATGGGGAGAAACATTCTCTAGACCTTGTAATTAAATGAAGTGAACCTGGAGAGTTTGTTTTGTTTTGTTTTAATGCTAAAAAACTAACAAAACTCTTGTTGGGATTTTATAACTCAGTTTTATTCTAATAGTTTTTTATTCCTTAAGGGTTCCAGGGCTAGACAGTTGTGCAATGATCAGAGATTGAGGGCTCTCTCCACCCCGATTTATGCCATCATATCAACCTCTTCTGTTATTTTATTTTTTTCCAGTAAAGGCTATGCTGAATTACTACTACTTTGTAGTGGAGGAGTTTACGTGAGGGTTATGAATTAAGAAAATTCATCTCCTGACTACTATCTTCTGAGTCAGTAATAAAGATGTTATAAGATTTGGGGGAAAATATGGCCTCATTGCCTGGAAGGCAGAAAGATCGTGCTAAGTAGAAATCAATAAACTACTTCTGTTAAAACAAAAAAGAACAAAATAATCTTGAAACTTGTTGACCCTTCGCTTAGTCTAGATAGTAAAGCTAACCCAATTTAGCCTTTACATGTCCTATTCATTTTGATGGCTTTCCTCTTTAGTATTTTGACATCCTTTTAACCTGTGATGTTGTGAAGTCTCCGATCATCTCCAAACTTTGCTCCACCAAGCTCTAGTGCATTTGTGTAGCCTCTTTGGGGACAGGTTGATGTGAACGAGGGGGAATAGACAGGCTCTGCCACCCCCTTCACTCAGACCAATCAGACCCTTTCCCCAAGGCAAGCCTGCATTCATCTGGTTTGTTCACACTCCTGCCTAAGCTTTTACCTGAACAAACCTGATTTTGCAAAGTTTGAAAACCTTTGGTCCAACCCAGAGAACCCCCAAAGCAATTATTTTGGGACATACCAGCCAGATTTCTGGACTACTGAATAGATGGTCCCAGATAACACCATTTCTGGATTCTTCTTGTCATGGAGGGTGTATACTTGGTCACTTCTGTAAGGATAGGCATGTTATAAAGACACACAATCAATCAGCTTGTGGGCAGCGAGATTTTATTTTTTAAAGGTAGACATTCAAATTGGCACCTCTTCAAAAACCTTGACCTTGAGCTTCTTTTCCTTAGTCTCCTCCATGTCTTTTTTGCTTTGTGGTGCCTTTTGGGGCTGGAGAGGAACCAAATAAAATGCTTTAAAAGAAACCAAGCTTTTACTCCCTTCTACCCATAACCCACCCGCTGAGGTGCTGTTGATTTTTAGTGTTTTTTTTCCTAGAGAAGAATAATTACTACAGAAGGGTGACCATGTTTATCCTTGAATCCACTAAAGGCCTTCTTGTTTCCTGTTGCATCTTTCTTTTCCTTCCTTTGCTATGGAACTAGCTGGGCAGAATTTCCATTTTAATAGCTTAATTAAGTAAATGTGACCTCAGTAGGTTCCCTTTTGAAAAGGTTGAGTCTAAGGTTCCTTTAATTGCCTGTCTGCCTCAATTCTGAGTTCTAGGAGGATTTACTTATTTAAGAGCTAGTTTTGAATAATATTCAGGATATGAAGTGTGATTAGCTCAGAAGAAATAAAATTGCTAATTTTATCTATAAAATGAATTTTTATTCTGGGTCTCTCCTCTCCATAGTCCACGCACATAGACACGCAAACAGATGTCTGATCTACGAACACCTACCTTAGCTCACTGAGGAGAGTGAGCAGAGTAATTTGGAGTGGTGCTGTATGTTAGAGCAACATGGAGCCCTTACTTTCCTGCAGTCACAGCTCCTGGAATCCTAGATTAACACAGATTGAGAAAAGCCTGGTTTGAGGAACTGGATCTTAGAATTTATTGGGCACCGTGGTGAAGCACTTACCACGAGGTCCAGCAATGTTCTTGAGCTCAGCTTGACTCAGAGAGAAACCTTCACAGTGATTTTATAGGTTCAGGATGACCATCAGGCTTTCACATTGTTTTCTTCCAGGCTCACCCAGAATGCTTGATAAAAGGGATGTGGAGGAAAAGGGGACATTATTAGGACAGTTGGCAGCCTGGGTTCTTAGTCTCCAGGATGTCTTCTCCCGTCTTGTAAACTCTTGACACTTCGTGATTTTCCTTTTTTTTTTAATGTTTTTTTTTTTTTTTTTTTTTATTTCTAGGAGAGAGAGAGAGACAGCGTGAGCAGGGGAGGGTCAGAGAGAGAGGGAGTCACAGACTGAAACAGACACCAGGCTCTGAGCTGGCAGTCAGCACAGAGCCCGACGCGGGGCTCGAACCCACGAACCGTGAGATCATGACCTGAGTGAAAGTCGGACGCTTAACCGACTAAGCCACCCAGGTGCCCCGACGCTTCGTGATTTTCAAGCATCCACTACTAAATCCTGAAGAAACCAGGATTTCCTTTGTATCCCATATCCAATCTCAAAACTCCCCCATTTATAACCCGGACAGGAGACAGCAAGCATTCTTCATGTGTTTCAAGGGCTTTTCTTGTGCATGCAGGCCTGGGGTCGAATGCAGGCAGAAAGGAAAGGAAGAAATCTTTTGACCTTGGTGTCAAAGTCTGGGCCTTCTGAGCCATCCTCTGAAGGCCTCCCGACCAGATCACAGAATGGTGGCAGATTTGACTCTGCTATCTGAGTTCATATCCAAGTCATCTTCAATATTCTGTCTTGATAGGATAATTATATCCTAGCTCACTTGTACAGATGGCTGTGGTACAGTGATTTCACAGAAAGTAAATAGAATGCTAATTTGTTGAATGCAACCTATTTGAAAGTAAATAATCTTGCTGAGTCTCTTGTGACGTCTTTTCTCTGCTTCTTATAAAGAAAATTAAAACAGACAAACAAAATCCTAGGGCCAACAAAGATTAATTTAGGCCCGGGAGATACTTTGTAAAAATTACAAAGATGCAAATAAGAGTCTGTTCTCCCCCCCCCGGTTTCGAAACTACATGTTGGCTTGGATACAAGACTCCCTATTAAGTAGTCTAGATGAGAATGGCCTTTATTGGTTAATACTTTTATTTTGGGCAAAGTTTTTAATCAGTAGTGAATTGTAATGAACTACCTGTACTGGTTGAAACCTGGGAGAATTGGTCATTTTTATTTTAGATTCTGAACAATTTACATGAGTTTAAGACCTTAAACTGGGTTAAGAATCTAGATTAGGCTGTGTATTTGGAGATGCCAAAATGTAGCGTAAGGAAAAGCTAGACAAGTCATCCGTTGAAATGGGTATTTATCCATCCATTCACTTATACATTTATTTTTTATGGAGCTACTGCTGTGTTCCCGGCCCTGTGCTCACCTTTGATTCCACGACTGAGTTTCCGCTCTGCTTTGTAGGTCTTGGATCCCGGCCGCGCTGCTTGAGCTCCTGTTTGTGTCTTCCAAACTTCTCCTCTGGCTTTTGTTGTCCTCACCATGGCTTGAGGCGATAGAGTAGGTTCTTCTCATCTATTGGAGATTTAAAACTAAAGTAAATCCTGGAGTGTCTTTAGGAATGTTTTTGGAATTTCTCGGCCTTTACAAGGGCTGACTGTTGGCCAGGTGTTGTCTAAGGAAAAGCAGCAACAAAAGCTGGTATGGTGCAGAGTGGTGATGACAAGGTGGTCTGAACCACTGACGGTGTGCTCTTTAAAAGTGGCTGTAATCAAGGACACATCTCTATATATGACCTGAGACGCTGCAAGCTGGTGGTCCAAGGACTGAATCCAGTCACAATCATGTTTTGTTTGGCCCACACAGTGTTCTAACAATGGGAAAAAATCACCTACAAGTTTCTGACTTTTTTTTTTAAAACATTTATTTATTTTTGAGAGAGACAGAGACAGTGTGAGTGAGGGAGGGGCAGAGAGAGAGGGAGACACAGAATTGGAAGCAGGCTCCAGGATCCGAGCTGTCAGCACAGAGCCTGACATGGGGCTCCAACTCACAAACCATGAGATCATGACCTGAGCCCAAGTCAGGCGCTTAACCAATGGAGCCACCCAGGTGCCCCAAGTTTCTGACTTTTCTTAATAAATGGAAGGGTCTCCTGACACTTAGCCCTCTGCTCCCACGTGACAACAGTCAGTGAGAATAGAGCCACTGCTACGTTTCCTTTGAGATGTTCTAGTTTCCCATTGCTGTGTGACAAACCGTCTTGGCACTTAGTATTGTAAAATTGCAACGCTTTCACTGTGCTCATGGAATCTGGGAGTTGGGAATTTGGACAAAGCATAATGAGGATGGTTTGTTTCTACCCCACAGTGGCTGGGAAAACCCTCTGAAGGAGTAATAATGTACACATGTGCCTGAGCCAGGATGGCTTGAGGCTTCTTGGGAATCCCCCATACAGGTATGCAGCTTCCAGGCTTTTCATGTATTCTTTGTATGTGCATCCTGCAGCATGGCAGCCTCAGAGTAGTCAGTCTGCCTAGATGGTGACTCGGTGATCCAAGATCAGGTGTTCCAGCCAGACAAGGCAAAAGACACTGGCCTCTTAGGACCTAGCCTCCGAGATCATACTGTGTCACCTGCCTTGTACTCTATTTGGTTTCAGCAATCTCGGGTCCAACAAGGTGTAAGCAGAAGGACCAGAGTCTCTACCTCTTGATGGGCTAATTGTGCAAAGCATTGGCAACCATGCTTTCAGATCAACACAGAGGGCATACTGGTTCCCTTTGTTCTAATCTTCACCACCCCCATTACATTGCATCCAGGCTGTTTTACTGATTTCTTTTTTAAATGTCTTATTTATTTTTGAGAGAGGGGGAAAAAAAGTGAGTGGGGGAGGGGCAAAGAGAGGAGGACAAAGAATAAGCAGCAGGCTCTGTGCTGACAGCAGACAGCCCGATGTGAGGTTTGAACTCATGAACCATGAGATCATAACCCGAACCAAAGTCGGATGCTCAGCCAACTGAGCCACCCAGGCACCCCTTTACTGATTTCTATTATCAGACTGTCCCTGCGGGCATTTGTGTTAGGGTGTCAGCATTTATAATGATAAATCTAAGTGTTCCCTTTAGGGCAAAGAGTTGAAAGCAATGTGGGCTCACACTGCAAACATGTTTTGGGAAGTGGTATATGAGTTTTTCCTGGGGGGAAATAACCCACTGAGGTATGATTCACATTCGTGTTGGCCATGTTCTGTATTTGCACTTGCAGAAAGGGGCTATCTTACTCAAGTAGTCACTACCTTATTTCTTCACCTTGGATATGTGCATTTCTTCCTGCATTTCCTTATTCTGGAGACTATGGGCCAAACCATTTGTTTACTTTCTTAATTACTTAAAAAATGTCCTGTGGGTGTTAACATTATTATAATAAAATCTTATTTAGGAATGCTACAGTACAAAGAGTCTTAGAATTAAAGCAACCACAGTTTAAAAAAGTACTTAAAGGGCAGCTGGTGGCTCAGTTAAGTGTTTGACTCTTAATTTCGGCTCAGGTCATGACCTCATGGTTCCTGAGTTCGAGTCCTATGTAGGGCTCTACATTGACACAGCAGAGCCTAATTGGGATTCTCTCTCTCCTCTCTTTCTGTCCCTCCCCACTTGTGCACGTGCCCCCCTCCCCCACTCTAAGTAAATAAATGAGTAAGTAAACAAACATCAAACAAATTAAAGACACTTAAGGAAAAGTATCTAAAATCACATCTTCTCATTTTCCCCCAACGCTGTCCTTTCAGTGAAGCTATCACCGTGGTCTTGTGACAGATACTGGGTGTCATCTCAGTCTCTTCCTTGCCCATCATCCTAGACCGTCAATAAATTTGGCAGTTTATTCTCCTAAATATTCTTCTACCTGTTCCTCGTCCACCATCCCTCTCTTAGCTCAGAGCCACATAATTGGGACTCCTGGTAGTAGGCCACCTCCCTAGACATTCTGCTTCTCTCTAATCTCTCCCCATTCCCAGTTGTCCTGTTTTACGAGTGATCTTCCTCAAACCTCCATCAGATCATGTTGGTTCGCCAACAAACTGACAGTGGCATCACTAGGCCTACCTGATCTGGACCCAGCTTAGCTCTTAGACCTCGTTTCCAAACTGCTCCTCCTCACTCCAGTGCTCTCCAGTCATGACGGGCCACTTGTTTTCAGCACTCTCCGGATACTCTTGGCTAAATCCTAGACTGGAAGCCTCTGCTGGCATCTGTCTCTTCCATTCTGGGCCAAATGCTCCATATTTGGGTTTCTGTAGCATCCCAGATCTGTTATCCATCATCAGAATTATTTTCCACCTGTCCTTCCAATTCTAACTCAGATTGCTTGATGGCAGAAAGCATCCCTTATCTCTATGTATCCATGCTGGACATCGGTAGGACTTCTGGTAAATGTTGATGGCATGGCTGGCTCACTGACCTACTGGTGGCTCCATGCCACAATTATTCTTGCTGAACAGCAGTCAATTTATAATGGGAGAGGGGACCCTATTCTCGTTTTGTGTTTGACACAGGGGAGAAATCCTTCTCTGTGCCTTTCATGCTGACAGGGAACCTATAACATGTATTTGGGAGGAGGACAATGAAGATCTTTTTTTTTTTTTTTTTTTTGAAACTGAATGAGTTTTATTTTTATTTCTTTCTTTCTTTTTACAAATAGTTTATTGTCAAGTTGGTTTCCATATAAGATCTTCTAAGTATGTACATTGATGATACACTTGTGTATATTACAAAAGTAGAGTGGTAAATCTAGGCTTCCCTGGTAACGTCACGAAAAACCTTCCTGTGTGTGCACCTGCATATTTCTTAGCTCCCTCCGTGAGCAGCTCAAATTTCCACCAAAAATTCTATCAGAATCATCCTGTATAGTAGGTGGGGCATGGATTTGGAAACCCCGCATGCTCTGAAAATTCTGGTTCCAGTTTCTTCCTAAGGTACATGCCCTACGAGACAGCTTACTTCCTTTCTCAGAGCCTCCTTTATAACATACAGGTAGCAGATAAGAGTAGCAGTTGATAATTGTTAACTCCTGTCCTTTCTCCAGAGGAGAAATAACAGTGCACCTAATTTTATGCTTGTTTGACAGTTGGATAGCTATGTCTTTCACATCTTAGCTCCCTATTTTGTCATTTAAAAGACTTTTGAGAGAGCGAGAGAGAGAGAGAGATGGGCACAGTGTGAGTGGGGAAAGGGCAGAGAGAGAAAGGGAAACACGGAATCTGAGGCAGCTCCAGGCTCTGAGCTGTCCGCACAGAGCCCGATGCAGGGACTGAACCCACAGACCAAGATATCACAATCTGAGCCGAAGTTCGCGATGCTTAACAACCTGAGCTGCCCAGGCTCCTCTCCCTATTTTGTCATTTTAATCTCAGTATCTCAGGATAGTGTAAGCCTCATATGGCAAGTTAATCGTTGCTGACTGAATGTCAAGAAGATACAACATCAGAGCATCAAGGGAAGGAGAGAAGACCTCTCAACTGACTCTACAGTCTTGGTTAAGCCTCTCCCCTTAAAAAAAAAGGCTCTATCCTTTTATCAGCTGACAACTTTCGAATGAATCCCCTTGGTCACTATTGTCTGTAAAGGAAGAAATGAGCACTTGAATGTGCTGAGTGTATCCAGATTTTCCATTTCAAGTTCACTGCTTAGTCTGGGCCCCTGTTGCCTGCTATTTGATATTAGGTCAATATTTCACATTTACCTGTATTTCATTCCCACCTTGTGGATAGAAGCTCAGCAGGCTTGGGTAGTAAGGCAGTACAGTGATGACTGGGACCCACAGTCTTGTTTTATGAAGAGTTTAGATTTGGCTGTGATTGGCAGCAGGTTCTTCCTGTTGCCAAGAGCTGAAGCTAACATGACTTCGGTTTCAAATGAAAGTTCTTCTAGGAACTGCCTTTTTCTAGGAGATTGGAGGAAGAGGGGAGATAGATGACTTTTGTCTGAATACCCAGACTCTAGGATCTAGGCCAAACAGGGATTGAGCTGCCTCTTAAAATTTTTATTATTATGCTCTCTAGGAACCTCTTGAAAAGAGACTAATGCACTTTTAATGACTGGATATTAAAGAGTATTTATATCAAGTATAAAAAAGTTGCTGTGGAAGCGATTTCTTTTTCTTTCTTGCCTCAACTCAGACACAGAAGGAGCAAACTCTAATAACTGAAAATAGAAAACCCCAAAATTGTGTGTCCTAATCATGTATGACCCAGTTTGGGTAGGGCAGCCCTTGTTTTGAATTGGAATTTTGGCGGGGAAGGTGCACGATCAGCCACAGTGCATCACAGGTGGGGGGAAGGTGACCCTGTGGCACTATGTGTGCCAGTAAAGCTGGATAGACATTGGGAACTGGGCTTGGCTGACGCCATGTGGTGATCCCCAACATTCTCCTAGGACGTTACTATATCGATAGGCAAAGTGCTCTATGAAAAAGTTGACATGAGTGTATATATCACATAGTAAGAGTATAGGCTCTGAGATCAGATGGGATTTGATTTTCAGTCTTGGCGTCTCCATTTGCTACTTACATGGCCTTTGACAGATTACATATCCTCTTTGGACCTGGGTTTTCTTTTTTGGGAGTAAGGGTGCCTCAGTTTTCTTATCTACAGAAAGAGGATAGTAAAACCTTCCACTTTATAGGGATGTTGAGAATATTAAAAGTATGTAATTTGTTGGCCAAATTCCTCTATTATTCCCTAGATGATAGCTAGTATCTAAGATGACCTGAAGATAGCACAATTAAAGGAAAAAATTGGAAAGGAAGAGTTTGTGTAAATCATAGTTAACTGTTGAATTTATTTGTGGGTCAAAGGCAGATCTGAATTCAAATTCAGTCTGGAGCCTTGAGTCTGGACTTCTAACCTCATCAAAGTGAAAAGTGGTACACCTGCTTCTTCCCTCCAAAAATAACAACTTCATTATTTTTGCAATAGTGGCACATTATCATAATACAAAATTTATTTATTTTAAAATTTTTTAATGTTTTATTTCTGAGAGAGAGAGAGAGAGAGAATGAGAGAGACAATGAGAGAGAGGCAGCATGAGCAGGGGAAGATTAGAGAGAGAGGGAGATACAGAATCTGAAACAGTCTCCAGGCTCTGAGCTAGCTGTCAGCACAGAGCCCGACGCGGGGCTCGAACCCACAAACCATGAGATCATGACCTGAGCCAAAGTCGGATGCTTAACTGACTGAGCCACCCAGGCGCCTCCATAATACAAAATTTTTGAGCAATTCAGAAAATTAAGAAAATATAGCAAAAAAAACCCTCAAAATTGTATTATTCAGAAAAAAACACCAATTCACTTTTGTGACCTTTCTATACTTCTCCCTATGCATAATATAGATGGAAGGCAGATGGATAGAAATTATTGTACAAATGGAGATAAATCTACCCTCCATCCTTTTGAAAGGATTGCCACAGAGAAGACCTTGGCAACCTGACTTTATTCCTCCCCATAAGTGTGACTTGCTTTTCTGTCTCAAAAATTTCTAGTGAACTTCCCCTGTGTATGTCTTGCTGTTGATGCTTCAGAGTTTTTCCTGGGATGGAGAGGGGCTCTTGATGTGGCCACTTTTTAACTTCAGGAAATTGTTTTGTTATACATCTTAAAAATATTTACCTTCTTATTATAACATATAACAGGAAATGGAATTACATGGAATTAAACTACAATGTACAGTTCTAAGAATTCCAGTAGCCACCACCTGGGTGAAGACACAAGTCGTATCTGCCTCCCCGGAAGCCACTTGCTACCCCCTTCCCCGTCCCAGCCCCTTCTTCCCCTGGGGATGCGCGTGTCCTGACTGAGAGGTCCCACCCCCTCGTTTTCTTTATACACCAATTCAGGACGTGAATGCTGGTGGTAAGTTTAGCCTACTTGAGCTCATACTGTTTGTATGCTTTAGTTGCAAATGATGTCGAACATCTTTTGTGTGTTGGCCACTTAAAAATCTCTGGTGAGATGTCTCTTCAGATCTTTAACCCATTTTAAACTGAGCTGTTTGTCTTATTGTTGAATTTTTAAGAGTTCTTGGTGTATTTTGGGTACAATTCATTTACCAATAGGTGTTTTGCAAATATTGTCTCCCAGTCTGTGGCTTGTCTTTTCATTTTCTTAAAAGTCTTTTGCAGAGCGAGTGTTTTAGTTTTAATGAAATCTAACTTCGCATGTCTTCTTTCATGGATTTTGCTTTTGTCAGTACATTTAAAAATTCACGGTCAAATCCAATGTCCCCTAGTTGTTCTCTTATGTTATCTTCTAGGGTTACTTTTATATTTAATATTTAGATACATGATCCATTTTGAAAGGTGTAAGGTTAGTGTCTTTTTTTGTTTTTTTTTTTTTTTTGCATACAGACAGCATCATGTGTTGGTAATTTGTTAATTACCTTTGCTTCTTGTCAAAGATCAGTTGACTATATTTATGTATTTTTTGCTCTTCATATATCACATAGATATATTCATGTGTCCTTTTGCTGATACCATACTGTGTTGATTACTGGAGCTTCGTAAGTCCCTAAAGTTTGTTGTTCAATGTTGCGTTCTGGGTCTTTACAGTTTCACATAAACTTGAGAAATTGTTTGTTGATGATATCCACAAAAGAGTTTATTAGACTTTTGATTGAGATACACTTGACCTCTGTAAATAAGCTTGGGAAGAGTTGATTTCTAAACAAAATTAAGTTTTGTAAATCTATAAGCACAGAATATCTCCAATTATTGTAAATGATAGTGTTTAAATTTCAAATTATAGTTGCCCGTTATTGGTGTATAGGAAAGCAATGGACTTATGTATATTAACTTTGTATTTTTGCTATGCTGGCTTAATTCCAGAAGGGGTTTTTCCCTTCCACTTTTGTATGTTCTATATAGACAATTAGGTCCTCTGTGAGCAGAGGTAATGTTACTCCTTTTCAATTTGTTTACTTTTCATTTCCTTAGTGTTCTAGGTAGGATGTCCAGCGTGATGTTGCCTAGGCCTGGGGGGAGAGGACATTCTTGTCTTGTGCTGGCCCTTAGGGGCAAAGGATCCACTATGATATTAGCTGTAGGCTACTTGTAATTGTGTGTTTTTATCAGGATGAAGTTCCCCTCTTTGTTCAGAGCTTATTAAGGAAATTCTTATCAAATTTAAGAGTTCTTATCAAGAATGAGTGTTGGGTTTTGTTTGAATGCTTTTTCTATACTGATAGGATCATATGATTTTCCTTTTTTTAGTATGTGTTTTGAACTTGCTCACGTCTTTTTAAAGTTGAATCTTGTTTGAAGACTCACCAATCTTGTATAGGCAGTTGCAATTTATATATTTTTAATGTTGTATAACAGGGGTTGGTAAACTCTAGCTCACTGATGATTTTTATATGATTTGCAAGCTGAGTGATTTTTACATTTTTAAGTGTTTGAAAAGATCTAAAGAAAAATTTGTTGACACAAAAATTATGAGCTTCAGATTTCACGGACCATAAATAAAGGTGAATTAGAACATAGCCGTGCTAAGTTGTGTATATCGTGTCTGTGGCTGCCGTTGTGGCCCCCGTGTCCGAGCTGAGCTGCTGTGGGAGAGACCCTGGGCTCTCCAAGTGGAAAGTACTTACCATCTAGTACTTTGCAGGAGACATTTGCTGCCCCGCGCTGAAGAGTAGTCCACTGCATGAATGTTCCACAAAATGTGTACCCACTGGACTGATGGGCTTGAGGATGTTACTGGTTTTTGGCAGTTATAAAAAAGCTGTCATGAGCATTGTTATGCAGGTACACACATGCATGCAACCCTGTGTGCCATTGGTGGGTGTGTACTTTGCGGTGGCGTTGCGGAGTCATGGATTGTGTCTGTCCGCAGCTGTCAAGAGGTAATGCCAGAGTGGAGGCTTGTAGTAGTTACGCTCTCACATCGCCCGCAGCAGATGAACCTCCCATCGTTCCATATGCTTGCTGATAACCACTATTTGTAGGATTTAACATTTTTGTCAGTGTGATAGATGTGACCTAGTATTTCCTTTGGGTGTTGATTTGTCTTTCTTTCTTTCCGTTTTTTTAATGTTTTATTTATTTCTGAGAGAGAGAGACAGCGTGAGCAGGGGAGGGTCAGAGAGAGAGGGAGACACAGAATCTGAAACAGGCTCCAGGCTCTGAGCTAGCTGTCAGCACAGAGCCTGACACGGGGCTCAAACCCATGAACCTTGAGATCATGACCTGAGCTGAAGTCGGATGACCAACTGACTGAGCCACCCAGGCGCTTTGATTTATTCTTTCTTGATCACTACTGAGACCTATTGTAGATTACGTTTCTGCATTCTTTACTTCCAAAGCACCCATTATATGTGTGTTATCTACCCCCGACCCTTCCCTTTTATGGTGACTTAATCCTGTCCACCTGGTTTTTGATTGTGATTTTAGCTGTATTTATTTCACATATTTCTCCCAAAGTTTTCATCTCAGTCATATTTTCATTTCTCTCTCTCTCTCCCTCTTTTTAATCTGAACTCTACCCCCCAACATGAGAATCTTCTGTTTGGGTGCATGTGTTTGTGTGTATGTGTGTGTTTTCTCTTGTGTTACTCATTGTTGCTCACGGGGCAAAGGGAATGTGCACTGGGATAATCTGAAATTTCCATTTCAGTTTTTGTTTCAAAAGTCCTCTTACTAAATAGGTTACTGCCTTTGCCATGTGGGTGTGTCCTCCCTTAGATTTTACCTTGACAGGTGATGGGGCTCACGGCAAAGACACTGAAGTTGGAGACTGTGGCACCTACTCTCCTGCTGACTGGCTCCTTCCTCTAAGTGTAGGTCATGGGTAACACCAATGCAGGTGTGAAAAGGGTTTGTGTGAGCTGTGTCTCCTCTGGTGTTCTGTGACACCTTCTCCGTCTTTATTGCCTCCGGATATGTTCCCCACAACGACCGCCTGCAGACCTTCGCCTCTCCATCTAGTTGCCCTCATCCTTGAATGGGCCTCTCCGGAGGCCTAGTCTCACTTGAACTTTTAGGGAAGCCTGTTTCCTCTAATGGACGAGGAGAGAGATGACGTTGTTTAGATGTGCTTTGTAGTTTGCCTTTTGGAGTTGCCACTGTGCTCTTGTTCCAAAGAAGTTTCTTCTATATTTAAAGTTTTTGGTGGTTTTTGAAGGAGATGAATTTCTTTGCTTAGCCCTTTTCAATGGGAAGTCACGACGTTTTTGTGATGCTGTAAAAATGCATGAATGTGTGGTGTCAGAAGCTAAAATAAGTGGATAATTTGCTTTTTTTATCCACATGTGATGCCATTTAAAGAGAGCCAGCATCTGTAAGGTGTTTCCTTCCCCAAATTACAAACATCAAGAATGGAAGGAAAGTAGGTTTTTCTATATGGAGTAAAAACAAAATGCTCAAAATAATGATGTTCTTTCTAAAAGCTTAATGTAGTGTATCTTAATTATCCAAGGATTAAAGCATGCGATGTACAGTTATTATATTGTACATGAAAATCATGGCAAACATCCTAATATACATCTTTGAACGTGATTTGCCAATGTTTTTTGTTAGTCATAATTATCCCTCTCTTAATTAGGTTTGCCTCATTATTGGTTTCTTAAAATATGTGCATATTTTAAGGATCATAGGGAAGTCAATTTATGGAAAAGCATCATTAAATTTGTTTTACAGGCTCCGAGTTGTTCCTGCTGAGGTTTGGGGACATATGGCATCTTGTCTGATACAACATCTTGTGTGAAAAATCTTGCTCAGAAACCAAAACAAAAGCAACAAAAAATAAGAATAAACTTCAGCAACGTAAAATTATCTCCAGTCAAAATGCTTTTAAGTAATTTCAGCAAATACACATTTGTACATTGGGACTGTGGGTATCGTGCTTCGTATCTTCTATTTGTGAGGAAGAAGAGTTTAATAACCGACCTGAAAATGAGATCACTAGTCTTAATACAGTAATCTAAAATACTTAAAGCCAAAACTATACTTGTAAAAGAAGTGTGAAGTCATTCCCTACTTATTTAAAAATTAAGAGTCTTTTTATGTCAGTAGCAATAGGTAAACATTGTAGAAAATTCTACAGTATAAGAAAATGAAAACCCCATCTTGTACCAAAGAGATTACCGTTAACACTACATTTTATCAGGTCCGTTTCGGTATACCTGTTTTTTAGCCAAAAACAAGATCATCTTTTGCATGCCATTTTATAATTTCCTTTTCCCCCATTTAATAATCACCAGTTTTTCATGTCGATGAATTTTATGTCTTGCATATTACCTGGCTCACATTCAAATGAACAATTCCCTCAGATATCCTTGCGAGCTGCTTTGTCCAGTGAGGATTATGTCTGAGTCCTCTGTTTGCATGTGGCTGCCATGTCCCTTAAATTCCTTTCATCCAGCACAGTCCCCACCTTTTTTTCTATGACTGATTTGTTGAAGAAGCTTGACAAATTGTCTTGTGCTCAATGGTATTTAATGTGACATTTTTTAGAAATTGTATGTGATGTCTTGAATCATTCAGTTCATTTCTTTTTTTTTTTTTTCTTAATTTTTTTCCTAACGTTTATCTTTTAGAGAGACAAAGTGCCAGCAGGGGAAGGGCAGAAAGAGATGGAGACACAGAATCTTAAACAGGTTCCAGGCTCTGAGCTGTCCGCACAGAGCCTGATACGGGGCTCAAACTCATGAATGATGAAATAATGACCTGAGCCAAAGTCAGTTGCTTAACTGACTGAGCCACCCAGGTGACCCCATTCATTTCACATCTTAGAAGGTTTAGGGAGGACCAGAAATAAGAGGAGAAGGAAAACCTAAATGTGTCACTGAACTGAGAAAATCCTTTTCTCTGCAAAGGTATATTAGTTATTATTTACACGTCTGGTCTGTGAGATGTTGTCTCCCATACCGTGAGGCGTGGTGAATTCCTTCCCTTTATTTGTTTCTATGTTAACAAGGCCGATTGTGAGCATCAATTTACTGAAGAGGTTGGTAATAATGCAGGGTGCCTTTGTTGGTTTGTTTAGACTGTTTGCCTTCACGCTCACTTTGTGTATATCTACATGTGCATGTATGTGTGCACACACAGATAAATACCCCCATCCCCACCCCCAGCCATGAAGTCCACTGCTAAAAGCAATAGAATAGAGTGTCAGTGTTCGATGCCCTGTTAGACGTTCTGTGAGATAAAGATGAGTAACACAAAGATGAATAACAGACTCCTTCCTCTCTCAGGTATCTCTATGGAATCATGGAGAAGAGATCAGCCAGAAATATGAAGAAATAATATTACAGGATAATCTTGGCTCAGTAGAAAAAAGATGATCTGACCTTGTATTTAAAATCTTCTTTGTGCATCCAGGTGGCTGAGTCGGTTAAGTGCCCGGCTTTGGATTTCAGCTCAGATCATGATCTCATGGTTCGTGGGATTGAGTCCTGCATTGGGCTCTGTGCTGACAGCACATAACCTGCTTAAAATTCTCTCTCTCCTTCTTTCTGTGCCCTGCACATGTGCGTGCGCTCTTGCTCTCTCTTATTCTCTCTTAAAGTAAATAAACTTTAAAAAAATCCTCTCTATTGAGGTATCACTTATGTACAACAAAGTGCACCCATTTTAACCTTATCCTGTGACCACCCCCTGCTTCATCCTGCTGCAGTAGCAACGTGCTTGTGAAGCCTAACACACATTCCACCTTCTTGCCCTTCCGACTGTTTAGGATGTTGTGTGCGTTTGCTGCTTTCCTTTGTCTGGAATGCCCTCTGCTCTACTTCTCAAGATTTACTCCTCATCCTTTAGCCTCACTGCTGGCTGTTCACCCCTCCTCTCTGCTCCGAGGCCTTTGTGTAGAACACTGTTGACCACACGGAGTGTCTGCACGGTACGCTGACATGTCACTCCCACGGTTTGTTAACTTTACTTTGCCCTTTTATTAGTAACCTTTTTTTTCTTTGCCTTTTCCTATTTCATCTGTTTAGTAAATATTTTTCCAATATCCATTGTAGAGCAGGCTTCATGCTAGATCCTGAGGTAGATAAAACTTGCACTGAGACTTTGTCCCTCTCTTCATGGGACTGAAATACAGTGGGGGTGACAGAAACAATACAGTGTGATCGATGTAATAGAAATACTGTGATCTACGGTAGCAAGGAGTACACGGCCATTGGTCATGTGGGGGATGAAAGAGCGCTTCACTGAGGTTAATTCCAAAGGGTTAAAGATTTGGGGATTTGCTACATCGAAAGAAGGCGGCCATTAGAGCATAGCACAATGTACGTGTGAAAGCAGGGTGTTGTGAAGTGAAGACCCACTCAGGGAATTCTGGCATTTTGTGTTCTTGGAAGATTCTCTCTTGCATGTGCATATATTTGCCAATGTAGATGCAAATATTCCCTTCTATAATCCCTTTCAATTCCATTTTTTATTTAATCTTAAGCTTCATTACCTATCATTATATTCTTCACTTAAAACTGGTATATCAAGTAACTGTCCTGCGCTGAATAAACATTCTAGAAGGATTTTTTCTTTCAATGAAGCCAAGCTTGTTTAATCTAAGAACACAGAACGTAGATGTATCCGAAAATAAAATGCGATTAGTCCGTAAGCTATCACCAAACTTTTGCGAACAGCGTACCTTTTAATAATGATTCTGAAGAAAGATAAATGTAATTTCAAAGAAAAAGCTAGGACAACGAAACCACATGGAGTGATGCTTTGTTTTCCAGAAACTCGTCATTTAATATTCCTCTCATTGCGGACAGTTTAGCAGGTCAGACATTTCTGAGAAGGCAGCTGTACTTCATCCTTTCTTCTCAGTAGCTAAGTGGCATTCCGGAAGATCACTTTTCAGAAATGTCAGTGTACTTAATGATAGGACAAACCACAAATGGATTGTCTAAAAGCTAAGTAAGACTGGATTTGTCTAACAAAATAGCAATAAAAGTTGATCCCCATTGGTAACTTCTTTGGTCTTCTGACTACCAAAAATAGCTTGTAATAACTTTTTCCATGAATCTAGAAGGAAAAAAAAAAAAGCAGAAGGCCAACGATGAAGGGTCCCTTGTTTCTTACATGGCTTCTCCATTCCCACCATAGCCATTGCCACCTCTTGCCCATTCCCCCTGACCTTTTCCCACTGAATTGGATCACGTCGGGGAGAAGGAAGACTTCATTGAGATTAATGCTTATGATTTGAAGATTCTGTGTATAAAAGTGCTGACAGCACTGACTCCATCTTTGGTTCTCCCTTGTGTTGACACCCATTCTCTGACCTCCTCAGGGCTACCTGTTCAGGCCCTGGGAGTTTAATGTAAGCCCCGACTGGAAAGCTTGTTCTGGTCTTCCCTCAAGTAGTTCGCAGGAGGCATCACTTTAGATACCTGCCCTTTGATCTCCCCATTATGCTTTTTGATCTATCAGACATGGGGATTAACGTCCACATACGGGCTGTGTAGCACTGGGTCCTTTGTCCACGTGATCCCCCTCCCCCCACCCCATCAGTAAGTTACTCTGATCAGAACTTTGCAAAACTCTGTGGGGTGGCCTGCTTTGTGTTTCAGTCTCAAAGTGCCTTCTCAGATCAAAGGGTGTGTTACAGACCCTCCTCTACCTTCTAACAGTGCAATTTGCTAGAGAAGCAGATCTTCTTTTCCCTAAACAAATTTGCATTCTGTGAAAACATCTACATTTAAGGTCCTCATTCTCTTGATGTTTTCTGTGGTTCTTTGCTCTTCTGACTCCATTTCCTGGTACACTAATAACCAGCACTAGCTTATGAATAAGAGATGAGCCACAAATCGTTTCATAGAGCAGCCTCAGATGCGTTTGGACTCCTGGACGGCCACTCAAGAATAGAATCAGCCTGTGTGCAAAGTTTCCCTTGGCATTTTAAACGTGATTCTGCCAAGACATTTATGTCCTATTTGAAGTTGTGCACCACAGACACACATACCATGTAGTAGATGTTCACTTAGCTTCTTCCACTTAACCTGCTTAACAGACCGATGCTTTCCATGTTTGCTGTAAAATATACTGATGCCCTTGGCACTTGGAGCCAGAAGGATACTGCTTGGTAAACTTGTGTATTTCTCCCAACTAGTTGAATTATTTACTTACCAGGAGTGAGCTGTGTGTATTCCCAAACCTGTTTATGCCCATTGCACTTGTTATTGAAATCTTGAAATTTAATGAAATCTTGCATGGATTCATGATGAATTATCACTGTACTTGAGAGTTATTTGTCTATGACAAGGAAATCAAATGCTATGGAAAGATTTGGTAAAGGCAACTTGCCCAATGAAAATTGCTTTCAATTGTGCTAAAATATTTGGAAACAATCATAAAAATTAAAGATGTTTCTAGGTTATAGATTTCTCACTCTTGAAAGGTTTCACTGTTGATTTTTCACTATACTTTAAAGAAAGCAAAATTAGAAAATTTGGGAGATACATTTTGCATTGGCTTTGGTGAACAATACAGTATAAACTCTGAGAAAAGAACTTTGCCTCTATCATTTTGTTTTATTTTTTAAAAGTTTTAATTTATTTTGAGAGAGAGAGAGAGATAGAGAGCGAGCATGAGAGCAAGTGCAGGCAAGCCCCTGGTGGTCAGGGGAGCAGCAGAGAGAGAAGGAAAGAGAATCCCAAGCAGGCTCTCCACTGTCAGTGCAGAGCCTGATGTGGGGCTCTATCCCATAAACAGTGAGATCATGACCTAAGCAGAAGTCAAGAACCAGAGGCTTAATCGAGTCACCCAGGCACCCCATCTGTTTATCATTGTAGAAGTGAGCGTGAACTTGTGAAATTAAGGAGGTGGCCCTTGTAAGGTGTATCTTAGACAAGACTTAGAAAGTAGGGGCCTCCCCTTTTAAGCCTGCAGTCATGCACAGAAGAGTGTTCCATGTTAGAACCACTGAGCTGGAACATTTCTTTTATAGAGGAATAAATTTCTGGACCCAGTCAGGGAAGAAGATGCACAGGCCCTCCAACTATTAGGGAGCCCATCAAAGATAATTGAACCATGGAGAGTTAATGTCTTCGTAAACTGTTTTCCTGGCACATCATATTCAGGGGCATATCAGATGCATTTTCCCACCCGTTGATAATAAATGTATCCTAAGTCCCCAGTATGAGATGTGACTGGGAAGTGAAGAGACTGATTTAACCAATACACCAGAATTTATACATCCAAATGAGTTTTCTTTTTCAAAATAGTGACAGTAGGAGGTTTAACAATTACTCCAAAGATTCATTCTCTACTCAAAAATCATTTTTGGAACCCATTTGAAATTGCTTTTGAAGGCAGTTTACATGCTACATGGGAGGGCCAGTTGACTTGTTTCAGAGTTCCACTTGATTTTAAACCAATGGTAGTTTAACCCATCTTGATTTGCCATCTTGGTTCCAAATAGTTACCTACCTACTTTTAAGTGCCAAGGTTTTTCACTGCGAGATTATTAAAAAGCATGCATTTCAAGCCTTAAAGACACCCCCAAAGGGGAGTTTCAAAGAAGCCTTGAGCAATAGGGGCATCACTGAAATAAACAGAAAGCATCTAATTAAGTGAATGCTTTGAAGAAGAGAGTGTTAATTTGGATACACAAATCATTTGTTAAGAAGTTGATTGAGTCCTATTGTTCTAGGGCATCCAGTAGCAATTTTTTCCATAGAGAGCAAGACAGTAAATAGTTGAGATTTCCCAGGCTATGCGTCTGTGTCACAAGTATTCAACTATGCACAAAAGCAGTCAGACACTATGTAAGCGAATGGGCATCGCTCTGTTCCAATACAACTCTATTTTCAAACACAGGCCATCAAGTCAAATTTGGCCCATGGGTCATAGTTTGTCAAACATTGTTCTACAGAGCCCTACAAAATGAATGACCCTCAATAGTTAAGTCTCCGTTTCATCCTCTGCAAATATAGATTGGGATCATTACTCCCATATTTGATACAAGAATCGCCATTTTAAAGGGTTGCTACTTATGTCAAAGAAGGAAAAAATATCTGACCATACTAACATAAATTTCAATCTGATATTTTTAGCCAGGACCCTACATCAGAAATCTAAAGGGGAATTTACTTCTGAAAGTGCTCACTACCATGGTGTTATTTTGACCATCACTGTTGCTGCCCCAAAGTCTGATTATACAAATATCTGGAATGGTTGCATCAGAGATTTAAGAAAGATATGATGAGATGGGCCTTCCCATTCCCCTAAATAAATCCTCTAGAATTCACTTCATCACTTCAACTCTCTGGTGGTACTTTATGTTTTTCCTCCCTTCCCTCCCTCCACCCCTTCCTTCCATTCCCTCTAGTATATTTCTTCGCTCTCTTCATATCTTTAAGATAAAATTCACACATCGTAAAATTCACTCACTTAAAGTATACACATCAGTGGTTTTTAGTATATTCACACTTGTACAGTCATCACTGCAAACAATTTTAGAACACTTTCATCCCCCCTAAAAATTCCTATTTAACCCTTAATTCCTATTTAATCCGTCTTCATTTTCCTTACAACCTCTAAGAAACCACTAATCTCCTTTCTATATTTATAGATCTGCTTATTTCAGTCTCCTTTAAATAAGTAGAATCATATGATGCATGGTTGTTTGTGACTGGCTTCTACCTCTCTCTCTGCCCTTACCCCCACTTGTGTGTTCTCTCCCTCCCCCCTCAAAAATAAACATAAAAATTAAAAAATTTTTTTGAAAAGTCAAATGCCTAACTGAGCCACCCAAACACTCCACATATACCACATTCTTAGAACCTGTTCCCCAGTTGATGAACATTTGGGTTTTCATATTCTGGCTTTTATAAATAATGCTTCTACGAATGTGTATGTAAAAAGCTTGTATGTAGACATAGGTTTTCACAGTTCTCGGGTAAATACCTAGGAATGGAACTGCTAAGTGACTTGACACCTGTATATGTTTAACGTTTCAAGGAAGTGTCAGCTATTTTCCATAGGCATTGCACCATTTTTGCATTTCCACTAGCAATGGGTGAGGGTTCCATTTCCCTACATCGTTGTCAACATTTGTTGATCTCTGCTTTTATATTATAATCATCCTAATGGGTATGAAGTATCTCGTTGTGGTTTTGGCTTTTATTTCTTTGATGACTTATGATCTTGAACACCTTTTCATTTTTATTGACCATTTGTATATCTACTTTGGAGTCTCTTCAAGTATGCTGCCCATTTTCAAACTGGCTTGTCTTCATTATTGAGTTTTAAATGTCTTTTAAGTGTTGTAGATTCAAGTTCTTTATTATACAAACTTTTATCCATCTGGCTTACAGTTATTTGTCCTGATTCTGGAGGTTATATTCGCTTTGATAGTGTACTTTGAAGCACAAAAGGTAATTTCACTTAAATCCAGTGTACGTTTTTTTTGTTGTTGTTGCCTAAGAAACCACTGCTGAAACCAATCTCATGAAGATATACATCAATTTTTTTTTTTAAAGAGTTAGAATTTCAGCTCTTTTTTTTTTTTTTTTTTTTTTTTTTACAAATAGTTTATTGTCAAATTAGTTTCTACATAACACTCAGTGCTCATCCCCAAAGTGCCCTCCTCCATGCCCATCCCCCCCTCCCCCCTAGAATTTCAGCTCTTAAATTTAGGTCTATGATCCGTTTTGTGTTTATCTTTGTGTATGGTGTGAGGTATGGGGTACAGATTTAATGCTTTGCAAGTGGATATCCACTTGTTCTAGAGCCATCTGTTGAAAGGACTGTTCCCATTGAATGAGTTTGGTGTCTGGTCAGAAATCAGTGACCTAATTAAGGTTTTATTTCTGATTCTTGATTCACTTCCATTGTTTTTTATGTCTGTCCTGAAGCCAGTGCCACACTGTTTTAATTACTGTAGCTATGTAGTAAGTTTTGAAATTGGGGAAATGTAAATCCTCCAATTCTGCTCGTTTTTTTTACCCCCACGAGTATTTTGGCTATTCTGGATTCCTTGAATTTCCATGTGTGTTTTAGTATCTACTTGTCAATTTCTTCAAAAAAGGCAGGTGAAATTATGACAGAATTTACACTGAATTTGTAGATCAATTTGGGACACATTGCCATCATAAAAATCTCAAGTCTTGTGATTCATTAACGTGTGATGTTTTTTTCATTTATTTAGATCTTCTTTATTTCAATAATGCTTTGCAGTTTTTGATGTGCAAGTCTTATACTTCTGTTAAATTTCTTCATGTGTTTTATTCTTTTTGATTCACTTATAAGTGGAATTATTAATTTCATTTTTGGATCGTTTGAATTATTCATTGCTGTTTAGAAATAGAATTGACTTCTGTTTATTGATCTTCTTTCCTTCAATCTTGCTGAATTCATTTATTAGTTCTGATACTTTTTAATGGATTCCTTAGAGTTTTCTATATACCAGATCATATCCTTTGCAAATTAGGTAGTTTTTTAAAGAATCTATTTTATTGGCCTTAGAAGGTTTTTTTTTGCCCTCTGTAACTGTTTCAAATTTTCATCACTGTAGTTAAGTCTCCTTCCTAGCAGGTTGTACCCTCTGATCTTAGCAGATGATACCCTAGGATGACAAAAAGGCTGAGAGAGAAATTCCATTGCCTGTGTGGGAAATCTCAAGCAATTTTCCACTATCAGAATGTTAACTGCAGGTCAAGGAGAGGTTGAAAAAATTAAAAATTTATCTTTTGTAGCTGGTTTATAAAAGAATTGTTAAAATAGTAGCACAAGCTTTTTAAAAGAAATTATTATTTTATTAATGGTAAGCTTTTGGTTTGGGGTTTTTGCCCTAACCAGACAAGGATCTTACTTCGGTTATTTACTCAGAGCAGTGGGCCAGTGCGATTGGAATCATTAGTTTGATCACTGTGTTAGGCAGTCTTGCAATTATGTACCATTATCAGACCTCCCTTTCCAAAGGAGAATCACTGAGGACAAAGCCCACAAAACACAAAAGGAGTTGGTTATTCAGGTTTGTTTTAGTCCTGCCGGATGGCCCCTCCTGAGCATCTGAAAAGTCCTCGGAAGAGCGTCCCACTGAGCCATAGCTCAGGGTTTATATAGGGAGAGGGGCGAAGCCGGTGTGCAGAAGTGAGAATTTTGCGGTTAGAGGTAGGGGTTGCTTAAGGTGGGGGGTTGAAAAACATGTTTGACCCTTCTAATCACAGTGTTCACTAAAGATGTACATCTCAGGGGCTTGCTGCAGCCAGGAGGAGCTAGGTTGCTCAACCCCTGACCTTTTACCCAACAGAGTTTGAGATCAAACAATGGTTGGTATTTCCTCATTTGCAAGCCCCTCACCTTTTGGCCCAAGGGAGTTTTTACGTCATCTGCTGTCTTAAGGTGTTAATGAAAGATAAATTGAGTTTGTGAAGCCTTGGGCATCAGCGGAAATGGAACTCAGTGTCTAACTGTACGAGGGCCAGTCATGTTCTCGTGGTTTAGGAAGGACAGGCAGGGTTGGGCCATATGACCCGGCAAATTACACACTGAACAACTCCAAGGAGTGCAGTTCACATAGACTAAAATGTACAATCATGCCCAGTGGTCTTGTGATAGGATTACATATTGTCAGAATTGGAAGCCTTTTAGATTTGCTGGTAGAGAATTCAGTTTTGAGCAGTCATTTACATTTATCAACTCTACTTAGATTCTCAGCTCTTGGGTTGGCTTTATCTCACTCCTGCCGTTTCTTGGCTATTTTGTTGTATTGGTATTTTCAACAAGTGTTAAAGGGAGTTGTTAAAGATGAATTGACACCTAATTGAGTTTTTCTCCTTGATATAGTCAACATAATTTAAAAAGAAAATTGAGGGGCACCTGGGTGGCTCAGGTGGTTGGGAGTCTGACTTCTGCTCAGGTCATGATCTCACAGTTGTGGGTTCAAGCCCTGTGTCAGGCTCAGTCCTGACGACTCAGAGCCTGGAGCCTGCTTCTGATTCTGTGTCTCCCTTTCTCTCTCTGCTCCTACCCTGTTCATGCTCTGTCTCTGTCTGTCAAAAGTAAACAAACATTAAAAATAATTAAAAATAAAAATAAATTGAAACTAAAGATAGAGTTTTTCCCTTCTGTGCACAGAAAGAAATATGTCCACCTACCTGAACTGTGTGTCAGAAAATAAAGTATATGACTCTGTAAGAAATGCTAGGATACTAAGGTGGATGCATTTTTATAAGGGATTTAATCCACCCTCAAGTTAACACTTACCCTCCGTGTCACCATCAGTGGCTTATTGGCTGTTCTCCACTTGAGGAATTGTAGTTCATGGCACCTTATTTTGTGTTAAAGCCACCAATAATCAAGTTTTAACCTATTTTCTGTCAAAAAGGTCCTCATGTAGGACTGAAATCTGCCCCCATGTTGTATTCTCCCTCTGGTTATGTCCTCTCTTTAGTTCTGTGCTTGAGTTTATAGAGTAGATCTCCTAGTTTTTCAGAGTAAAAGTTCTTCTGTTACGTAAAGATGTTTATCACATCTCCACCTAAATATTTCCTGGTCAAGCAACATCGAGAGATTCCTGATAGATTCTCCAGGTATTTCCTTATCCTCACTGACAAGAAGGAATGTATCGAGAAGAAGTCAATACCCCTCGTAAAATGTGTCACACCAAACTGAATATAATTTTCCAGGTGTGATATGAATATCATGGCAAGGTACGATGGAATTAGTACCTTCCACGGCATATGTAGAGAACTGTGGTTAAGACATTATACTTTAGGGGCACCTGGATGGCTCAGTCAGTTAAGTGCCCAGCTTCAGCTCAGGTCTTGATCTCACTACTTGTGAGTTTGAGTCCCGCGGGCTCTGTGCTGACAGCTTGGAGCCTGGAGCTTATTTCAAATTCTGTCTGTCTATCTGTCTCTCTCAAAAATAAATAAACATTAAAAAAATTTTTTTTTAAAAAGACTTTAAGCTTTGGAGGGGCCACCTGGGTGCCTCAGTCAGTTAAGCATCTGACTCTTGGCTTCAGCTCCGGTCATGATCTCATGGTTCATGAGTTCAAGTCCTGTGTTGGGCTCCACACTGAGAGTGGGGAGCTTGCATGGAGTTCTGTCTCTCCCTTTCTCTCTGCCTCTCACCTGCTTGCGTGCTGTCTCTCAAAATAATTAAATAAACTTAAAAAAAAAAAAAAAGACATAGGCCTTGGAGTCAAAGACACTGGAGTTAAAGTTCCAGGCATGTTACTTACTGGCTCTGTGGGGAAGTTACTTGAATGTTTAATTTTCTCATCTGTAAAATAAAGATGATAAGCATGGGAACTCCTCTAGCCTATGGATTTCATGAGGACAGGAACTATATTCATTTTGCTTTGCCAGGTCAGTTACTGAGTTCTTAGAACAGTGCCTGTAGATAGTAGTGTGTGCTCATTAAATATGCATTGAATGGTTGTGCAAATGGATGCCTGTTACAAGGAACTGGTAGCATTGAAAGCACTTAGCACAATGCACAGAACTTGGTTAGCATTCACTCAGTTTTAAAATGGTTTTTAAGTAACTGTGTCCTGCCTTATAATAAACTTCCATTCAGCTAAAAGTCCAAGATCTTTGACTCATGAAATCAGATTTTCCCAATTTGACATTTTAACCCCAATGCATATCATTACATTACATTGGGTGTTAATTTTGACACTGTGAATTTTATTTCTTCCTTCTGTTTTGTTGAACTTTGTATCTTCATTGTATCTTCTGAATGTAATCATCCCTCAATCCTTCTTCTCCCCCTCCCCATTGGGTTTATAGGATTAACGAATTCAGTGACCTTGGGAGTCACACCTTTGACCTCTCTCTCAAACTTTGGCCCATAGTTTTGAGAGTTGACTTCTAGTTAAAGTAGAAGACTCTTAGGATGGGCTGGGTCTGTAGTTTGGAGTTTTGTACTCAAGTGTTGGCTTTTCCTTTGTTAAATGAATACTAAACTCATGGGAATGCATTCTGAATCATTGCATGAGGTGAATCCTAGAACTGAAAGGTGCAAAAGCTAATGAAAACCATTCACTAACTGAAAATACATGAGCAGCTCATGTACGAAGAGTGACATTGCTATGTTTTTACATGGCTGCAGCAATGCAAGTGGCCACACAGAATCTTCCTTTATTATTCTGCACAGTGAGTTTTCTGAGATTGAAGAATTCAGGACTTACTGTTTCCAGTATAAAAATCAAATGATTTGATAGGACTCCTACCTCTTTCACCTTTCTTTTTGTTTTTTTTTTAAACTTCATTTTGTAATCAAGATATGCTGTTTCTATATCCTTTCTATACAACTGAGAATGTTAATCAAGGTCTCAAATTGTATCCTAGCAAAAATGTGTTGCTTGGCAACAGAAGGAAAGATATAATGTTTTCAGATTGTAAAAATAATCCAGGGTTTTATTACTCATTTTTAAATTAAAATGATTTTATTATTTGTGGAAAAATAGCCTGGAGGGAGAAGACGGACCATGGAATCAGTATCTTTTTTGCATTTGTCTTTTAAGAAAGGTTTTAAGCAGGAATTGGATTTTGTCTGTTGGAGCTGTGTAGACACTCTGGCTGTGACTCAGGCTCCTCGTTTGAAGATTTGCTCAGTCTCCTCATTATTGACAGAGATCTAACCTCTCTCCCCTGTGACAGTTCAAGGGCCCTCAAGGTCTTTTTCAGAACCAACCCCCATCCCCATCTTGTGAGCTTAATGAGGTTTGTTGATGGTCTGAGTGCCTCTTTCAAAATGTGCTCACTTTGGTTTTAAGAACTGTGAAAGATTCGGTACAGTGCACACCAGTACTTTCCTATTTCAGAATCCTAGAAATGACCAGATTGCTGAGATTGAGTTGCTTTTTTCAAGGACATGGCACAGAGCAGAGCTGAGGACTAAAGTTCCCCCGTTGAGCATCAAGGAATAACTACAGTTAAGAACTTCCTTTACGAACCCAGAATTACTTTCTGACTCTGCTACTTATGAGTTCTGTGGTATTAACCAAATTCTTAACATATCTGTGCCCTAGTTTCCTGATCCATACAGTGAGGATATTAATAGTGCTTCCCTTAATAAAGTTCTCAGAATTAAATAAGACAGCACACTGCTTGGCACACAGCAAGTATACAATGCATTTTCTTTTATTATTAATATTAGGTATTAAAAGGCAATAACACAAAAGCCAACACATTATCTTCTCTCTCCTCCTCCTATTTATTTACTTCCATTCTACTTTACCATACTGAGCTACAAAGCCAAATGAAGAGACTTTTATTATACCTTCTAAGCTTTAAATTCATTGGACAGTAATATTGAGCTTTTCATGATTGAAAATAGTGAGCTTTCATATAAAGGCTTTGCCATTGCACAACTGAAATAGAGAACTGGATGCCTGGGATGATTGCAAAGCCTCCTGAAGACCTTACATTTCTTCCTGATTAGGATTCTCTTTGTTATGCAATACCAAGCAACGGCAAAGGATTTTCCTACCCAAAACCAGGATTGCTGTGACTTGAGTACTTTTACCAGCTTAACTAGTGATGACGTTTTGGGGGCGGTAGTGGGGTGGTCCAGAGAAGAATGGCCAAGAAAGAATTCTTGAAGACCTCTTTTGTTGCAAAGAGGTGATTTTATTAAAGCACAGGGGCCAGGACCCTTGGGCAGGAAGAGCTGTAATGGGATCATGACAGGCAACTCATTATATCAGGTTGGAAGGGGGTTAGGGATAGAGTAAGTCTCTAAGGAATTTTGGAAGCAAGGTTTCTAGGACCTTGAGTGGCTAGCTGTTGGTAGGGAAATGCCATTTATTACCATTTAATAAAACCTCAGTCATGAGACCCTTTTAGGTGTGTACTGGGGAGACAGTAAGCTTGGAGTATGGTTGCCGGCATATATCTTGAGATAAAGGAAGTAGACTTAAAGGATACTTGAGGTTGGGATAATGTTAACTAAAGTTGTTTTTTGCCTCCAGCAAAATGTTATCCTGGAGGCAGCTGAGTTCCTAGAGGGAGGCCGCTGCTGGTTTCAGGGACTTGTCAATGGGCTGTAGGCAGTAAGGGAGTTTAATTTTCCGTTTGCCTTAGTTTCCCACATCACCACGGCAAGCACTTAAACCCCTTTCCTTTGTTGTTGGGTAGCCCGGAGTGTCCAAGGAATATCACACATATTTCATTGAGGGGTGTGTGTGTGTGTGTGTGTATCAGGCTGTAATTTGCCCTCAGGACCTATCCCCTATCCCCGCTGTTTGGAAATTTTGTTTTTTTAGGGTGTATCTAAAGTTTCATTTGTCCATCTCATGTCCCGTGTGCGTGCGTGTGTTCCAGTATGTGCTTATAAGGAGCTTAATCCTACCAGATTAAGATACAGACTCATGTCTGTGAATACCTGTACTATTTTACAACTGTTTTATTTTCTCCTTTTCATTGGCTGAGTTTTTTTAGACCTGTGCAATGTTCCCTCAAGTTTTTAACAGAAGACCTTGAAGCATGTATTTTTTAAGTAAGATTATAAACATTGTAGCCAGTAATCATGGCAAAAGCTCTGGGTCAGTCATTGCCAGTCTTCTTAGACCTTAGTTTGGCAAAGTTTTCTGAAAAGTTGGGTACTGGTGGCAAGCCCAGAGTATAAAGTAGAGGAGAGGAAATGGAGAAAGTAAGAGAGGAAATGGAGCAGCACATCTGATACCATGGACCTCGGATTTTTGCTTGAAGTGACCATAAACTTGCTTTAGTTGTTTTGTTTTTAAAGACAGAAGAACCAAGGTGAAGCACAGTTATAAACAGCCAAATCTATCAGCCTAGAGTTTTCTTCCAAACGAAATATGAAACGTGATCAATGTTTCAAAACATTATATGGGACACATTTGACGTAAAGAGCCTACGTGGTCTTTGTGTCGTGTCTGAGGCAGAGATGAATCCGTCTCAGCAAATGGGTTTTCACCAGGCAATCAATAAGGCTCTCACCTTGAGCTAACTTTGCTTTAGCTCTAGTAAGATGTATCTGGATTTGGATTCTGCTATTACACTCAGAAAATTTGTTTCTTTGTTGTCAGAGTTTTGGTGAGGTTGGTTGTCTGTAAAATTATGCTTAAGTAAGTATAGTTGGGCCATTTTTTTTTTTTTTTAAATACTGGACAGTGTCCTTTTCAGAATCAGCCAGTGAAATTTAGCAAGGTCTTAGGCAGTATTGAGCCCAACATACTCAACATTCTACCCTCTGTAGCTCATCTTTAGTTTCATTTTCTTGAGGCTGGATGAAATTTACACAATTACTTAGATTAATGGAACTGAATAAATCCCTCTCTGCTTCCGATATTAGTAACTCATGAGTGATCATTTAGGAACATAGACTTACTCTAAGAGATAAATACGTAGGGCAGATGATGTAATTCCTGGACACGGGCAGTAAAAGTACAAGCGGTTGTTACTTTTTCGTGCTCCCTGCTCTCTTAATTAGTCATTGAAAACCTCATAAAAGAAGTAATGACTCATTCCTTTTTATAGGCAATCACAGGAGTTCATATTTATTTTCTTGCTATTAGAAATACTGCTGCTAAACTGCAAAGCCCACATTATTTTCCAGTGGTTTTAAGCTTGATGTGAAAATGAGATGTTAAAAGCATAAATGGAACCCTCTTCCTCTGCTCTTCCCATGGCTGCTACCTCTTGTCATTCAGGTTTCGGAGTCTTCCCCTGAGTTCCCAATTTAGAGAAGTCTCTCTGCGTCTGACTCTGGTTTATTTATTTCTTTCTTTCCAAAGCAACAATCCCATTTGAAAATTTCTGGTGAATATTTTTTCTTGTTTGTTGTCTTTTCATTTACCCAAATGTCAGCTCCATGAATGGAAGGCCCTCAGCTGTCACTCAGTACTTGCTTCTGCCCTGCCTCCCCCTCCAAGAGCCTTCAGAGAGGGCAAGGTTGGTGCTGGGTAGATGAATGCTGGAAGAAATAAGAAAAGAGCAAGAAGGAACTGTTCCCTGTTCAGATGGTGCTTTTTTCCTATTCTTTAGCTACTGAAAATCTCTTAGACACTTAAGTGAGTTGCCAAGCATGATCTCTTGCCTCCTTCTCTTTCTGGGCTTTCTCTTAGACTTGAGCTTTTGGTCTCCCTCTTCTGCCTGACCTCCCTGTGGGAGGATGCTCTTCTGGATCCTTCCCTTTCTTACCTACATTCTTAGGTAATTTCATCTGGTCCCATGGATTTAAATATTAAATACAGAGGGGGTGCCTAGGTGGCTCAGTCGGTTGAGCATACGACTTCGGTCATGATCAGGTCATGATCTCACGGTTCGTGGGTTCGAGCCCCGTGTCTAGCTCTGTGCTGACAGCTAGCCCAGAGCCTGGAGCCTGTTTCTGATTCTGTGTCTCCTTCTCTCTCTGACCTTCCCCTGTTCATGCTGTCTCTCTTCCAGAAATAAATAAAACACTTAAAAAAAAAAAAAAGGAATGACTGATAGTGGGAATACAGTTGATCTGTGGTTCGGGATTTGTCCTTTGTGTTAAAGCATGACCAGTGTCTTTTGTGTTGTGCAAATATAAATGTCTCAGAAATGTGCAGGGCTCTGGGGCGGGGGGTGGTGGGTTAAGTATCTGACTCCTGGTCTTGGCTCAGGTTGTGATCTTGTGGCTTGTGAGATTGAGCCCTCATTGGGCAGGCTAAGGGCAGGGGGCCTACTTGGGATTCTCTGTCTCCCTTTCTCTCTGCCCCTCCCCCACTTGCACTTGCACATGTGTGCTCTCTCTCTCTCTCTCAAATATTAAAAAAAGAAATATGCATATGAAAGAAGAAAGGCTTACGTGTGAGCTGAGAAGTCAAGACCTCACCAACCTGTCCAGCTTTTGGTAAACCTATGCTGCTGATGTATTGGTGTGGATTGATAGGACTCTCCTGGACAGAAGAGGAAACTGAGGCTCTGATGAGTTGTCACTTGGCAGATGACATAGCTGGTGACTGAGGGGCGAGGACTAGAACCTTGTCTTTCTGACTATAGAGCCTGTTCTACAATGATAAAACTACAGCTTTCTTGTCTTGTCCTTTTGAAAAATAGCAGAGGGAATACATGTTAAACATTTGTGTTGAGGAATCCTGGCATGCTCTAAGGTAAAAGTAAGCCAAATTTTTCTGTAAAAAAACTAAATAGTAAATATTTAGGCTGGGTTTCTGGGCCAGTAGGTCTCTGTCATAACTACTCAGCTCTACTATTACAGTCCCAAACAAATGATAGGGAATATATAAACAAATGGATGTGGCTGTGTTCCAATAAAACTTTATAGGCACTAAAATTTGCATTGTAGATCATTTCACGTGTCACAAAATACGGTTAAAGAACTTCCTTTTCCACTGTTGGAAAATGTAAAACTCATTCTTAGTTTCTGGAACAAACAAAAACAATCAGTGAGATTTAGCCCAGGGGTCGTAGTTTGCTAATCTCTGCTCTAATGGATGTTGTAAGAGTTTTCAAGTGCTATATTTGTGAATCTAAGAATGGTCTCCAGGACTCCCTCTGAATTGCAGCTACTGGAAGCTCTTGAGAGAAGGCTCTTGGGTTGTTACTCACCATGGTTTTCTGGGGGGGAGTTTTTTGTTTGTTTTTTCTTTTTCTTTTTTTTATTTTTTTAAACCAATGCTTGCTTGAGTTGATCCCATTTTGTTGAGTCCTATTTTGCAGTCTGCAAGGAAAAAAAAGATTCTCCTTTCATTTTAGGTCAAAAGAAAAGGGGAAAAGTCAGCTGATGCATAATCAGATTGGAAATGCACCAAGGGCTGAGTTATTTTTCAAGTATTATTTTCATACTTCAGTGCTAAGATCTTGAGGGATAAAATTTACACCAAAGGTTCAGCGGCACCTGAGAAATGTTCTCTCCACCGGAATGCTAGCTAGAACATCTTTCATTTGTGGATGGTGTGGCTAACAGTGTAGCACAAGTATTGCTTGTTCCAGCCTTTTTTTATTTGCAAATTCTTTCTTCCCAGACTGACCACATTAAAATGAAGAAGGCTGTGTCTTGCTTTTTAGTACAAGGCTGTCTTGGGTATTCATGTAACTCTCCTTCCTCCACGAATGAGAATAACATGCCTGCTCAATTGAGCTCATGAGTTCTTTGTTTTATTAGTGAGCTTTCTCCTTTCCCTCATTATCTCTGGGTGCTTCTTTCCCGATAGTCCTCTCACTCTGCCATCTGTCATGGGTTTTGGGTATGGGTGCTGGCTTCGTTTCTGTCTTTGCATTGGGCTTTTGAAGGGAAGGGTCTGTCTTTCTTGTCTTTATGGACTCTGCAGCCCTTAGCATGGCTATTGGGCCCTTACTGGGATCTCAGGAGAAAGGTGTTGAATTGGACTGACCACCCTCTGAGCCATCTTAGGCTTTCTTTCCCAAGTATGGCTCTTACCAATTCAAATGTATTGGCTACAATTATTTTTCTGATTAAAAAAAATTGAACCTCCATGGATTTTCATTTTCTCTTGGGTTTCATGCTTTTCCCCATCTGGGTTCTTTGGAAGTCCCTCAGTGTTTTTCTCAAAGTTGCCTGCTTCATTTCTGTCACTAATGATTTATCGTTTACTATTTTCTCCTCTCTGGGTTTCATTTCCCTTGGAAATACGCCTGTGGTCCTGTGGTCGAGAGCCACCTTAGACCTTTCTTAAAGATATTCAGAATTGATCTAATCTTTCTAACCCCTTAATTACGTATTCATGTTCCTTCACTTGAGTATTTACACATTCTTTTCTTGTCCTACCTGTTTGCTGACTTAGGGAAGACACAATGATTCTAATTATTTGGTGAATAATAATTACCATATTATGAAAGGTTGAACAGTTTTTATCATCTGTGTTGATAGAAATAGCTTAGTAAATGTTCCCATATACCTATAAGCCTGGGCATAAATGAGTTGATCTCAGGTTGTGAAAAACCGTTTACTAAAATCAGAAACAAGTCAAAACAGATGTAAGGTTTTGGGGTCATTAATTTCCATTAAACTTCCATGAAGCCCTATGAACAAGCTAAAAATATCTTCAGTGGAATTATATGAAATGCCATCTTCCATGGTGTGCAGAGTGATAGGAGGAAGATACAAAGCTAAATACTGAAGACTTTTAATTTGCAAACTTATCTAAATAAAAATGTGGATAATCTCATTACTTAAAAGTCAGTAGAGTAGACACAGGCAGTTTTCTGCATAGATTCCTCCTGTGATTTTTTTTTTTTTTTTTTGTCAAGGTCCACTTATTATAGAACCAACCAGAGTTTTGATCAAATAACCATCATTAGATGTAATTTGAAAAATAATATAATACCATAGGAGGCTTATTTGATACTGGTCTTCACACATGAATGAAAAAGGTAAATTACAGAAAAGCCAGAACTAATCAATAAGAGAAGCAGAATGTGCAAGATATGAAAAAGAGATGAGGTTTTCTCCTCCACGTTAGTATTTATCTACCACATGTCTCTTGAGCAAATGTGTTGTGCACCTAATGGTAAACACTGGCATTGATGTCATGATATTAAGTCTCTTGAAAAATGGACAGTCTAGCAGAGGAGAGAGAGATGTATAAAGTCAAATAGAAATTCCATAAAGGTGATACTAAAACAATCTGTAATAATTAAGAGAAACCGCTGTTTTTGGCTAAGCGTATAAGTCCTTGTGGAAGAGGCATGTTTCAGATCCCCTTTCAAAACAGGGGTATGTGGTAACTAGGAGAGCATTCCTGTTGCAGGGAGAGTCCCAAGCAAGAAGCAAAAGGAAAGAACTACAAAGCTTGAATAGGAAACTGTGAGAAGTTCAGTTTGTTTGGGGTTCAGGTAATAATGTTGGAAATACAAGTACGGTATTTGAATAATATCGGACATGATAACAATAATAGAAGAATAATTTCCTTCCAGGGTCATGTGAGCATTGGGAGTAATGCAAGAAAATTCTTTTGCAATCCCTGGTAACTAGCGTGCACTCTTTGGTATTAGGCAGACAAGACGAAGCTGCTCTCTGAGCAGAAAAGTGACACCATCATGTGCCCAATGGAGCGGAGGAGAGAGACTCGGAGGCAACGTGGGAGGCTAGGAGAGGTAACAAGGTCTGTTCTCTGCTTGACTTCTAAAGTCCATTTCTGGTCTTGACCTGTCCCTTGAGCTGAAGTCAAGCACAGATGATAATGAGAGAGGAGCTGAGAAGGTTCGGGGACTGTCAAGATGGAAAAGGAAGAGCAATTTAAGGGGGCTACTGGAAGTATGACCTCACACTTCTTGACATTTTATGAGAGATTCATTTTCATTTTTTTCTTAACTCTCCTTCCATTTTACACATTCTGTTTTAAGGATCTAAAAATGTCCTGTATGGGGTCAGGACAAGGGGCGATGATTTGAGGCAGACAAGATCAAATAAGCTTGCAGTCAGTGGAGGAATGAAAAGACCTGGATCTTCAGGATGAGTTCTTTGGTCTCTGTAAATGGCTGCTCCAGCATTTTGACCTCCCATTTGTGCAAATTTCTTAGGCTCCTTCTGTCACCATCACCGCCATCACCATTGTTCTCATTCCTATTCTCATGCCTGAATGTGTGAATGACGCAGTCACCCATGAGGTGCTAAATTGTCTTTTAAGATAGGAACATAGTGGGGCTAATTCCCTATAAGAATGCTGTTTCTATCATATTCTTTGTCTTGTCCAGCTTTCCTATGGACTCATTTACATGGCTCATCAAAGTATTTTAGCTGGTTGCTAATCCGTGCTGCTTTTGGTGCATAGGGGCATTTCTAAATGATTGTTATTTTGGCATTTCTTTTATATTGGGATTCCCGTTGGAGATAGATCTATAATCTGGATCCTTGCTGAGAGGGCCAGCCACAGGACTTGCCCCATGTGGAGAGCCACTCACTCAAATATGGCTTGTGCAGTTCATCAAAGCCAGATAGATGTTCTCTTTAGATTCCTGTCATGACTTAGCACATGTAATTTACACTTAGTTCTTCAAGCTTATTGTTACGGTTATAATTCAAATAGCAGGCAGACCTAGCTTATTTGACTGGAAAAGCTGGTGTTTCTGCTATAATGTTGCTTTTTTGCCGTGATGGAGATTCAGTAGAGTTATACCTTAAAGAAATTCAGTAGAGGAGAAAAAAAAATCATCTAAGAATCTTGATAACTGATAACAGTAATTGCTAATGTTTATCAAGCACTCCATGAAGCAGTTTACATGATCCTCTCATCCCTATTTCAAAGGTAAAGAGACTGCATTTGGGAGATTAAGAAACTTGGTCCAAATCTTCTCACCAGTACGCAGTGGAACTAAGACTCAAGCTCCGATCTCCTCCCTGGTTTGCTGCAACTCTTAACGGTGATGCTATACTTCCTTCTAACAATGGAATGATAATTAAAAAAAGGGACAAGATTGGCAGTCACAGAATGTTTAATGAAGTGCTACCTGTTTAGTGAGTGAAGAAGATGACACTGGTTAGGTGCCTACTGTAGGCGCCAGGTAGAGATTGATGGCTTGCTCTAGTGCCATAGGCTGTGAGCTACACGAGATGCTTATTTTCTTATTGTATCCTCATGGCAGCTTTAAAAGGTAGATGATCTTATTTCCATTTTATAGAGTTGAAAGCTGAGGTTTTAAGAGGGAAACTCCTCAAGTTCACCCACAGCCAGTTCGTTGTGGAGCTGGGCTTTGAAGCCAGGTGTGCCTCTGACTATACATTGTGCTGTGCTGCCGTGAGGGAGTGGGCTCCTATAAAAGCAACACGCAGCATTCAGCTCGGTCATGAAAAAATACAACACAGTATGTCCTTTCCTTAAGAATATGGTTCATTATCTAGGACTCGTTCATAGCCCAGTCTGTGTAGCCCATGTTTTCATTTGGTTGAACATTATACAAATACACTTACAATGTGGAGAAAATCTTGGAAAATTATTTGGAGGCTTTGTTTTTATGAGGATACTTGCTTAATTAGAGTGACAGAATGGTGTGGTTTGTTCCCATGCTCCTTCATTTTTCCCTTCAAAAAACTGATCATTTTCCTAGTACAAGACCACTTGGTACCTGCTGTGTGAGAATAATACACTTGGATTATTTTGAGTCTTGGGCACAGTCTACACAAAACCAGCCTTTTTCACAGAGGACTGACTCATTTGGTAAGTCACCACGTACATGAGTAACTGTAGCCGTATGGCTCTGAGATGAGCGTTTGCTAAAAGTTATTTAATTACTTTATGTCTTTTTATTTTGTGTTTTCCTCACGAGCTCATCATACTCGTATGCTTGATACTTATTTCAGAACAACGTGGATCCTTAGGCTTAAGGATTTACTGGGCATCTAAAAAAAAATGCAAGGAAACTTGAAAAGAGAGGTAGATTTGCTGTCTTAAAGCGTGCTGAAATTTAAAAAGTTGAAAGAGAAGAGTGTGCTTTTGAGGTTCCCCGAGTAGACCTTTCACTGTCTTTTTTATTGAGCCAGTAGTCAAGGTCACATAGAACTGTGGAGTATGCACAGACAACTTGTTTGGGTCAGAAAAAGAGGTAATTAAATGTCCTGAGACTCAAGGTACATGTCATACTCTTTTCTTTGTTCAAAAGTGGATAATACGTCTGGATGATGAAGCCCAAAAGAGAAAAGGCATAAAGCGATAATGATTATCAAGCCAGGCTGACGAATGCCTTGGATTGGCTCGTACAGACTACTCTCTGTAGGTTTTATCTGGCACATTCCTGTTTCCTCTTTAAAATAACTTTGTAGGAAGCTACCTGCTGCTGGGAGGTAGCCAAGTGCATTTCTGTTTGAATCACTTAGGTTAGGGTCTGGAGCCTTGTAAAACAACTGAAATACTCTGAGACCTATGGCATATTTGAGAAATAAATTGGAAGTATTCATTTCTGTGATGAGGGTTCATTAAAAATTATTTTGGGGGATGAGTTTTGCTTTGCTAAGTGTGTTTATCCTGGGTTCTTCAGACCAAGCTACATATTATATCCAGGTTTTGGACTTTGGAAAGGGCTGGGTCTGGCCTCATTCAGTGAGCAGACTATTCTGACCCTTGAGTGACAGCAACTGGCAGTATGATGTGAGCATTTGTTGGAGAATTTCTGGGGAAAGCTTTTGGAATCATACTTTCAAGTCATGATTTGATATTTTTGTCAACTTGTCATTTTATATTACTTATGTCTGTTCCATGGCCAGTTTTTAATGGAATTGCTTGAATTTTTTTTTTTTTTACCAAGATTTGAATAACCTTAACATCTGCATAGCACTAGCATTCAAAACTTCTTAAAATTTGAGATACAATTAACATACCATAAAATTCATCTTTATTTTTTATTTTTTTAAGTAACATTTATTTATTTTTGATAGACAGAGAGCACAAATGGAGGAGGGGCAGAGAGAGAGGGAGACACAGAATCTGAAACAGGCTCCAGGCTTTGAGCTGTCAGCACAGAACCGGATGCAGAGCTCAAGCCCACTAACTGTGAGATCATGACCTGAGCTGAAGTCGGAGGCTTAACTGACTGAGCCACCCAGGTGCCCCAGAATTCACCTTTTTAAACATTTGTTTACTTTTGATAGCGAGGGAGAGAGCAGGGAAGGGGCAGAGAGAGGGGGAGACTGAGAATCCCAAGAAGGCTCTGCCATAATGCAGAGCCCAACATGGGACTCAAACTCACGAAGTCTGAGATCATGACCTGAGCCGAAATCAGGAGTCGGATGCTTAACTGACTGATCCACCCAGGTGCCCCAAAATTCAGCTTTTAAAAAAGGGTTTTGGGTAAATTCACAGGATTGTGCAATCAGTACTGGGTTAATCCCAGAATGAATCCTTTCCATCACTCCAAAAAAACCCTCATACCTATTAGCTCCAGCTCCCCGTCCTTAAATGCCTAGCACCTACTTATATACTTCCTGTCTCTGTGAACTGGTCTGTGCTGGACAGTTCGTAGAAATGGAATCATACAATGTGTGATCTTTTGTGTCTACCTCTTTCATGTAGTATAATGCTTAAGGTTCATTCATATTGTAGCACATATCAGTGCTTGCATTCTTTTTAAGGCTGTGTAATAGTCCACTATATGGATGTACCACATTTTATCCATTCATCAGTTGATGAACATTTGAGTTTCCTTTTTTTTTTTTTTGCCTATTAGAAATCATACGGTGTGAATATTTGTGTACAAGTGTTTGTGTGGACATGTTTTCAATTCTTTGGGGAAATGAAATTGCCGTACCATATGGTAACTCTGTGATTAACTTTTTGAAGAACTGCCAAACTGTTTTCCAAAGTAGCTGTGCCATTTTGCATTCCCACTGGCAACATATAAGGGTTCCAATTTCTCCACATCCTTGTCAACATTTGTTACTCTCTGTTCTTTGGATCATTGCCATCCTAGTAGGTAAAAATGGTATTTCTTGTAGTTCTGATTTGCATTGCCCTAATGAATAATAAACACCTTGTCCTGTCTTATTGGCCATTTGCATGTATCATTTGGATAAATTACTATTTAAATCCTTTGCCCATTTTTTATTGAGTTTCTTTTTGTTTATGAGTTCTTGGTATAATCTGATTACATGTTGCTTATCAGATATGATTTGCAAAGAACTTTTCTCATTCTGTAGGCTGTCTTTATTTTTTTGATGATGTCCTTTGAAGCACAACAAAATTTTAATTTTGATGTAGTCCAATTTACCTGTTAGGCTGCTTGTGTTTTTGGTGTCCTAGCTGAGACACCACAGTCTTCTCTGTAGTCATAAAGATTTATGCCTATGTTTTCTTCTAAGAGATTTGTAGTTTTGCCTCTTGCAGTTTTTTGATCTATTTTGAGTTAAAGTTTGTATATGGTATGTGATAGAGTTCCAATTTCATTATATTTCATGTGGACATACAGTTGTCCCAGCACCATTTGTTGAAAGGTGATTCTTTCTCCACTGAATTGTTTTCAGCATCCTTGTGGACAACCACTTACATGTAAATGTGAGAGTTTATTTCTGGACTCTCTTTGATTCCACTGATCTATATGTTCTTCTGCTAGTACTCTACTGTCTTGATTGCTGAGCTTTGTTGTAAGTCTTGAAGTTGGGAAGGTGAGTCTTCCAACTTTGTTCTTTTTCAATATTATTTTGGTTGGCTTGAATCCCTTGAATTTCTGTGTGTATTTTTGTTTAAGTTTGTCAATTTCTTCAAAGGAGTCAGCTAGGATCTTGAAAGGGATTGTACTCCCTGTAGATTAGTTTGGGGAGTATTGCCATTTTAACTATATTAAGTCATGATTAGTGAACATGGGATATCTTTGCATTTAAAAAGTCTTCTTTAATTTCTTTCAACAGTGTTTTATGGTTTTCAGGGTATATATTTTGCATATCTTTTGTTAAATTTATTTCCAAGGTTTTTTTTTTTTTTTTTTTTTTTTTTTTTTTTTTTTTTTTTTTTTTTTTTTTTTTTTTTTTTTTTTTTTTTTTTTTTTTTTTTTTTTTTTTTNTTTTTTTTTTTTTTTTTTTTTTTTTTTTTTTTTTTTTTTTTTTTTTTTTTTTTTTTTTTTTTTTTTTTTTTTTTTTTTTTTTTTTTTTTTGATGACCTTGTAAATGGAATTGTTAAATTCATTTTAGGATTGTTGATTGCTGGTGTATGGAAATACCCTTGGCTTTTGTATCCTGCAAACTTACTGAATTCTGTAATTACCTCTAAGACTTAATTGTGTATTCTTTAGGATTTTCTAAGTACAAGATCATGCCATCTACAAAGAGAGATAGATTTTGCTTTTTTTCCAACCTGGATGCTTACTATTTCATTTTCTTTCTGATTTTTCTAGATGAAATCTCCAGTACAAAGTAGAATGGAAATAGTGAGAGAGGACCTCTCGATTTCGTTTCTAACTTTAGAGGAAAAATTTTAGTCTTCACTAAGTATGTTAGCTGTGGATTTGTCATAGAACCTTTTATGGTGTTGAGGATATCTGCTTTTTCCTTGTTTGTCCTGTTTTTATTATGAAAGGGTGTTGGATTTTATCAGATGTGTTTTTGTCCTTTATCCTATTACTATGGTGTATTATGTTGATTTTCCTATGTTAACCAACTTTGCATTCCTGAAGTAAATTTAGCTCGGTCATTGGTTATAATCTTTTTTATGTTTAAAATCAATTTCAGTGGAATTCAGGCAGTGAGGTGAGATGATGGAGGTATGGTGATCTGAACTGACATTTGAAGGCAAATCATAGCATCCCTCTCAGGTACGTTTTAGAGGATAATTGCTTTATTTGGTTCTAGACATTCCAGATGAGTCCCTGGAAAACCAAACTATCCTGAGGGTAGAGAGAAACTGTGCTGTTGCCGAGAAACTTTTCCCTAGAGTGTGTGTGTTACTTTTTAAACCTGTACCCACCATCTAATTCTTTTTTTTTTTTTTTTAATATTTTTATTTATTTCTAGGAGAGAGAGAGAGAGACAGCGTGAGTAGGGGAGGGTCAGAGAGAGAGGGAGACATAGACTCTGAAACAGGCTCCAGGCTCTGAGCTGGCAGTCAGCACAGAGCTCGACGCGGGGCTCGAACCCACGAACCGCGAGATCATGACCTGAGCGAAAGTGGGACGCTTAACCGACTGAGCCACCCAGGCGCCCCCCCCACCATCTAATTCTTAAATGGTGTGGGGTGACTGGGTAGCTCAGTCGGTTAAGTATCTGACTCTTGATTTTTGGCTCAGGTCATGATCTTACAGTTTGTGAGTTCAAGCCCCATGCTGGGCTCTGGGCTAACAGTGTGGAGCCTGCTTGGAATTCTCTCTCTCCTTCTCTTTCGGTCCCTCCTCCACTTGTGTGTACTCTCTCTCTTACTCCCTCTCTCACTCTCTCCCTCTCTCTCTCTCTCAAAATAACCTTTAAAGCAAAATATTAAAAATAAATAAATCTTAAATGATGACATTTGGAGAAAGGACAGGAGGTTTTTGTTTTTTAACAGTTTGTTGGAAAGATAATAGACTCAGTGTAAAGTAATGAAAAGAGGAAAAACATAAGAGGAAGAGTGGACTCAGGGTATGAGAGGATAGTTCACTTTGATTTCAGCATTGTAGTTTTCAATGCACAGATAGACTTTTTTCATTCAGATTAGAAAGCAAAATAAAAACACAGACTTTGTTTCTGACCTGAATGTTGATGTTTTTAGACCCTTTTCCTTCTGACTTCGTGGTTTGAATAGATATTTATTTTGAAAAAGAACAACTGATTCTAGTCTTCCTTGCAACCCCAGGGAGGGACTTAAAGGAGCTGTGATTTTTATGATTTTCAGCCATATTTTCCTATGAAAACATAGTGATGCTCCACTCTGTAATGTTTCTAAATTTTTAAAATTTTATTTATGTATTTATTTTTAGAGGGAGTAAGTGAGGGAGGGAGAGGGGCAGAGTTGGAGGAGAGAGTGAGTGAGTGGGAGGGAAGGACAGAGGGAGAGGGAGAGGGAGAGAGAAAGAGAGAGCGTGTGTGAGCATCCCAGGCAGGCTCCATGCTCAGCACAGAGCACAACATGGAGCTTACTCCCATGACCCTGGAACCACAACCTGATCTAAAACCAAGTGTTGGACACTCAACTGACTCAGCCACCCAGGCACCCCTATAATATTTTTATTATGAGGTTTCAGATCTGCTGCATGAATATGATGTCCTCTCAAAACAGGAATGTGCCAAAGTACAGGATCTTCCCAGGAATGAAGATTGGCTTGGGTGTGGTGTGGCTGCCTAATGGGGGGGGGGGGGGGGGGGGGGGGGGGGGGGGGGGGGGGGGGGGGGGATTTTGAAGGTGACCAGAACATAGTGAGCTTTTCCTATTGGTGTCGTGATCCCTTATTTGGGTTGGCACTGTTTTGGTGAAACTTATTGCTTGGGAGACATAACAGTAGCCCGTTGGTATTCACTGAGAGTGAGTACTGAGAAATTTAAATTTGATTTTAATACCTTCCTGGGGATTATAGACATTGAATATAATAGGTACTTGTGTTGTTGTTTGGACGGAAAAGCAAAGAAACTTGATAGATTTTTTTTCTTGTGCAATTCTTTAAAAAATTATTTTTAATTTGGAAATATTTTTATTGCTTATTTTTGAGAGAGCGGGAGAGCAGGGGAGGGTCAGAGAGAGGGAAACATGGAATCCAAAGCAGGCTCCAGGCTCCAAGCTCCAAGTTGTCAGCATAGAGCCCAATGTGGGGCTCGAACTCATAAACCATGAGATCATGACCTGAGCTGAAGTCGAACACTTAACCGACTGACCACCCAGGCGCCCCTTTCTTGTGCAGCTTTCCCTTGCATAGACCACATACGTGGTGTTCCTCTGCAACCTTCAAGTATTTGGAGTGTTATCCTGCTTTTTCTCAATAAAAGTGTTAAGGCTTTTAAATGCAGTAGGAATCCACAGGGAGAAATGGGGTCCTTGAAGCCACCTTGTTTAAATGTGAAGTGCTTTGTTTGGGTATTTCCAAACTATGTCTTGTTTTGATGGTGACTGGTAAGTGTCTCCTTTTATGCTTTGGTAAAACTGTGAAATGGAAAATACCAGGCCATTAGAAAATATAAACAAATAAAGACATCAGAGAGGCTCTGAAGGACACTAAAGATAGGAGGTATTTTCTCTTCTAATAGAGTCTTGTAAAATATAGCCCTTTTTAATCCTCTCCTTTGGATCACAGGCAAAAGGGAGAAAGCATTGATTCAGTAAACAAGTGGACAATCTGGGGATATTGGAGTTGCGGTCAGTGTTTTGCTGGTACCAGAAGCTGTTTAGAGCGGTACAAGCCCCTGAGAGAGAAAAGCAAGAATGCTCCAGAATGCTCCATTCGCTGGGAACAGAAATTTTACCTGCTTGGCAGAAAGTTACAATAACTTCGTCTTTCTCTCTCACTGGATCATTTCAGAAAGTGACAGAGGATTTCAGTGATATTACTCAGATGCCTGTTTCTAGATGTCTCAATTTCTGGAAGTCAAGTTATATCACTGTGATAAATGGTTTTCCTCTAAATATTCTATAGAAACATTGGCTCTGGAGGGAGAATGTTTTGCCAGCTGGCAGGAAGGATGATGGATTTAGGGTGAAGGGCCTATCCTGAGCATGACTGGCCCCATAAAGGGCTTTCTTTTTCAGGTCTCCAGCCTCGATGACCTTTGGTTTAGAGATAGGCCTGGCCTCCTGATCAGGTGTTGGGATGGGGTGGTGCGCTCAGGAGACTTATATGCTCTTGAGCCGGTCATGGCTGACCCTTGGGGAAAAACAGGGAAGCAGGTAACAGGCCATTGGTGCCTATCCATCTCCCTCCCAGTGTTGGCTTCTCTGCCTTGTGCTGGCCTATCTCTCAAAGCTTCAGTTCCCACTCGAAGACCCTGGCACCCCAAGGCCCCCATTGTGGCAATTCACTCAGTCTTGCGTATCTGGGCCCACATGCCGGTCACTTCTGGGCAGATTCCTGCTTAGATTGATAGGTGCTCCTAGGTGCTGAATGTGTCCTATCTACCTGAGGTGTCTTTATTATTTTTTTTAATAGAGCATTTATTTTTTAATGTTCTTGAGAGACAGAGACAGAGTGTGAGCAGGAGAGGGGCAGAGAGAGAGGGAGACACAGAATCTGAAGCAGGATCAAGGCTCTGAACTGTCAGCACAGAGCCTGATGTGGGACTCAAACCCACGAACTGCAAGATCATGACGTGAGCTGAAGTCAGATGGTTAACTGACTGAGTCATCCAGGCACCCCTAGAGTATATATATATTTTTAGAGCAGCTTTAGGTTCACAAAAAAAATTGAGCAGAAGGTACAGAGATTTCCCAAATACTCCCAAAGCCACATCTATTTTAACAGTGGCTTCTAACAGTGTAGCAGCTCATCACAGAAACATGGATTTTAGGCAATAGTAGCAATCAGGGAGGGGCTAGAGAATGATCATTGTAGATAATGATTGTGATAATAATAATGACTAACAGGTATTGAGCACTTTTACATGACAAGGAGTGCAGTAAGTGTCACGTGCATGTCTTAATTGTAATGACAATACTCTGAGCTGGGTTCCATTAGGATCTCCGCGGTGAGGAAGCTTGAAGAGGCCAGATCACATGTTCAAAGTCAAATAGCTAATGTCTGGCCAAATCAGAGTTCACGTCGAGGAGTTGCACGCAGAACCCATACTCTTAGCTATGGTGCTTGTCCTGGAGATCACAGCAGGTATCTGTATCTGTCAGGGCCCCAAAAGAACAGGTGACTTTCTAGGCAACAGGCTAAGGGCTGGGGCTGTGACATCAGTTAAGGGATGAAAGAACCAGCACAAGGTAGCGCTTGGAGGGAGGACACCAAGGGAACAGTACCAGATCCTCACTTGCTTCCTTCTGTGCAGTGTCTGTGAATGCTGCTCCGTGACCAGGGGAAAGCCAGACACCAGGAAAGCCCGCTGCTACAATCCATATAGACCAGACATGCAGGGACAAGGGGAGGAGGTGGCTGTCACCAGGGGAGAGGGGCCAGCAGACATGAGCTCTACCTTAGGTAGAGGGGTGTACCCGCTGTCAAAACACAGCCTGGCAGGGAGAGAACTCTTGTTCTTTCTTGACTCGCATGTCTTCCCACGGCCTCTTAATAGTGGAGCCCAGTGAGAAGCTGGAAAGCAAGGAGAGCTAGGGTGTGCGGTACTCCGGGGCACAGAACAAGCCAGAGGAGGGTAAAGAGAATCTGGAGGAACACACGTGCGCGTGCGCGCGCGCGCGCGCGCACACACACACACACACACAAACTTGCTCACGACCCATCTGTGAACCTGTCCCTGAAGAGCCACCTCAGAAGAAATACCTGGGCAGCCTCCAGGTCACTGGGTCATTGGTCAGCAGCTGTGTTTAGGTCAGTAGTGGTGGTATATACAACATCTTTCACTTGGCCTAGTTATATACACATTGCATCTAAACCTTCCAGAAGAGGCTTCTGTCAATTTGCTTTGCCTTCTGAGAAAAAGCCAGCATATTTGCAGAGGGGCTGGTCTCCTCACATCTGGATGTCTGTGCGGTTTGTAAATCCTTGACCTTGAGGTGGCCCTGGCATGTAGTTATCCTTCTGTGTCTACACCTGGGCCCTGGGGCATTGGAGTCCTTCAGATGCCCCTTCCTTTGATAAACTTTCTGAAGGTTCAGCATTTTCTGTGTCTCATTAAAATTTAATTTGCTGTAACATTGCCAGGCCCAGCCCTGGCTATACTTAAACGGCTTCATTGACTCATTCTTTGTGTTGCCTCTGCTTTAGGAGAATCTGAAACAGTAAATGACATCAGCATCAGCGTGCCAGCAGCCAAGAAGGATGCGCCAGGCTGTGTAGATGAGCTCTGTGTGTTCACAGGTTTGCTTCTCAACAGTATGGTGAGAGTGAGGTAGATGGAAAGGAGCTATGAGATAGTGAGAAGCTTCTGGAAGCAAGTATTCGTTCATTAAGGGCTTGGTACTTGTGGGTTCTGGGGATGCCCACTGAAAATATGGAAAGATTTTCAGTCAGATTGCTTTTCTAGGCATTAGCAATAGAAATGTTCCCTGATTCCAATTGTGTAATTGGAATAAAGACTATAGTGGGTTTTTACAACTAATTTCATGTACCCAGGGCTGTGTATATGCAACCTTTGGGAAATATTCTTAGTTTGAAGTTGGAAAGCCAAGTAAATTTTCTGTTGAGAACATAGTTGAGAAGGATGTTAGAAATGTGAACCAAGAATAAGAAGATACAAACCCCACCAGAGAACAAAGGGAAAGAAAAGCTCTCCTTGGACTTCTGGCATAGCCATTGACCTGGCAGCTAGCCTAATCAGGGAAGACACTGGGGAGGGGAGGAAAGAGATCAGGGAAGGTAGGCCCTCCCCCCTCAACCTGCCACTAGCAAGGACATTGAGACTGAGGACTGAGAAGCTTTAAGTCTTCTTTTTTTTTTTTTTTTTTTTTTTATTTATTTCTAGGAGAGAGAGACAGCGTGAGCAGGGGAGGGTCAGAGAGAGAGGGAGTCACAGACTTTGAAATAAGCTCCAGGCTCTGAGCTGGCAGTCAGCACAGAGCCCGACGCGGGGCTCGAACCCACAAACCACGAGATCATGACCCAAGCGAAAGTCGGAAAGTCGGACGCTTAACCGACTAAGCCACCCAGGCGCCCCTAGAAGCTTTAAGTCTTCTAAGAAGCAGTGAGTTAGGGATTTCTTTTCTGGGGTTGGAGGAGTGGATGCATACTGTGTTTCAAGTTGCTAAAGTCTACTTCTTAATAAAAAATTAAACATCCTAAAAAACTGAACCTGGTTAATCAGCAGTTAGATCTCTGTTCATTGACTGACCACTGGTTATTACCACAGATGGTCCGTTAAACCAGAGCAAATAGAAGAATATTAGAAAGTCACTTGAAGGATTTTCGATGCAGAAGCCTCTTACTGTAAATGTCATTTTTTTCCCCCTTCTTTCCGGCCAGATTTTCAGTACATCGCCCTGACCTCCCGTCTCCTGTTCAGTTTTTCACACTAATCCCTTTTTATTTGTTTTTTCCACTTTAGTTCAGTTCATGTGTGTGTGTGTGTGTGTGTGTTTGTGTGTGTGCATGTGTGTATGTGTGTGTGTGTGTGTGTGTGTCCATGTCCTTATGGGATGTTTTTGGTCCCAAACTCTTCTCCATCTGATTTTTACCTGTGCCAGGTGTCTCATCACTCCCTCCCCCAAGCGTGTCCCCTGGAACCTGGAAGTGATGCCTCAGTTCAGTACATTGTAGACGAAACAGAGGGCGTGAATGTGTGCCTTTGCTCAGGCAGTTCTACCTCCTGGTAGGTAGCAGACGCTCTGTGTGCCCGGGTCTTCCCATTGCCTGGCATATGTTAGGTGCTTAGTGAATACTTGCTAAACAGTGGCTGTATTCTCAGAAAAATTTGAGCCAGTAGGAGTGGAAAGTGAGGACTTCTGTTGGGGAAGATGTGGGCAGGCTTCGTGTGGCTTCGCATCTGGTGTGGTGGCTCAGGCGTCCCGGCTGCTGGTTCATCTTGGCATCCTGTTGCTTTCATGATTGCTCATTTTCTTTGGGTTCTGCTGTCTCTTTTCCTTTCTTTCTTCTTTTTAAAAAAAATTTTTTTATGTCTTTATTTTATTTTTTGAGAGAGAGACAGAGTGTGAACGGGGGAGGGGCAGAGAGAGAGAGAGAGAGGGAGACACAGTATGCGAAGCAGGTTCTAGGCTCTGAGCTGTCAGCACAGAGCCCGACGTGGGGCTCGAACCCACTGACTGTGAGATCATGATCTGAGCCGAAGTCGGCCAATTAACCAACTGAGCCACCAGGCGCCCCTCCTTTCTCTCTTCTTAAAACAAAACTGACGCTTACTGTTTTATCAGGTTGCACCTTCCTCTTGGCTTAACCACCTTGGGCGGTGTTGCTGCAGGCGGCTGGCTTGTTGGTTTCTTTGAGGCTGTCTCTGTGCTGGCTCCGTTTTTCCTTTTCACCTGCCCTGCCTTGCCACGTACTTCCTGCCCTTATTACTGGACTCTTCAACTATCCTCCCTCTTTGGTGCCTCTTGATTCTTCCATTCTGCCAAATGATACAGGTCTTGATCTTTCTAAGATAAAGGGCTTGTGTTTTGTCACACCACATGATCACGGGTGGGGGGGGGAGAGGAGGGACCCCGAGAAAATGGAATGTCCACAGCAGGGGACAGAGCAATCATTGTTTCTTCTGTCAGATGGCCTGTGCCCTTCAATTTGACCTATTTTATTTTTCTGTGGGTTTCATCCCATCAGAGTTTCCCTGGCTGCATCATCTAGTATTTCTCGAGTGCTTTCCTAGACCAGGCATTGTAGGGTTATGGCGAGTAAGCCCAGCCTGCTTGGGTGGAGCATATGGTCTAGTGGAGTGTTAGACAATAATCTAATGATGTAAAGTTGCAGCTGTGCAAAGGCATAACATGTGAAAGGAGAAATATATTAGACTCAAGGTGCTCTGGCCATTTTCAAAGGCTTTCCACTGAAGTATAATGTACATATACTAGGGTGCACATAGCAGTGTGCAGCCTGATGAATGTTCACAAACTCAGTGGTCCTGCCTCGAGAGCACCAGATCAAGAAACAGAACTTTACCAGTCCGTAGAAGCCCCTGTTGAAGGATTATAGCTTCTGTATTTGCCGCCTCTAACACTGCAGGCTGGTTTGCAGCAGGAGTCACACATAAAGCCAGGGAGGGCTGTCTTCAAGCAGCATTGCTTGAGCGGCGAGTTGAGGCATGAGTAGGATAGGAGTTAAGGCAAAAACTGAGGGGAGGGTTTCCGTGACATGAGGGAGCAGGCGGAAGCATTTTGAGAAACTAAAAAAGCAGTGTGGGATGGGAAGAGGTTTTTTGGGGACACAGGATAAGGCTGGAGAGGAAAGGAAGGCTGGACCATGCTGGAGCTCATGGGCCGTTGTATGGATGTATGCTCATCCTAAATGGAGTGGAGTTGGGGGAATACATGTATATTATAAAGGTCATTCTGGATGTGGAGCAGAGAATGGTTTGAAGAGGGATCACGGTGAATATAAGGAGACCAGTTAGGAGGTTATTGCAGTATTCTAGGCTGGGGTGGGGGGCAGGGCTTGGTCCAGGGTGGTAGTAGCAGTGTAGAGAAATGGGTGGACTTGAGAGAGATTTTTGAGCAAAGATGGGCAGGTCTTGTTATTAGATCAGCTATGAAGACCCGATGAGGAAGGTGTCTAGGCCAGACTTCCTTCTGGCCTGGAAACGTGAAAGACTGGTAATGCGAGCTTGCTGAAATCATCTGCTAGCTCAACCAGAGTGGCTTCACAGAATACAGATTTGGTATAAAGTTGACAGAACAGTTTTATGTAATTAGTTTTGTGCCCTTCCAAGCAAATGTTGGCTGTGATGGCTCTAAGTCACAGTGTGGTATGTTGAGTATTAAAAGAATGTGCTGCATTTATTCATGAATCTCCTAACTTCTTCCCCTCAGCTCTATTCTTGAGAAGCATCACACACACATATGTACACATGCACACACACACATGTAGCTTATGTGTATTTTCTCTTTTATCAGACAATAAAGCTACACTGGAGTAGTTGAGTATTTGAAGGAATGATGGTAACTGTTGAATTCAATGAATTTGAAAGAGTTAATACTTGCTACATGTTCACAGCTCATAAAGCACTCCTTGCAAGTTCTCAGAGGGGCCCCTGCAATCCCGTTGGTGACTCTGCAGCTTTTAGTGATGCTCTTTCTCTCTCTACTCGAGCTAGTGATGGTAGCAGGGGTGTCAAGGATAAAAATGTGGATCCTGCTCTGAAACAATTGAATAGAGATGATAACACAGTTATGCCAATGTCTATTGTGTATGATCGTGCCATCCCGATTCATTACCTTATTTTAATAACCAAGCGTTGCATCAAGAGCTGTATTAGACACTGTAGATAAAAAGAAAAGTAACATTGACTGAATTTGCAGCTGTTTACTAATTTCTTTATTCTGTGCTGGACCTCGGGTTTCAATGGTGAACTAAAACAAGTACAGTGTCCTTGTTCTCAGAGAGCTTCTAGGCTAGTAGTGGAAATGCACATTAATTAAAGAAACAGACAAATGACAATGATGTGTACCATAAGGGAGAGATGTATGGTGTTATGAGAACATATAAAATGGAATTGGCTCTAGCAAGGGACATCAGCAAAGGCTTCCCTGGGGAAGTGATGAATAAATTGCAAGAATAGTATCATTTGGACCAGAGGGGATGGTGAGAAAAACATTGTCTTGGTCGAGCAGGTTGAAAAGACACGAGAAAGGAGGCAGGCCAGGTTATATGTGAGGAGCACATTAAGCCCCAGATTCTAGGCACTTAGCATCACAAAGGGATGCTCCACCAAGTAGAGGCTTCTCCTTCTAAAGCACTGAAAGTCCCCATAAAGCACTGAAAGTCCCCATAAAGCACTGAAAGTCCCCATAAAGCACTGAAAGAACACCTGGAACAGAACAAAACACCAGGCTTTGGTTTTCTCTCTGGCCGTTCAGAAGTAAAATACTGCTCATGGCCCATTGATCAGACTGATCACATTACCACAGGGAACTGGAAGGTATAGTTTTCTATCTCCGGTGATAATAACTGTATGATTATGGCATCTCAAAGGAGCAGAACATATCAGTGGCCATGCAAACGACATCTCAGATTGATTTGGTGGCTTACAAAATGTGGCAGTGAAAGAGGGGAAGGAGTCAAGGAGGAAGTGGTCTTTGGCCCCTGGGTGGATGTAGAATAAACGTATAATTCACAAAGTTGAGGAAATGATGGAAACTTTTAGCGGGAGGGAATGTAAATCTAGTTGAGGTCATGTTTAGTTTGGGGTATTTTTAGGAGAAAATGTCTAAGAAGCAGTTGGAAATTCAGGACCAGAGCTTGTAAAACTGAGGGTTGGAGAGGGCATCTTGAGAGCATACAGGAAGCAGTGACAAGTGAGACAAAAACAAAGATGGTAAGAACTGTACCTTGGGGAACCATTCCATGCAGCTGTACCAGGGGAAAAAAACCCCTAACTCCTCCAGAGAGAAGAGAAGCAATCAAAGGGCAGCACCTTGAGTTAACAGTAGGAAGGGGCATTTCAGTAGGAAGCAGTGGCCAGCACTGTCAGATGCTGTAGACATTAAGAAGATGGAGAATGTGACCAGGTTACTGGGTTGGGGAATGAGGAGGTCTTTGATGATCTTCTAGGAAGGAGAAAGAAAGGGTGGAATTATTTTCATCATTAAAGATTAAAGCCATGGGTTAGGAGGTTTTCAGGGGAGGGAGTGAATCCCTTTTTCAGGGGAGGGACTTGATGATTGGGCTAGAATTGTAATTATATGGACAAAGGAGAACATGAAAACATAGGAAGATGAGGTTTTAGGAGGGAGACCATAGCAGCAGAATCCTGGGTTGGCCTTGGTAACAGGAGGGCTATTTCTTTCTTACTGATAAGAGCAGTAGAGGGCGGGAGACTTTGAAAATACATAACTTTGACGTGATGAAGGGGTTGGAGGAGAGAAGAAAAGATGTACATTGAATACAAGACCCTTAGAGGTTTCCTGCTCAAAATCCCGAAATAAATAATAAGTTGCATGTATTTATATAATAACTAAAAATAGATATTCAAGTTAGCTCAAGATGATCAGCATCCAAATCTATCTTGATTATAGGCCAGAACTCCTGAGGACCCTATGAAAGGTCTCCTTTTAGGAAATTTATAACAATAGTAAATGTCACATTTTTAATAATTGTGCATTTATTATTCTGATTGTGGGAATATAGAACCAACCTGCTGGGTGGGATGGACTCCAGATCTTCTTAACCAGAGTCAAGGTACCTTGTAGGACTGGGAGAATTAATTAGTGGGAATCTTGGAGATGTCAGGGACCTGCTTATTGTAACTGTTAAGTGGGCACACTGTGTCCTTGGTGGCCTATCGATCGATCAGTGTTATCACTTTAAAACCTGCCAGTCAGCCTCGCTGTGAATTGCCTAAAGAAAATTCAATTATAAAGTGGTTGACTGAAATAACTCATGCATAAGGAAGCAATGAATTATACCTCTTAGAATTCATTTGCAGTATTAAGTCAGATATTTTTTTAGAGGATTAGGTCTTCCATGTTCCCTCTAAAAATTCAAAGGAGGGCAGGCCATTTTTATCCCAATTTAAGAGCCACATAGGTCACTCTGGTATTATTTGGCTGGATTTGACTCTCTTGCCCGGCCAGATAAATATAGACCTCCTGGTCCAATGCCTAAGTTGTGTGAATGACTGCCACATACATTTAGCAAGCTCCCTGTGACTCCAGAAGTTGTGAAAAGCGTAAACGGCCTTGCAGACTCACCTGAAAAGATTTTCTTAAATCAGACAGCGGTTGTAAATTGTTGCTAGATGAATGCCATTTATTTTTCACTTTGTGCTTGAAAGTTAAAAAAAAAGTGGTAGTAATCTCCTCCAGATTCAACATGTCAAAAATATTTGAGAGGGAAAAGGAGAGAACTCAGTTATAGGGGGAACATTCATCTGAAGGCCACATAGGATCATGCTTCCCATACCATGAATGTAGAATAACTCAAATGGCCATGACCTTAAAAGTTACCATATGGTGGACCTCTGTTGGCTTTTATTCACTTTGCTATATATATATATTAGTGTATGTGAGTGTGTGTGTATAATATATGCACCTATCATATATGTGTATATATCAGAGAGATGTGGTAGTATTTAAAGTGAGCCTCAATATAAACTAAACCTAAATTATGGTAGAATAGTGAGAGTATAATGAGGAGTTAGAGGTGAGGGCAGAAAGCAGTGGAAGGAAAACAGGAAAAGTATGTGGGAGGAAGTTAGGTTTGGGCATAAGTTGGCAGCTCTTAGATGCCTGAGTGAGGAGTTGGTATTTTTTGAGTGGAGGAGCTAAGTTATGCTTAAGATATTTAATCAGGTATGTATTCAGGTATGTATAAGATGGGTTAGGAGAGGTACTGGAGGCAAGGAGTTGAGGTAGGGAGCTGGTCTGATTACCTAAATGAGAAATTATAAAGATATGACCAAGGAGAGTTGTGCTCTGAACCTGACATGAAGCAAGAAGATACCAAAGATGTGGATGTCACACTTTTGCATATTAGCGAGTGATGGAGGGAAAGAAAAGGGGATTTAAGATGGTGATAAGTTGTTGAAATCCTTCTGATCAACAGAAATTGGTAAGTCAAGAGGAAGGGCTGTCTTTTGTTTGCCATCAGCTAAGGTACAAAGTTTGTATTTATAATTCTTAAATTATAGACATGTTAGAATTTATCAGATGTTCTTCCTTGAGATGCTGCCCTGAGAGCCATGGACATGACACTGAAGGTATGAATCAGTTGCTAAAGATGGGTTATGAGGATGTAGAGGAGTGGAGAGCAGGGTCCAGCAGCACAGTTGCAGGGAGGAGGTGAGGGAGGAGGCATGGCTGTAGAAGGAGATCAGGGAGGAATGGCCAGGGAGGGAGAAGAAGAATGAAGCCAAAGGAGTGACCTAGAAGCCAGTGGAAGAGTTTGGAGAAGGAGAGTATCAAGGAAAATGAAGCGTGAAAGAATGTCTGGTTTCATTCATTAGGATCTTATTAAGAGCCAGAATGTGAGAAATGCAGGGGTAAGTAGGGGAAGGAAGATGAAGGCCATGTGCCTAGCACTCTGACTGCTGCTTGTCTTCCATCCTGATTCACCACTGGCCATGGCCTGGTCTTGGCTTGAATCCTTATCCTTAGAGACTTATGGACAGAGGTACCCCTGGGATGAGGCTGGTGTGTGTGTGTGTGTGTGTGTGTGTGTGTGTGTGTACAAACCCAGTATAGACTCTGGAATATATACCAGAACTTTGGTGGAATAGCATGACAGTCAAAAAGGAAATATGGGACCTAGGACAGGAGAGACCTGAATATAATTAAGACACAGATGAAGTCAGTAGAAAAATAATGAGGTTGAACTAGAGAAAAGAACTGAGTTATAAAGTTATGACTTTGCAAAATCCAGCGGGGGAGAAATGAGGTCTGGGTTTGGCTTGGCGAGAACAGGGAATAGTTCTTCCTGGTATATGAGGGAGGGGGTAAAGATACTGAGAACTTTTGGAGCAGAATGGAAGGAAATTTGGAGCACTTGAAGTTGGATTTCCTCAATCTTCTCAGTAAAATGTGAAAGTCCTCTGCAAGAGTGAATAGGTAGGTAAGATGTAGAGCTAAGACCTTTGAGAAAGTTTAAAAGAAGTCTTAAAGGCCAAGTGGTTCAGAGTCAAGGGGAGATGAATAATAAAAGGTTTCGGCAATCTTGAAGGCCAGGTGAGGTTGGACATCCTATATTTGTAGTAACCTAGGTTACAGCTTTTTCTGGTAGGCTTAACCAGTTGAGGTTATGTAGTGCTGAGGATGCACAGAGCAGGAATATTAACAAATAGGGACTTGAGAGGGCACCTGGGTGGCTCAGTTGGTTAAGCATTCAACTTCAGCTCAGGTCATGATCTCACCGTCTGTGGGTTCGAGCCCTGCGTTGGGCTCTGTGCTGACAGCTAGCTCAGAGCCTGGAGCCTGCTTCAGATTCTGTGTCTCCCTCTCTCTCTCTCTCTCTCTGACCCTCTCCTGCTCTCCTGTCTCTCTCTCTCTCAGAAATAAATAAAACATTAAAAAAAAAAGATAGGGACTTGGGAATGTGGGTGGTTGGGGTACCCTGTTGATAGATTTTTGGTTGAGGCTCATTTTCTATAGATGGGATCAAATGCACACATTGCTTCATTTTTCTGCACCCCTAGAGGCTGACATATTGGAATTAATATCTTGATGGTAGAGATAAAAAGAGTCCCGAGAGATAGTTGTGGCCACAGAGCTGGTGTGCCCTGGGGTCCCCAGCACCACTTCTCCACCTGTACCCTCTTAGGCCTCCCTCTTCCATCTCTGACCCATCCAGTCCCTCAGCCAACTTGAGAAGGTTGATGAATGTGCACACTGGGAGGTGCCAGTCCACTGGTGGAGGTGGAATTAGTTCTGCTTCTGTACCCCCATGTCTGATAAGGATGTGCTAAATCTTGACCTTCTCATGGCCATGGAGTGGTCTGTCTCCTTGCCACATGCAGACTCCATATGGGCATCTGCTTCGGTTTCTGTTGAGTGCTCTTCCCTGAGCTTGAGATGACCTGAAACCATGCCTACATGCCTGGCCCTCTGTCTCCTTCCTGGGTCTTCCTAGAGCTTGCTCTCCAGGGACTAGAAACCTCACCATTGACCGAATTCCTGCCCTTAACAACACGAAGTTGTTCTGTTCTTGCCAAATTCAGCCTATAATGGTACTTAAAATTGTACAGGATGTGACTTCTCCTTGTCTCTTCGGTCATTGAATGCTAAATTTCCCATTACTTATCTTCGGGACCAGTCTGATCGCTGGATCATCTTCACCAAACATAACTGGACCCACTTCTTAAGAATCTATGTTCCTCAGCCCTCAATATTCCCTTGGTCAAACCTGCTCAAATGCTAGCATTTAAGACAAAAAGAGACATAGGATGTGAAGGGAACCAAAGGGTCAGAGCACAGGCTGACGGATGGATAGCAGTGAAATACCAATGTGAAAGTCAGCATGCATCTTGACGTATAGCAAAGTAGTATGGAACCAAAAAAAAAAAAAGGAAAACTAGAGCAATAGACAAAAGAAGGTGACCAGTAATGCATGCTCTTCCTAAAACACCATTTCACCATTTGGCCACCTGCTTGCTGGAAGAGGGACTGGTTTGAGTTTGACTTTCCTAGGGATTAGAATTGGCCTAGGGGCAGCAGTTAAAAAACTAGAGGTGGATTTTGACCAGGAATCACTAGAATCCTTTTTTTTTTTTTTGGTCAGTGTTCTTTTCAAGATGATGTTTGCCATTGCCCATTATGTGAGAGGTCATGCTTGAAATAAAACTTCAATGGAACTAATTTATTCAAACCTGGGCTTCCATGAACATGATAAATTTGTCCCATTTTCCTTGAGCTCCTCTAATGTCATGGTAGCTTATCTGCCAGCAGGAGTTGCAGTGTGCTGTGATTTCACAGTTTAGCCTAATAAGCAGGGCGAGGCTGCGTTAGTAATCGTGTTGCCTTCATGACCCAAGTAATCTATTCATTAGGCGCTGGTGCCAGGAGGCCTCCTGGGAGTGAGGTTGCCTGGAGTTGGCATAAACTCCACTGGCTTTGCAGGTATAGGTAGTGTACCTGTCTGGGCTATTACTTTAGTACAAGGATGAGGGTGTTTGGACACCTAAATGAGTGTCCTTTTTAAAACCTTTCTAGTGGTTCAGTTTGTTTGCTGAAGATTTCATTTAGCTTGAATGGTCTTTGTATCCTGTTCCAGGTTTTTTAATCTTTATTAGATCTCTGTGTTTCATAGATCTGGCTGTCACAAGAACAATTTTTAAAATGCACTTAGTGTTACACAACTATTTTGTACAAATTTAGTTTTGTTTCCATCTCTTAAAGACAAACATTGGGTTTTATGATGAAGTTGCCACCGCCCTGAATAGGCAACAGGACTCTGGATTTCTCTCCCAGGTCAGTCCTGTTCTGGGTGACATTGGGGGAAATTTGTGAAATATAGCTTTCCTTGTCTCTTAAAAAACCTCCATCATAAGGGAGATTGTAGAGAAACCTGTGATAGCACTTTCAAAACCACAGGGTTATACAAAATTTGGTGCTATTCTTAGGCTAGAACTGAATCGCGAAGCTTTGCAGAGAGAAATAGAGCAGCAAGATAGGTTGTTTGTAAGCTCGGCATTCTCATCTTCTTTCCTTCCTTGATGAATGTTGTGTGCGCATCCTACTGCATCCAAAGTGATTCTGGCTCAGTCCTGCTGCCATTTTGAACATTCATACATCAGTTAACCAGATTCATATGCTAAGATTTATCTTGTTTAAGCCATCTGAAATTCTCCATACATTGTGCCCCAGTAGGATCATTTTGGTGGTATTCACACAAATCTATGCCTCATTTTACTTCAATTTACCCCACATTCAGTGAGTGAGCATCAGACATATGCAAGGTATGATATATGACATATGCATGGGACAGCCCCTGTTCTCAAGGACTTACTTACCATCTGGTGACATGAGAATAAGCCTGCTATATATTTGCTATTTGAAAAATGGAAGCAGTGCTAGTGAGTTGAGGCAAATTGTGTTGTGGGTAGCACGAACTTTTCTGGAACCCTTTCTGTCCTCTTCGATTCACATGCTATTGCACTCAGTTGCCCAGAGCCCAACCCAAGCCATGTGCTGGCCCTTCACACTTCCCCCTTTCTCAGCAGCCACTGCCCTAGTGCCTCTGGAAACTAGGAAAGAACTAATGATACCAAATAATCATACTCCCATTCAGTATATATTTAGTGAATATCTGCTACATGATGTGCTGGGGAGTTTTGGAATACCTTGAAGCTAAGAGGAGACAATGGAGCATGAGCCCGGTTTCACTGTCATGATGAAATTTCCCATGCTTGGAATAGGAACAGGATCATAGAGGAAATAGGAGAGGGTTTATTTATTTTTGAAAGAGAGAGAGTGAGAGCGAGCAGAGGAGGGACAGACAGAGAGGGACAGAGAGACAGAGACAGGATCCAAAGCAGGCTCTCTGCTGACAGGAGAGAGCACAGTGTGGGGCTCAAACTTATGAAGCCATGAGATCACAACATGAGTTGAAGTTGGACGCTTAACCAACTGAGCTACTCCAGGTACCCCTAAACTGATTCTAATTTGGGTTATTCCAAATTAACCTAATACTGATTATGGATTTTTAAAAAGAAATTTGGTATGACAAAGAGTGCATCAGATATATTGGAGATTTATTTCAAACAGAATAATAAAGACTTGTTTCACTCTTTCCTATAACTAATCACTGGAAATGTCTCTCTCAGTCTAATGCAAAATTGGCTTTTACTCTACTTTCCTTGTTGGTAAGGGGTGTGTGTGTGTGTGTGTGTGTGTGTGTGTGTGTGTGTGTGTGTGTGTGTGTTTTGCCTTCCTGCATGAGAAGGCCAGGATTGGGCCACTAGGTACTGCTGGATAAGCTGGTGTAACTCAAGTACCCCCAGGTAATAAAGAGTTGTCTTCACCTCTCAGGGAGGTGCTCATCCCCAGTGGTGGCCATCAATAAACAATCCCCACCTTGCTAAGGGTTCATTAAGTTCTCTGTGGTGTCTGCTAACTAGCAGCAGTTGTGTTTGTGAGATACCACAGCAGGGCCAGACCTCATGTTCAAAGTAAGGTTAAAGGAGGGCATCACTGTCTCTTCTCAGTTTTATGCTTTCCAATGGAGTCCTCACAGGCAAAGCTCCATAGCACAGAGAGTATCCATCTGATGCCAGCACAGTAGTCCACAAACAGAAAATTTAAGGGCTTAGCCACGTGCCTCTAAACAGGGCATTGGGTTTGCCCAGTTTTCCCCACATTGGATCGTTCTGTTACTTTGGCAGAGGATGACTACAGCCTGGATTACATTGCTTGGAAGATAAGAGGCGCCTGAGAACATTTTTTTTGTAAGACCACTTAAAGTGTTGATTAACAAAGAGACCAGCCGGGACCAAATGAATACTCCGATCAGAATAGCACTACCAGCACAAAGCAAGTGAAAGTACTTAATTAGAGTGTGTAAAACTTGACCTTTCTTGGGCACTGTGACATCTTAAAGAAATGCAGTGTCATTCAGAGGTACAGACTCCCTGCTGGGAGGCCCATCACCCTCAGGGATTGCTGGAGTCATGATGCATGAGGGGACTTGATATCCTGGACTTCTTTGTCTTGCACGCCATACATACCTAAAGAGAGCTTCTAGGTAGTAGTAGGCTCTGTTAAGTACTAAAGTTTGATTAAGATACAGATTCTTTTCAACTTGAATGAATGTTTAGGGACCGGTAGATTAATTTTCTTTTCAAGTTTTGTTCCCCTTGGGGAAACATTCTGTGTAATGGAATCAGGACAGGACCTTGAAGTTGACAGTGAGATCCCTGATCCCTTCCCCCAACTCTGCCTGCCTCCTCAGATGAATGGAGTGATGCTCAGAGGGCATCCTGCCTCTGGACTGTTCACCTAAGTTTGCACTTGAACTGTATTTTGGGCTTGTCCCGTGGAGGTGCATCCTGGATGTGAATGTGTGTTCTTGAGAGCGAGAGAGCATGCCTGTGCGTATGGGAGCAGTTTGTTTTGCAAAGTGATGAGTGGGACGCTGTAGACACGTGAGCAGCCGTCTTCCTACAGTAGAGAGTTTGGCTCTTAAAAACCGTGAACTGATTCATTCTCCTTTTACAATGGGGTAAACAGGACAGTTTTTTATGAGGGACTCCTTCTCAGCCTTTTTTCCCAATTTATTTTTATCACCTCCAACTTACCAGTTAAAACACTGGACTGCCCAGAGTTTGAATCCTTGACGCTCTTCCCTTTTCTGATTCTACTCATTCCTGGGTGATTCCATCCAGTCTCACGTGTTTATACAGTCCTTATATCTGGTCTGTGTTCTTGACTTTCAAATTTTGTCTATAGCCTTCGCCTTCCTCCAGAACTCCAGATTTCTATATCTGCTTACTGATATTTCTTCTGGACTATCCATTAGGTTTTCAAAGGTAACATCCTGAACCAAACTTCTAATATTCTATTCCCCACAAAATCCACTTCTCCCGTTACCTAATCAGTCTTGGTAGTTAGTAACATCCTTTTTTTCCCAGACCAGGAACCTAGGTCACCCATGATTCTCACATCCTCTCACCCTCTAAAATTTGATAACCAAAATACCAGCAAACCCTGTCAGCTCTGCTTTCAAAACCTATCCAGAACCTCCCGCCTCCCACCCCTCCCCCTACTGGTACTCTGGTCTCAGATGCCATCTTTTGTCTCTGGGATCATTGTGTCAGTTTCCTACCTGGGGTCCCTGCCGGGACCCTTGCTCCTGACTGTCCTTCACGTGGCACCCAGCGCCATCCTAGCCTTGTGCCACACTGCCATTCACAACCCTAACTGCTTCCTTCTTAGAGTCTGAAAGCAAAAGTCCTGATGGCACTGACTGAAGAGGAGGGCCTTTTGTGATCTGGTCCCTGTTTCTCTCTAGCCTCCTTTCCCAGCAAGCTTCCCCTCCCTCCCCTTCAGGCCATACTTGCATTCTTACTCTTGAGTTGTACCCCAGGGCTTTTGCATCTGCTGTTCCCTTGACTTTCAACTTCAGGTACTTTGCATGGTTGGACCCTTATAAATTCAGATCCCTGGTAAAATGTCTCCTCGTTAAGGAGGCCTTCCTGGACTTGCCTGTATAAAATAGCACAATCCTAGCCTCCTCATCCTAGAATTACCTCTGCCTCTTAATTTCCTGTGTTTTTCTCCATTGTGCATGTCACTGTGTGACTTAATCAGAGTGTCACTGCTGGGGCAGGGGGAGGCTCAGGCAACCATTGCTCATGGATGTTACCAACAAGCCCAAGGAGTAGGGAGCCAGACAGGGAGAAACAAGGCATTGATAGGGGGAGGGGCCAGCTGCAGAAAGACTGTCCTTCCTTCTGATGCCCCTTTGTGGCAGTATCCAAGTTGCCCGTACTTGAACCAGCTTACTAGAGTAATCTCTTCTGTGGAGAACAGTTGTCACAACGCAGCTACTAGCAAAGATTAACCATGACTTCTATGAAAAGAATTGAAGAGAGCCTTAAAATTTCAGTTTAGCATTCATGGCTTTGTAGTTTCAGAGTCCTGCATGAGTTAACAGCTTCCCGATTTCCTGTTGTGACTCAAGCGTCTCTGTCCCTTTCCCCCTCTGTGGCTGCTCTTGTCACCTACTTAAAGCCCTGACCCTCAGTGATATCCTCTTTATTAAGAAGGATTATTAGCACTTTCTCCAAATGAGAATGTTTAAAATATATTGACAGTTAATGAAGGCATCTCTGCTGCTGTTAAATGGAGAACAAGATAGAAGGCCGTTAACATTAAGGGTGGGGGCAGGCAGTGGAGGGCGGTTAGCTATGCAAAAAAAGTGAGTAGCTGTGGGACCCATTCCCTGCTGAGAACAGGATCTTTGAAGACGTTTTTAATTTGTGAATATACGTCTTGCACACGTGAAGATAGCCTTACTGTTTTTTTAACCTGCCATGTAGAGCTAGAGTAGTATGTACTTATGGACCATGAAATACGTTCATGGGCTTGGTTTGTGGTATTTCCAACTGCGAAGTAGAAGCTGTTCTAAAATGGAACAATTTTCACTGGCCCTAAAAATAGAGATCGACTTCTCCTCCTCCACGCCCCAGACCCCACTTTCCTGCCAGTTCTCACCATCCCTGGCCAAGGCTACAGAACAGGATTCAAGCCAGCTCCCTAGGCAGAGCTCGTTAACAACCAGTATTGCTATTTCTGATGCCTTTTTTTTTTTTTTTAGACACAAAAACTCAAATCTGTGAAAAAAGATTGATTAAACCCTTTGGGAATCATAGTGTTTAAAGTGCCTTTTTTTTTTTTTTTTTTTTTTTTTACATCTGGTCCATACCTAAATAATTTTAATCTGTTTTTATCCATGTACTTGTTGTGATTCTCTTTCAGAAAGGAATTGGTGTGTTCATCATAGTGCATAGACCCTTGCGTCTATTCTGACTGGGACCAGATGGGATATGGCTCTGGCATACTGGCATCCAGGGTGAGCCTGGGGTGCTTTTGAGCAGATTATTTTGAGTGCTTACAACCCTCATAAAGCATAAAACTGGCTATGTTAACCCCAGAAGGCAGCCAAGTGGACCCATATTTCACAGAAACACTAGAGAGCTGGGGTTAGTGTAATTCAGGACGAATTTGGATCCCTCCCTCTCCCCTCACCAAATCACACTTATAGTATAAACTTAATTAGCCAATATCTAACTACCAGGATTTAGAAACAACTGAATTTCTCTATGAACATAATTGAGGGGAAAAGGCTATACAGGCAGTGGTGTAACAGCTAATGATGTCTGGTGTGAAGTTTGCTAGCCTTAGGAAGCCTGTGTCAATAATTTTTCTTAAAATTAATTTTAAGGATAAATCTCCTAGACTTCCTCTGACATCTTCTGTGTGATGGTTAAATCGTGCCCTTGAAGCTTGATACACAAAATAGAGAAAAATATAGATCGGATTTTGCTTTTAATACATTTTAGGTTATTATGTTTTTTTATTCATTTACATTCATTTATCCTATGGAATGTTCAAGACAAAGATCTAATATGCAGAGGCAGACCCAGGTTTTGTGAGGCCTAAAACATGGAGTTTTGGAGGGCATCTTAAAGGAGAACAGAAGACTAGGTACAGTAGAATATAGAATGAGAAAAGAAATCACAGCAAATCACAGCAAACGACGTTTTTTAAAAAGTGAGAAAAACCATTATCATATAATATCCAGAAGAATTATGTAATATTTTAATTAAATGCCTCCATTGTCTGTTGTTTGAAAAATACTTTTGACTCCACGGTCTTTGATCACTTCATACAACAGCAGCTTCTGTAATATTCTCTACAGAGAGATTAGAAAGATAATTGTTTTCTCTCTGATGACTGAACTTTTTTTATTGGTAGTTTAGGAAAATTTTCCTTTTTATTAATAATTTCATATATACTTTTCAGCCTTCCTGTCAAATTGGGAAACTCCATGAAGTTTCTTTCACTGTAAATTATCTTTCTGTAAGATTTCAAAGTCTTCTCCATGGACTGATGTCTGGCTCTGAACACTTATTTCAACTCTTGATTTCTCTTTCCCCACTCAATTTCCTTTTTCATCCTGGCCAGTTTATTTTGACATGTCTGGCCCTGTATCTTTGGGTCATGACATGGAGAATTAGGACGGGAGCATTCCTGGAAGCCATTTCTCCTCCCAGACAGCAGGCAATAACATGCCTCACATAGAAGCGTACACGTATCCTACTAAATGCCAACTAAATGTACTCCCAACTCAACTGCTCCTTAGCTGCATTCCAAATGCCCATAGATGTTACCACGCCACCTGGCAGGGTATATGTGCATGTGTCTCACAGGGTATATGGAGGAGGAAGACTTGGATGAGAAAGGAATAAAAGGAAACCATCTTCATGGTAGTGGTAATGCATCTCACTCGTATAGAATTTACAGAAACGTAAATCTGAACAAACGCGTTGCTAAAGCTCCCCCCGAGTTGTCGAAAGAGGCCCATGCAAGTGAGAGTCCTAAAGCTTAAGCTTCGTTACAGTCTCAGTAAATCTGCCTTATCTAATATGTATTGATGATTCATCAAATCCATCACCAAGAGTGCTCTCCAGAGAAACAGTGTGGCACTTCCTCTCACCAGCTCCTGTCCCCAGGGTCACATTCAGTTCTCATAATTTAAGCATGTGATTGAAAGTCCCTTTGTGTTTAATTGAAGCTGTCCCACTCCTCCCCATTAGCACTGCCCTCCTCCTTGCTGAAAAGGTACCAGGAAAGAAAGCTGTTATTAATTTTTTTTAAGTGAAGATATGCAAATGTTATGCTGACTCTGGGCACAAGATGGGAGTTGGGAGTTAACACCCATTCGTTCCCTTGTATTATCTCTGATGATCCATTACCATAAACAGCACTATTATATTTTCCTTCCACATTAGCCTTGCTGGTGATTTTTATTTTATACTCATCATGGGGTATGCATGTCTGTCACTTGGAATGCTGTTAGGAGTCTGGTCTGCTAAATGCTTTCCCATAGTAATGGCATTGTCAGACTAAGTGAGTGGCAGTTTTATATTGTGTGGAAATAGCCTGTCATGTATGCCTCAGCTGTTTTCATTTCATTGCAGGAATTATGAAGATCTTGGCTGGTGAATTTATACACGTATTTATGTCAATCCAGATTGGCTGATCTGTACCTTTCTGTTATACTAATTAGTATAAGTAGGACCCAGAAAGGTTGGACTTATCCTGGTGATTGGAAATTGACAACTTGAGGAATTGTGGAAGAATTAGCATCGTTTTCTTAAGTATTATTCATATGATTGTGTAATTTAATAGCAAATAACAATACCTTAAAAAGTTAGTTTATGCTCCTATTAATTCATAAGGTGTCTCTGAAGACTGATTTTTAAAAGAAGTCCTAGAGGTAGAATGTTGCTACTATTCAGATTTCCGAAGAAAATGTGATCATAAAATACCAAAGAACAAGAAAAGCTTCGAGTGGAATAATATCCTACATCCTGTTTAAATACCTAGGATGAAATGGAATAGACGTTTTGTGGATGCCTACGGTATTATGTCAATTACTGTGTACCCCTGAGCATAGTTGATTCTTCATTTAAATCAAGAAGTGTTAAACCTAGAGGAGTTATTTTTGTACTGATTTTTATAAGCTCAAATTAACTAATAGACTCCCATTTTTATGTTTTTGCTATTTTACATTGTAATGGATCCAAACGAATGGCTTTGCCTGTGTACTCGAAGGTTGAGGGACTTAGAGGCATCCAGAAATCCTCACTGAAGATAAAGGTAATTACCTTAGGAACGCAAGGCAAGCAGGGGCCATGTGATGCTTCCCAGACCGTCTGTCCAGTCACCATGGGAAAAACACTGACTTTGCTACTATTTCGAGTCAGCTTTGATGGGATGGATTAATGTTTATCACGCGCTTAGTGTGTTTCATGTACTCTGTTAATTGATAGTTGTTATATTATTTCATTGAATCTTCACAACTTTCTGAATTAGATTTTATTATTATCTCCGTTTTCCAGATAAGGAAATAGGCTCAAGGAGGTGCAGTGACTTGCCCAAGATCCACAGCTAATGAGTGGCAGTACACCCAAGTCTGTGGGGCTCCAGCGTGTTACCCGTTACTAGTACACTATATCACCTCTCCTGTAGGATTTCCTAGACTGGAGTTATGAGGCTAGGCTCAGAAGTGGATCATTCTGAGAAGCTATAGCTTCGGGCCAAGAATTGGTCTTCAGTAGACAGAAGGAGAATTGGAGTAATGAATTACCACTGGGCAGAGCACAGAGGGAGAGTTGGTAGATCCTGTGTGTATGTTCAGAGAAAGCACAGGACTGGATCCCGACAGCTAAGCTATGGTGGAGAGGAGCAGACAGATCTGACGGGCTAGGCTGGCAGGGCTCAGATGCCAAGAAGGCAAGAGCAATAACTGGAAGTGGGAAGCTTGTATGTGAGCCAGAGCTGCTCCCTGCCCTGTCTTATGACACTTTTGCTTTTGGTACACAAACATTACACAACAGGTATCAGATGTATGCGAGTGAGTTTCAGGGCAAAGATGCTGAAGGTTGCCTTATCAAGAAACAGGCCAGGAGTATAAAGTCCGTTAGTTTCTTTCCTCCTCCCTTTCAAGCTGCTCTGATCCATCATTCTATGCCAGAAGTTTGGACTAATTAGAAGGTCTCTGTTGCTGGACAGCTCACCAAGCCTGATGGGAGGTGAGGCACAGAGACAAGGGCAGGCATTTCCTCTATGTCTGAGAAAGGGAGAAGCCTCAGATCACGTCAAGGGCTCGGCTGCTTCCAAGACAGCATAAAGATCTGACACTCCGGGTCAGAAATACATCAGATCTTGGCTCTTCTGTGAATGGCAGACCCTACCTGGCCCAGTCCTTGCTGTCTGAGAAATTCCAGCATTCATGAGGTGACGCATAGAGGCTCAAGATTTGCAGCGTTTGGATTTGTAAGCTTCCCTCCAGATTTCTTGTAGTTTCTGCCTAGAGTAACAACCCTGGTGGAAAGTTAAGAGGCGTGAGGGTAGGGGTAGATTGCTGATGTTCATTTCCAAATATGTCAGCTGACTGTATTATGAGACTAATAAGAGAGTTTGGGGCTTTGGACATAATTTAAATATTTTTTAAGTGTTTATTTTTAGAGAGAAAGAGGAAGAGAGGAAGCAAGGGAGGGGCAAAGAGAGAGAGAGAGAGAGAGAGAGAGAGAGAGACAGTGTCTGAACCAGGCTCTCAGCTATCAGTGCAGAGCCTGACATGGGGCTAGGACTCATAGACTGATACCATGACCTGAGCTGAAATCAAGACTCTATGCTTAACCAACTGAACCACCAGGTAACCCTTTGGAAATAATTTAATGTCTCCACTCAAAATACTACCAAACAATAGTAAACTCATAAAGTGGTATTGATCCCCAAGTGTAACGAAAATAGGTACCAGTGGGTCACAGACTTTAATAAAGTTTAGCAAGGGAAAAAGCATCAAGAGGAGAGGTAACCAACTTAGCAAAACAAAGCAAGCTGCGGTAGCTACCATCTTGCAGAGGGATATACTGACCAATAGCAAGTACATTAAACTTATACAGTCTCTAGTGGTCTTAGAAGTAGCAAGTACCACAGAAGGTGGCAGTGAGATAGGTTCGAAAGCTACCAAAATACATATTCAGAAGTTTCATAAGGAATGGCATAGGAGAGGCTCGGCTTGGATCTTTGGCTGCCTCTCCACGTGACATAGTCCCATGATACTCTTCTCCTCAGCCTCCCACCCCTGTGTCCTAGACCTGAGGTTTCTTTGGCGAAATTAACTGGGAAGCTCCCCACTCAGGGATATCACATAAAAAGCAGGGCTAAGATAAGTCAAAGGACTGGAGTGCCTGGGTGGCTCAGTCGGTTGAGCGTCTGAGATCAGGTCATGATCTCACAGTTCGGGAGTTCGAGCCTCACACTGGGCTCGGTGCTGACAGCTTGGAGCCTGGAGCCTGCTTCATGTTCTGTGTCTCCCTCTCTCTCTGCCCCTCCCCAACTTGTGCTCTGTCTCTCTGTCTCTCTCAAAAATAAATAAACATTAAAAAAAGGATAAGTCAAAGGACTGAACAACAAGGAGACCCAATAAATCTACAAGGTAGATACTCCTGAGGCAGGAGAGTAGAAAGTTAGTGTCTTTAGAAACAGAATGATTCCTGGATGAAGAGATTTCCAGATCCTTATATTTGAGAGCCTCTCAAATAAACAAGTAAACAGCTTCTTTCTGGCCAATTACTCTTCATTGAAGACTCCAAGGCAAAGTACCAGCGCATATATTCCACCTGTCCAGAGAGATTTTTTTGTGCCTGAACTTGTAAGTGTGAATATGCAGGCAAAGTTTAGAGAGCATTAGAAGAAAGCTTTCAAAGTAGGAGAAGCTGATAGGAACAAATTAAGAATAAAAAGAAAATGGGAAAAATGGAGATAAGAAAATGTCAAGATAATTATCTCCTAAAGGGTATTGGTATAGGGCTGTATTTATGAATTAAAGAATGTGATGATAAAGAAAGAATAGAGAAGAGATTTTGGGGCGCTTGGGTGGCTCAGTCAGTTAAGCGTCTGACTTCGGCTCAGGTCATGGCCTCTTGGTTTGTGGGTTTGAGTCCCGCATTGGGCTCTGTGCTAATAGCTCAGGGCCTGGAGCCTGCTTTGGATTCTGTTGTCTCCTTCTCTTTCTGCCCCTTCCCCACCTGTTCTCTGTCTCTCAAAAATAAATAAATGTAAACAATAAATTTTAAGAAAAAGATTAGAAAAGAGATCTTATACATCAAAATGTGCTTAATCAAAATAAAGTTAAAGGAATATTTGGAAGATATCTCTCCAAGAAAGTAAATAAAAAGAAAAACCTTGAAAATAGGGATGAAAGATAGGGAAATAGGAGATCTGTTGGTGAGGGCCGAATCCGATATAAATTCTAGAAAGAGACCACAAAAAAAGATGGTAGGAAATCAACAAGTAAGCATTTTTTTTTAAATCTAAAGACCTGTGTTTTTGAACACATCAAAATTCAGAAAGATGTGTACTTCTAAAGGGCACACTGAGTGCCTTAGTATATGGGAGTAAGACCTAAAACCATTGTGGAACTCCACAGGATAGTAGGGAAAAGAAAGAAAAACAGAAAGGAATTGGAGTCAGATTTTTTCAGTTATCACACTGGATTCTAGAACGCAAAGGAATAATACCTTTAAAATAAAGAGGGGATTATCTTCTACTTAATATTTCATGCTTAAGCAAATGATCAACCAAAGGTGAAGTAAAATAATATATTCAGAAAGAAAAGTATTTAAAAATCTACCTTCCATCTGAACTTTCTTGGAAAGTCACTTAGAAGATGCTCTTCAAAAAAATGAATAAATCTAGCCCTAGGAGTAGGGTGATGGGGACATAATGGTATGGTGAAGGAAGACTCCAGAAGAAAAAGTGGGGGCGGGGTAGAGTTGACAGAAAATCTGATGTTTGTTTATTGGAGTGGGCCAGATCTTCTGTAAGTCATATGGGACATCTGATGGCAAATACTAAAGGTAAATGAATTGAAACCTGCAAGTAAGAAAACCGGGCCATTATTATTTCTAAGCAAAACACAAAGTTAAAGTAAACATGATCAGAGTAGATAATACTAAGCTTTTTTTAAGTATCATTGCTTATCAGTGAAACCAGTTGGTAAGTCTAAAATACTCTCCCATATTTGAGTAAACTCTATAAATTACCCCAGTCCTTGTGGATAACTAGAGAAAAATCCAAGTTGTTGTTGTTTTCTTCTTGTTCCCACCTCCACTCCATCCCATCACTGAACATTTATCCTGTGTTTGTGTTTCACCATTCTGCTTGACCTGTATGTTAGGCAGGGTTCTACACAGAAACACAATTAAAGAGCATGTATGTATGTGTGTATATGTATATATACATATGTGTGTTCTACCTATGCACATCCACATGGAAAAAGAAAGATACTGTTTTAAGGAACATTTGGGGAGAGTGGCAAGACTGAAGTTTATAGCTCTCATCGGCAGGCTGGAAATTTAGGTGATGTGACTTTGAGTACAAAATGTGAGCAGGTTAATAGACTGGAAACTCAGGCCAAGCTTATGTTGTAGTCTTGAGGCACGATTGCTGCTTTATTGAGAAACCACAGTCTTTGTTCTTGGGGCCTTCGATTGATTGGATCCATATTGTGTAAGATAACCTGCTTTATGTAAAAGTGTACTGATTGCAAAGATTAATCACATCTACAAACACCTTCACAGAAACATCTAGGCTAGTGTTTGATCAAGCATCTGGGTGCCATAACTCAGCCACGTTGACACAGAACGTTAAGTAATACAATCTGTTGAGCATAATCTGTGTCTTAGGTTGGCCTGTGATAACAAAATACCATAGATGAGCGGCGTAAACAACAGGAGTTTATTTCTCACATTTGAAGAGACTAGAAGTCCAAGATCAAGGTGCCAGCAGAATTAGATGTCTGGTCAAATCTCTCTCCTTGGATTGTAGATGGCTACTTTGTCGCTGTGTCTTCATGTGGTCTTTCCTTGGGGATGGCATTCAGACAAGGAGAGAGACCAAGCAAGCTCCCTGGAGTCTCATTTTATTAGGGCATGAATCGCATCATAAGTGTTTGACCCTTATGACCTCATCTAAAGTTTGTTATCTCCCAATGGCCCCATCCTCAGATACCATTACCTGAGTGGTTAAGGTTTCAGTATAAGAATTTGGGGGAACATAGTTCACTTGGGAGCAAACAAAATAGAAGTTGGTTCCCTTTTCTGGGAAACAGGAGGCAAAACTTGATCGTGAACCTTCTGACTAACTCTGTCGTTCGGTTTTGGTACCATTGTATGTGTAGTTTTGCAAATTGGGAGAAAAGACAGACAATAAGATGGAAAAATTAAGATCTTGTGGTCTAGCCTCCTGATGTTTCCTCATCCTCCGTAGGGTTCTCTTTAAATTTGGTTCAGGAAAGAACTATTTCACACTTAATCAGTTTAGTGAGATTGATAGCTTGGAGACAATTTCACACTATAGGAAATAGATACAGGGCACCTCCCCTTCTTATATTCCTATTAGGTAAATTTAGAAACTCATTAATTTTTTTCTCTTTCTTTCTTTCTTTTTTTTTTTAAACTTAAGCTTTTGAGTGTAAATGTAGAATTATTCCCAGGAATATGCATGGATTGGGTTGCAAGGTTATGGGCCTAGGAATTATTTTTTTGCTTTAGTGCTTTTCATTTAGATTACTGGCTCTTGGTACACTGCATCCTGAGGCTAAGTGGTTAGAGAGACCCAGAAAGGTTTTCAGGTCTTAGTGAATATATTTTAACTGGAAGGTTGATGTACCTCCAGATTACAATTGCAAACCAGTGACCACTTGGGCAAGCATCATCCTGCTTCAAAAGAAACCTAAGGTCTCAGAATTTTTATGCATTCGAAGGAGCAGGGAATGTAGGCATCAGACCATCTAAAGGCAGCCAAATGCTCTGAGTTGCTAGGTTGCTCTAAGGCCACAGAGCCCTCTTATTTTGACATGTCTTTCTGCCTTCAATGACTGTTTTGATTGTTTCATAATAGCTTAGCAGCTCAAATGAGGAAGCCGCATCCTGGTGCAGTGTGGCAGTTCTTTAATAAAATTTCCCCTGGTCTTCCCTAATTGGGAATTTCTACCTGTGCCTTTGATGTCTGTATCCTAAAATTACAAAGTGGGAAAGGAGGTAAAATTTAAACATCATCTCACATGGTTTCTCATTTTCCGGGCACGATTAAACCTTTTAGAGCAGATGGTTGTTTGGTTTTCTCCTGAAAACTGGGAACAGAAAATCCTCATTTTCTTAAGAGGCTCTTTCTTCTGTCCATCTGAAATCTCTTCTGCTTTAAATTGCTTATTGATTCTGTATTAATATAGAATCATAGCAGTGTAGAATTTTAAAGTTGAAAATAATTCCTTAAAGATTATTTAACCAATCTCTCCATTTGGCAGTGGAGACATGGGAGCATAAAAAATTCATTTGACCTGTGTAAAGTCATAGGCAGGATTCAAAGCTTACCTTGCTTACTGATAATTGCCTCATATATTGCATTTCAGAATTTTCTGGAAGACATTCTCGAAAGGATCCATATCTTCATTGCTTCATTCATGTCTTTATTCTTTCAGCTAACATTTATTAAACACCTTCAGTGTACAAGTCACTCTGCTCAGCATAGAATGTGCTAACCTGAGAAAGATAAGGTTCTAGACTGTCAGTCTAGTCTCCTAAGGAAGTATCCTGTAGTAGTTTTTTCTTTGGAAACACTGTAATGTAGTGATAATGGCTCTTAGCTTAGCTGAGTTTCTGAGATGTGGTAACTCTTGCTCTGAGTTCAGGAAGATGAGTTGGAGTAACTCAGACAAGAATAAAAGGACATTGGAGAGAGACAGCAGTGTTCAGGGGAAGTATCTCAGGAGAGGTCGTGGGTTTCCAGACAGCTTGGTGGGATTAGAGAAGCATGTAAGGACATCTCGGAGATGCAGCTGGGGAGGTAGGCATGACCCCTATCTTGAACGACCGTGGATGCCACAGAAAGTACCAGGAAGTTTTTGAAGGATTGTAGATGGGGGTCTGATGTAATCCTACTTGCCGTTTCCCAGTATCAGTCTGACAGGAGCATGGAGCGTGACGGAGAGGAGCAGCTGGGAGGAGGGAGAGGTTGAGGGAAAGCAGGAGACCCGGTGAGAGCTAATGAAGGCTGAGAAGGGCACTGGAGCGATATGCTTGGGTCAACTGAGAACATAGGAGAATGTGAGGTGAGGGTAGATGACAACAATTTCAGTCTTGAACATGCTGAGTCTGGGGAGCTTAAAAAAAAAACTGGAGTGGAGGGGCGCCTGGGTGGCTCAGTCGGTTAAGTATCCGGCTTTCGCTTAGGTCATGATCTCGCGGTTCGTGGGTTCGAGCCCCGCGTCGGGCTCTGTGCTGACTGCCAGCTCAGAGCCTGGAGCCTGTTTCAGATTCTGTAGCTCTCTCTCTGACCCTCCCCTGCTCACGCTGTCTCTCTCTCTCACTCAGAAATAAATAAAAACCTTAAAAAATTAAATAAAAAAAAAAAACTGGAGTGGGATGTCCCGTAGACAGGTGGATATATAGACAGTACAGTAGCTCAGGACATCCACTCTGTCTAGAGGCTTAGTAGGTGATTGTCCGTGTAAAGTGTATCTTTTCTGTTTTTCCACTGTGCCAATTTCTAGATTCTCTCTTGGTTTGGTTATTGACTCTCCTCCACCTTTTCAAGAAGAAAACCAAGAAAATGATTTCTCCATAACATAAACTGGTTTCGTTGAGTTGAACAGGACAGGGCACATAGATGAAATGGTTTCATTTTTCTTTAATCCCCAGCCTTCAAACAGGCTATGTGGAATTGCTCTTTTAATGATAACTTGGGTAATCGTGGAGCTTTCTGGCCACGTAGAGATATCTAAGAAAGTGTACTCAAGTCTGGTCCTCCTGAATTCTTCAAGTTGATACTTGGCTTGAGGCTCACCTCATTCTCCTGTCCTTTTGAACAGTCCCCAACACGGAGTCTCAGGGGCTTGGCATGGGAGGGACATATTCTGCTTTCTTAGCCCTTTGCCCATTTTTTAATTGGATTTCTTTTCAGTTGAGCTGTATGAGTTCTTTATGTATTTTAGAGATTAACCCCTTATCAGATGGTTTGCAAGTATTTCCTCCCATTGCGTAGGTTCCCTTTCATTTTGGTGATTGTTTTGATGCATTTCCACTTGTTTTGCTTTTGTTGCCGGCACTTTTGGTGGCCTATCCAAAAAATCTTTGTTAGGAACACTGTCAAGGAGATTTTGTCCCTGTGTTTTCCTCCAGTAGTTTTTAATTTCAGGTCTTATTTAAGTCTTTAACCCAGAGCTGATTTTTGTGAGGGGTATAAGAAAGAGGTCCAATTTCATTCTTTTGCAAGTGAATATCCAATTTTCCCAGCACCGTTTATTGAAGAGACCATCTTTTCCCCCACTGAGTTTTTTTGGCTCCCTTGTCAAATATTAGGTGACTGTATATATGTGGGTCTGTTTCTAGGCTGTTTATTCTCTTCCATTGGTTTGTGTGCCTGTTTTTAAGCTAATACCATACGGTTTTGATTACTGTAGCATTGTAATAAAGTTTAATATCAGGAATTACGATGCCTCCAGTTTCATTATATTTTATCAGGATCGCTTGGGAGTCTTTGAAGCTTCCATAAAATTTTAGGATTGATCTATTTTTGTGGAACATGCCAGTATAATTTTGAAAGAATTGCATTACATCTATAGATCACTTTGGGTAGTGTGGATATTTTAACAATATTCCTCTAATCCATGAGAATGGACTATCTTTCCATTTATTTCTGTCGTCTTCAACTTCCAGTGTATAGATCTTTTACCTCCTTTGTTAAATTTATTCCTCGATATTGTTTTTCATGCTTATAAAAGGGATCGTTTTCTTTATTTCTTCTTCAGAGATCCTCATCAGTCGGTGCACAGAAACAACTGGCTTTTGTATGTTGATTTTGTATCCTGTGCTTTGTTTAACTCGTTTAATAATTGTAACAGGTTTTTTTTTGGTGGAACCTTTAAGGTTTTCCATATATAAGAATTTACTTTTTTTTCCAATTTAGATGCCTTTTATTTCTTTTTCTTGCCTGACTGCTCTGGCTAGGACTTCCAGTACTATGCTGAAAGGACTGGAGAGAATGTGCATACTTATCTTGTTTCTGCTCAGTGGCAAAGCTTTTGACCTTTGCGAGTATGATGTTGGCTATGGATTTGTCATTTATAGCCTGTATTATGTTGAGGTGCATTCTTTCTATACCCAGTGTTTTGAGACTTTTTATCATGAAAGGCTTTTGAATTTTATCAAATGTTTCTTCATCTATTAAGATCATATGAATTTAATCTTTTATTCTATTAAGGTGCTATATCATGTTTATTGATTTGTGTATGTGGAATCATCCATGAATCCCTGGAATAAATTCCACTTGATCAGGGTATATAACCCTTTTCACGTGTTGTTGAATTTGGTTTGCTAGGATTTTCTTGAGCATTTTTGCCTCTATATTCATCAAGAATATTGGTTTCTAGTTTTCCTGTAGTGTTCTTTTCTGGCTTTTGATTCAGGGTCATGCTGGTGTAGTAAAATGAGTTGAAAAATGTTCTCTCCTTTTTTTTTGGAACAGTTTGGGAAAAACTGATGTTAATTCTTTAAATCTTTGATAAAATTGACCAGTAAAGTCTTCTGGCCTGAGGCTTTTCTTTGGTAGACTTTTGATAACACTTTCAGTCTCCTTTTTCTTAATTATCTGTTCAAATTTTCTGTTTCTTCATGATTCACTCTTGGTAGTTTTCATGTTCTAGAAATATTGATCCATTTCTGTTAGGTTATCCCTTTTGTTTTTTGGCATATAATTGTTCATAGTAATCTCATGATTATTTTTAACTCTGTTAACTCTTCTTTCATTTCTGATTTTATTTATTTGAAGTTTTCTCTTTTTTTTTCTTAGTGTAGCTAAGAGATTTTCAATTTTATCTTTTCCAAAAACCTGCTTTTAGTTTCATTGATATTTTCTATTGTTTTTCTGATCTCTACTTTGTTCATTTCTGCCTTATCTTTATTTTCTTGCTTCAGCCTATTTTGGACTTTGTTCGTTATTCTTTTTATCATTCCCAGAGGTGTAAAGTTAAGCTTTTTGTTTGTAAACTTTCTTTTTCCTGATTGCAGGTGTTTTGTTACTTTGAACTTCTTTTGCTGCATGCCATAAGTTTTGGTATGTTGTGTTTCCATTTCATTTCTTCCAAGATATTTTTTTATTTCTCCTTTGACTCATTGTGCATTCGTGAGTGTGTTAATATCCACACATCTTTCAATTTTCCATTTTTCCTTCTGTTACTGATTCTGAAATTTATACCATTGTGGTCAGGAAAGATACTTGGTGTGATTTTAATCTTATGTTTGTTAAAGCTTGTTTTGTCAACTTGGTATATGATCCATTTTCTGTGTTTGCTTGAGAATAATTTGTATTCTTTTGAGGGGAATGTTCTGATATGTTAGGTCCAGTTGATCTAAGGTATGGTTCAAGTCTAGTGTTACCTTATTGATTTTCTATCTGTATGATCTATCAATTGTTAAAAGTAGATAATAAAGACCCATGCTAGTATTGCATTGTTATCTATTTCTGCCTTCAGCTCTTTTAATATTTGCTTAATAAATTTAGTTGTTTCAGCGTTAGATGCATGTATATTATAATGTTATATCTTCTTGATGAGTTGACTCCTTTAACATCTTGTCTCGTTAAAGTTTTTGACTTAGAGTCTATTTTTGTCTGGTAAAACTATAGCTACTCCCTGCTCTCTTCTGTTTTCCATTTGCATGGAATATGTTTTTCCATCCTTTCATTTTGAGCCTATGTGTGTTCTTTCAGCTGATGTCTCTTATAGGCAGCATATAGTTGAGGCTTTTTCTTTTAATCCTTCTGCCACTTTATGCTTTTGATCAGACAATTTAATCCATTTACATTTAAAGTGATTATTGATGGGTAAGTACTAATAATGCCATCTAATTAATTGTTTTCTGACTATACTGCCTTGTTCTTTTCTTCCTTTTTAGCTGACATTTTTTGTGAATTTTCCATAGTGGTTAAACTTTGTTTCACATCTCTTTGTTTTATGTATACAATTTAGGCTTTTGCTCTGTACTTACTTTGAGGCTTACATAAAACATCTTATAATTACAACAGTCTATTTTAAACTGGTAACAACTTAACTTTGATAACATACAAAAATTCTGCCGTTTTTCTCCCCTTCCCATATTTTGCTTTTGTAATGTCATGATTTACTTGTGTTTACATTGTATATTCACTAACAAACTATTGTAGCTCTAGTTCTTTTTAATTCCTTTGTAGTTTAAGCCTTCATACTAGTGTTAAGTGATTAACATGCTACAGTATTCCTGTATTAGAGTATTTTGAATTTGACTATATACTTATATTTAACATTGTTTGATATTTTTATATGTTTTCATGTTACTAATTACCATGCTTTTATTTAAACTAGAACTTTGGGCATGTTTTGTGAGGCAAGATGATGAACTCTGCCATAGGTTTGGTTTGTTTGGGAAAGTCTTAATCTGTCTGCATCCCTGAAAGATCTCTTTTCTGGGATGTGTATTCTTGGTTGGCAGGGTGTGTGTGTGTGTGTGTGTGTGTGTCTTCTTTCTAGTACTTTGAATATATCATCCCATTCTGTTTTGGCCTGCAAGGTTTCTACTGAGAAATCTGCTTGTAGCCTGAAGAGGGAGTTCCCTTATGTGTGAGAAATTAATTTTCTCTTACTGTTCTCAAAATTCTTTTTGTCTTTGATTTTAGACAGTTTTATTATAATGTGTCTTAGAGAAGATCATTTTAGGTTGATATTTGGGGGTGCTTCAATAACTTGGAAGTCTGAATTTCTCCTCATATTTGGGAAATTCACAGACCTTTCTTTTTTTAAAAAAAAATTTATGTGTATTTATTTTTGAGAGCACGAGAGAGAGCACGATCAGGGGAAGGGCAGAGAGAGAGGGAGGGAGACACAGAATCTGAAGCGGGCTACAGCTTCTGGTCTGTCAGCACAGAGCCTGACGTGGGGCTTGAACACACAAACGGTGAGATCATGACCTGAGCTGAAGTTCGACACTTAACCGACTGAGCCACCCAGGTGCCCCTATTATTTCTTGGATAAATTTTCTGCTCTTCTCTCCCTCTCTTCTTTTGGAGCTCCAGTAACACATAGATTGTCTCTTTTAATGTTATCCCATAATTCATGTAGACTTTATTCATTCTTTCCATTTTCTTTTCTTTTCCTATGAGCGGATGTGATTTCAAATGACTTGTCCTTTTGTTCATTGGTTGAGTTTTCTGTTAAGGTTCTTTATTGAATTCTTCAGTTCATTTGGCCACCTGGCGCTGCAGGAAACCACACTTGTAGGGATGAGTTGGGGTGCTGGGTTTGTGGGAGCTCATATGATACCATTTGTGGCTGCAGGAGCAAACCTGTTGCTGAGGTGGACTTGCTCTGGGATCCGTGGTAATGTTGAGCACTGACCTCACTCTCCTTCTCCAGAGATGGTATCTCCCTGTGTGTTGGTTCACCTGGGCTTAAAGGAGGGGTAATGTGGGCAGGTTGAATCTATCTTTTGTACCTACTTAAATGTGCTTTTTGTGTTCCTGTACTTCACCATGTGCTGTAATCCCTGACTTGGAATCCTTGGTTACCATGAAGGTATTTTCTTGTGCAGTTAGTTCAAATTGATATTTCTGGGAAGGAGGGGTGAGTACTAGAAATACCTGTGTTGCAGTTGTACTGATGTCACCCCCCCCCCAAAAAACCTTTAAATCCAAAGCCTGAAAGAAAAATAAATCCCAAAGTTTTAAAATCCCTTTTAAACTGCTTTGCAAACTGTCCTCAACCCCTGCTACACATGAGGCATTCATTCAATTAAGACACGGTGTCTGTCATCCTTTCTTACAACCTTTTCACTTTGTGGAGCATTTTCCATTCATTTCTGCACAATTTGATGGTTCATGCAGTTTCTCTGGCCAGGCATTTGGAGTTGGCTTTGCCTTGAGCCAGCTGCACAAGGCACTTCATTTTTAACCCTGAGGTTATATGGTTCAGTTAGGGTCATTATCCTTTCTGGACTTCAGTTTTCTCATCCATAGACTGAGCAATTTAGATCTCATTTAAAGACCTCTCAAGTGCAGTATAGCTTAGTGTTTGAAAATGCTTCACAGCTTTGGGTGGGCCACTTCTTTGTCAAAGAGAATGAGATGTTTAAAGATCCAAACAGTTTGCCAAGGGCGATAGGAATCCGGATGCGGCCACTGAGAAAAATCCTTGTTTCCTTCTTGAGTGCTAGATAGTATCAGTGAAGAATGATGTGGATGATGTGGGGGAGAGAGGCAATAATGTTAGCAAATACATCTGACAGAGGAGTCATTTCTGGTCCATTCTCTCCCTCTCTCTCATTCTCTTACACACATGACACACAAGCTTTTGGTGAGGAGGTAGTACAATATCCTAATCAAGCTGTATTATTAACTAGGTACTTGACAAACTAATGAACCTTTATATTTTCCTTTAGCATTAAAAATTTGTATTTGTAAGATGTCCTATATTCTGATCTTTTTTTTAGGCAAAATTTTAAAGAGTGAGATCCATGTATCATGAGTGTATAATTTGAAGAGTTTTGAAAAATGGTGTTTGTGTAGAATCAATCCTTCAGTGAAGATGTAGGACCTTTCCACCACCCCAGAAAGTAACCTTGTACCCCCTTACACTCAATCTCTAAACCTTCTGGACAACCACTGTTCTTATTTATAGCACCAGAGATTAGATCTCCCTTTTTTTTGAGCTTCAGGTAAATACAATTATATAGTATCTACTCTTGTGTCTGCAGTCTCTCACTGAACAGATTTCTGAGATTAAGCCACGTTGTTGTGTGTATTGTCAGTTCACTCCTCTTATTGTTTTTTAACAATATGTGTTCTGTTCAGTTATATAAATATAACACAATCTGTTTATACATGATTGTATTCTTTGTTTTTTGTGTTTCCAATTTTGGTCTATAAATGAAGTGATGTGCAACATTATTTGTGGATCTATTTTATCATTTATTTTGAATAAATACATAGTGATATTGCAGGTCATAGGGTAGGTGTGTGTTAAACTTTAGTTTTGTAACAATTGACAGATAATTTCTGAAAGATCATTCCATGCTACCATCATCAGGGTCTGAGAGCTCCAGCTGTTCATCCTATAAACATGTGGTAGTTTCAGGCTTTTTGTTGTAGCCATTCTGGTGAGTATATAATGGTAACTTGCAGTGTTCATTTTCATTCTTGTGATGACTAATGATATCAAACACTTTATGTTGTGAGTATTGGCCATTTGTGTATCTTTGAAATTTTTTAAAGATGTTTTATTTATTTCTGAGAGAGAGACACAGCATGACCAGGGGAGGGTCAGACAGAGAGGGAGTTAAAAAATCTGAAGCAGGCTCCAGGCTCTGAGCTAGCTGTTAGCACAGAGCCTGACTTGGGGCTTGAACCCACGAACTGTGAGATCATGACATGAGCCAAAGTCGGTTGCTCAACGGACTGAGCCACCCGTTTGTGTATCTTTTTAGTCAAGTGTCTGTTCATGTATTTTGCCCTATTTATTGGATTGTTCCATCTTTTTTAATGAGTTGTAGTTCTTTTTATGGTCTGTAGTTGTGGATCATATATGTCACAAATATATGACATGTATCTATGACACATATATATAGCAAAATTTTCAGCCTTAGCTTGACTTGTCATTTTCTTTAATAATTAATAATAATGTTTTTCATAGATGAACAAGAAACCTTAATTTTAATCAAGTTTAGTATGTCAATCTAAACTTTTTTTTTTTTTTTTTGGTTTGCACTTTATCCTTTCTAAGAAATCTTTGGCTACTCAAAGATTACAAATGTTATCCCCTATGTATTTAAGTAGAACTATCATTTTAGGTTTTACCTTTAGTTCTATGAACTATTTCAAGTTAAGCCTTTCCTTACATAATAAAAGGTAACATAAGGTCACTTTTTCTTCTTTTCCCCCTCACCTGGCTATCCAGGTTCTGGCACAATTTGTTAAAGAATATTGTTTTTCCATTGAATTACTGTGTCAAAGATCAATTGACAATATTTGTGTAGTTCTTTTTCTGGACTCTTCAGTTTGTCTATTCTTTTAATACAACAATGAATTGATAACTGTAGCTTTATAATAATTCTTGGAATCAGGTAATTTGAATTCTCTAAAATTGTCATTTTGATTAAGATTATTTTGCTCATTTGAAGTCAAATATATTTCAGAATCAATTTATCAGTTTATCTTTAAAAGAAGCCTGATGGGATTTGGATTTAGGTTGTGTTGAATGTATATATCTTAACACTACTGAGACATTCGTTTTACCCTCCATTTGTTTAGGCTTCTTTGATTTCTCTTAGCAGTTTTTTTGTATTTTTCAGAATAATGGTCTTGCACATCTTTTCTTCAATATATTCCTGAAGATTTTTTTTATCATATTGTTAATGGCATTAAAATATTTTCTATTTTTTGGAAGTATAGAGAAATATAGTTGATTTTTGTATGTTAACCTTGTATCCTGTGACAATATTAAATCCTCTTATTCTAGTAGTATAGTAAAATATTTAGAATTTTTTTATGTAAGGTATGATACACACATGAAAACATTTTTATCTTGTTTCAATCTAAATTATTCATTTTTATTCCCTTAGTGTACATGCTAGGAATTCAGGTATTATACTGAATAAAATGATAGAGTTTTGGGGCGCCTGGGTGGCTCAGTCAGTTGAGTCCCACTTCGGCTCACGTAATGATCTCACAGTTTGTGGGTTCAAGTCCCACATCAGGCTCTGTGCTGGCAGCTCAGACCCTGGAGCCTGTTTTGGATTCTGTGTCTCCCTCTCTCTTTGCCCTCCTCTGCTCACTCTGTCTCTCAAAAACGAATAAATGTAAAAAAAATTAAAAAAAGAAATGATGGAGTCCTTTCACATCTTAGAGGGAAAGCATTCAATATTCTACTATTTATTACCTGTCACTTTTTATTTTTTATTTTATTTTTTTATTTCTAGGAGAGAGAGAGAGACAGCGTGAGTAGGGGAGGGTCAGAGGGAGAGGGAGTCACAGATTGAAACAGGCTCCAGGCTCTGAGCTGGCAGTCAGCACAGAGCCTGACGCGGGGCTCGAACTCACGAACCGCGAGGTCATGACCCAAATGAAAGTTGGACGCTTAACTGACTAAGCCACCCAGGCGCCCTGTCACTTTTTTTTTTTTAAGTGTGATTGAGGTTTTTAAATTTCTCTTTCATCATTTAACTAATTTTGTATGTTTTGTGATGTGTATTATTCATCAGTAGTGTTTCTGTGTGTGTGTGTGTGTGAGCCAGTTACATACATAGCTGAAATAACCTTTGTTACATAACACTAGGTGATTTTTAGAGTTCTAAAAGATGGAGAAGCATTGGTCCTCCAATCCTATGGGGCTCTAACCTCACATCTTGAAATGGTTAGCTCTCTTTTTATCCTTTATATTTTCACTGCAAAAGTTATATAGGAGTTTTATTCTAGAGTTTTTTTTTTTTTTTAATAGGAAATTCCTGGTGTAAATACTTATGTGTATAGTGTATCACTCAGATCCAGAAGTAAGGACTTCCTCCGCCACCCCCCCCCCCATATAACCATAATAGAATTACCAGATAGCAAAATTAGTATTAGTTTCATTGTCCCAAACATTCTCTGTGCTCCATCTATTCCGTATTCCTTCCCTCACTCCCAAGCCCTTGGCAACCACTGGTCTTTTCCCCTTTTCCACAGTTTTTCCTTTTTGTTGATGTCTTGTAGTTGGGATCATACAGTCTGTAGTCTTTTCAGATTGGCTTCTTTCACTTTGTAATATGCATTTATGTGTCCTCCATGCCTTTTTGTGGCTAGACACCACACTTCCTTTTAGTGTTGAATAATACTTCATTGTCTGAACATAGCAGTTTATCACTTCACCTATTGAAGGGTGTAATGGATTATTTCTAAGTTAACAACAGTTATGAATAAAAGTGCTACGAATGCTATGTGCAAGTTTTTGTGTGGACATAGGTTTTCAGCCTCACTGGGCAAACACCAAGGACTGTTTGCGCTGGATGGTATTGTAAGAATGTTAATTTTGTAGAAGACTGCTGAATTGTCTTCACAAGTGGATCTACCATTTTGCATTACCACTGTTAGACCACCTTTTCCAAAGGAGAATCACCGAGGACAAAGCCCACAAACACAAAAGGAGTTGGTTATTCAGGTTTATTTTAGTCCGGCCGGACGGCCCCTCCCGAGCACCCAAAGAGTCCTCGGAAGAGAGCACCATTGAGCCATAGCTCAGGGTTTATATAGGGAGAGGGGGCGAAGCCGGTGTACAGAAGCGAGAATTTTGCGGTTAGAGGTGGGGGCGGGGTGGCTTAACAGTTGCTTGAAGAACATGTTTGACCGTTCTAATCACAATGTCTATTAAAGATTTACATCTCAGGGGCTTGCTGCAGCCAGGAGCTAGGTTGCTCAACCCCTGACCTTTCACCTGAATAGAGTTTGAGATCAAACAATGGTTGGTATGTCCTCATTTGCAAGCCCCTCACCTTTTGGCTCAAGGGAGTTTTACAACCACAAGCAATGAATGACATTTCCTGTTGTTCCAGTGTCCTGGATTTGGGCCATTCTAGTAGGAGTGTAGTGGTATCTCATTGTTTTAATTTGCTTTTCCCTGATGACATATATATATGACGTGGATCATGTTTTCATGTGCTTATTTGCTACCTTTTTTTTTTTTTTTAAATATTTTATTTATTTTTGAGAGAGAGAGACAGCATGATCGGGGAGGGTCAGAGAGAGAGAGAGGGGGAGACACAGAATCTGAAACAGGCTCCAGGCTCTGAGCTGGCTGTCAGCACAGAGCCCGACGTGGGGCTTGAACCCACAAACCATGAGATCATGACCTGAGCCGAAGTCAGACGCTTAACCGACTGAGCCACCCAGGCGCCCCTATTTGCTACCTTTTTTGATGAGATATCTGTTAAGATCTTTGGCCCTTTACTAAAAAAATCTAGTTTGTTTTCTTCTTGTTGAGTTTTAAGAGTTCTTTGTATATTTTAGAGCACAGTCCCTTATCAGATGTGTCTTTTACAAGTATTTTCCCCTAGTCAGTGGCTTGTCTTTTCTTGACACTGTCTTTTCCAGGGCAGAAGTTTTTAATGAAGTCCAGATTATCCATTGCTTTTTCATGATTCATGTCTTTTGATGTTGTATCTAAATAGTCATCACTATATTCAAGTTCCGCTAGTTTTTTCCCCATGTTAATGATATAAGAGTTTTACAGTATTGCATTTTATATTTAGGTCTGTGATGCATTTTGAATTTTTGTGAAGGATGTAAGGTCTGGCTAGATTCATTTTCTTGCATGTGAATCTGAGTTATTCCACCTCCTTGTCACTTTCTTTTAGATGTCCTTTATAATGCTGTACCTTTCTGTCCAATTTCCTGAGTTTTCATCATCTGTGGGTGTTAATTGTGTCAAATATTTCTTCTGTGTGTATTGAGATGATAGCTTTTTTTCTTATTCTCTTAAAGTGAGTTACATTGATTTTTTTTTTTGACTATTAAACCAAATGTGTATTTGGAATAAACCCTACCTATTCATGCCTTATCCCCCTATATCTTGCTGGGTTAGGATATTTTATTTTAAAAATGCTAGCCTGTTTTTATGAAGGATTTTGATATGTAACTTTTAAAAAATGATTCTTTGATTTTGGCATCAGAGTTATTATGCTAGTACTTCTTGAATCAATATTGGTAATTCGTATTTTTCAAGGAGTAGCCCTATTTCATCAAAAATTTTAAAATTACTGGTATGTGGTTTCTGTATCTGTAGGATCTATAGAATCTTACATCTTTCCTTTCTGCCGTTTGTAATTTGTGTTTTCCTTTTTTAAATCAGTATTGATAAAGGTTTATCAGGTATAGTGATCTTTTCAATAAACAACATTTAGCTTATTTTTCTTTATTTTTGCTTTTATTAATTTTGTTACTTTATCATTTTCTTAGAATTATTTTGGGTCTAATTTTTATTTTATTTTGCTAGCCTCTTAAAAAGAAAATTTAGGGGCACTTGGGTGGCTCAATCGGTTAAGCATCTGACTTCGGCTCAGGTCATGATCTTGCAGTTCGTGGGTTCGAACCTTGCTTCAGGCTCTGTCCTCACAGCTAGCTCTGAGCCTGGAGCCTCTTTCGGATTGTGTGTCTCTCTCTCTGACCCTCCCCTGCTCTCGCTGTCCTCTCTCAGAAATAAATAAAACATTAAAAAAATATATATATAAAAGGAAATTTAGATAATGGACTTTAAGCCTTTTATCTCTTCTAGGTATTTAAAGCTCTATATTTCCCCCTAAGCACTGCTTTATCTGTATCCCACACATTGTGATATAGTGTTTGCTATCATTCATTAATTTCAGTTTTCTCTGTAATATTTTTTTAATAAACAGGTTATTTACAAATGTCTTTAGTTTTTAAATACTGAGGAATTTCTAGGTATTTACATTGATTTCTAATTTAATATTGTTTCATATATCATTCTCTGTAATATTTCAATGATCTGAAATTTATTTTAACTTTAATTGCTTTCTAGAGAATCTGTTTGTACATAAAAAGAATGTGAGTTCTAACATTTATGGATATAATGGTTTTTAAATGTTCAGTAGTTGACAATGTTCAGGATGCCTAAATCCTTACTAATTTTTGGTTTACTGTTTGTCAATTTTTGGTTTACTGTTTGTCAATTAACTGACAGGTGTGTTGGGATATTGAACTGATTCTGGGTTTGTCTCTTTCTCTCTCTCTCTCTCTCTTTTGTTTTTAGTCCTATAACCTCTTTCTTCCCTTATTTTGAAGTACTATTATTATGTATATAAGTAATTATAACTGTTCCATCTTTCTGAAAAACCTATCTTTTATCCTTATGAATTAGCCATTATCTGCAGTATTATTCCCTGACTTCAGGCCTTTTGTTATTGTTAATATAGTCATACCATCTTTTTAAATGAATATTATTTGCATGGTGTATGTTTTTCTGTCCTTTTACCTTGACCTCATACATTTTTATTTTAGTTGCTTTCTAGTAGCATATTGCTGGACTTTGTTTTTTCAATTTGGCAGTCTCTGCTTTTTAATTAAAATACTTTGTTAATTTCAATTCAGTGTGTTTGTATATGATTGAGTTAAGGAAAACCATTTGTTTTTTTGTTTTCTAAATTTTTTTTAGTTTATTTTGAGAGACAGCAAGCAGAGAGGGGCAGAGAGAGAGAGAAACTCAAGCAGGCTCTGCACTGTCAGCACAGAGCTTGATGTGGGGATCAAATTCAAGAACAGTGAGATATGACCTGAGCTGAAATCAGGAGTTTACTGTTAGTCAAAATGTTTAGCTTCCCTTTTTATATTTTTAAATCATTGCTCTGAGAATTACACTATACGTACTGAATTTATCAGTTTCTCAGAACTTATACTATGTACTTCGTGCACAAGGTAAAAATTTTTGATATAATTTATCCCCTTGTCCTTTGTGTTGTGTCCTATATTTTACTTCTTTATGCATGTAAACCATGTGGCATAAGGGCATTATTTTGCCTTTAAAAAGTTTTATTTTAATGAAACTAAGAAAGGAAAGTTGTATTTTGCATTTACCTACCTATTCACCATTTGTGGTGCTCTCCTTCCCTTCCTGTGTTGTGAGTTTTGAACTGGTATTTTCTTTTAGCGTACATAAATATCTTTTGTGGTACAGGTCTTCTGGAGATGAATCCTCTTAGATTTTCTGTTTGCTGTAGATGTCTTTTCTCTGACCTCCACTTTGAAGCATATATTCACTGGGTATAGAATTATGGATTTACAAGGTTTTTTCTCCCCCCCCACCCCAAAAAGTGTAAAGGTGGCTGTTTTATTGTTGTTTGGTCTTTAAAAAAAATTTTTTTTATGTCTTTATTTTATTTTGAGAGACAGAGAGCAAGCAAAGGAAGGGGAGAAAAGAAGGGAGATAAAGAATCTCAAGTAGGCTCCAGGCTCTGAGCTAGCTGTCAGCACAGAGCCTGATGCAGGGCTCCAACCCACAAACTGTGAGATTATGACCTGAGCCGAAGATCCGAAGTCCTATGTTTAAGCGACTGAGCCACCCAGATGCCCCATATTGTTGTTTGGTCTTGATTGTTTCTGATTAAAAAATCAGCTGCAATTTGAATCATTGTTCCTTTGTAAGGAACACTGTTTTTGTTTTTCTGACTGCGTTTATAATTTTTGCTCTATTTTTGGTTTTCAGCAGTTGGACATGTATGGCTGGTTGTAATTTTCTTTGTATTTATCTGTTTGTGGTTCCTGAGCTTCTTGGATCTGTAGGTAGATGTTTTTCATTAAACTGGAATATATTCAGGTATTATTTCCTTACATCTTTTTTGGCCCCGTTCTTTCTTTTCTCTTTTCTTCCAACAATTACACATGTCAGACCACTGGTATTATTGAGACTGTCTCCACTGAGGCAATATTTTATCTTTCTAATACTTTTATTGATGTTCTTCAAATTGCATAATTTCTATTGGTCTATCTTCAAGCTCACTGATACTCTAGTCTTTAGTCTCCAATATGCTATTAAGCCCACTTGGTGAATTTCTAATTTTAAATTTATTACACTGCAGTAGTAGAATTGGTTTTCTTTATTCTATGTCTGGTGAGGTTTTCCATCTGTTCACACATATGTCCATATTTTCCTCTAAGTCCTTGAACATATTTAAAATAACTATTTTAAATGCTGTCTACTCCTTTCTACATCTGGGACATCTCTTGGTGTCTTTATATTGAATGCTTGTTTTCCTTTATTATGAGTCACATTTTTCTACTTCTGTGTATGACTTGTAATTTTTTTTATTACATATTGGACAACTAGGATAATTATTGTAGGAGCTATTAAGTATATGGTCTTCTTTGAAGGAGATTGGCTTCTTTTCTGGCCAGTAGTTAAATTACTGGTGGATTCTCTAGATGTCAGAATTGGTTTTCTTCTCTGTGAGAAGTGCTCTAGTTTAGATTTTGTTCTTAGTTAGAACAGGCCTCGTTCCTTACTTTAGGGAGTATTTCTTTTTCTCCACAGGTATAGCCCTTCTGTGGCCTTAGCTGAATCCTAAGGCATTAGGTGAGCTTCCTCCGGTCTGACCATAGCAGGGCTCTGCTGTCTTTCAGTACAGGGCAGCGTCTGGAAACTTTGCTCATGTCTCAGCCTGGCAACAACTTGTCCCTTCTAGGCCTGACACTGCTTTACTCCACACTTGTACATCCCAGTGATGCGCCAAGGACGATTAGAGACCTCAAACTTGTGGGTAACACGTAGGGAGCACCCTCCAGCCCCACAAAGTCCGATTTCCTGAGTGGCCGCAAGCTCCATTCTCTGTCTCCTCAGCTCAGGGATACAGTGCTCTTTGGGTTCTGCCTCCTTGTGCCAAGTCCAGAAAGTTCTCCCAGGTACAAAGCCAAGGCAAACACGAACACACCTTGTGGCCTTCCCTTCTCTCAGACTCTTTTCCATTTTCTGTTGTCTTAGCTTAGAAACAATTGCCAGTATTCCATCCAACATTTTAGTTTATGCCAGGAAGACAACTCCAATTCCAATTTATTCCATCATAACTAGAAGTAGAAGGAACAGTCCCTGTGGAAGGCATGTTAGAGTTCTATGACTGATTGTCTGTCATCCCACCTTCCTCTTCTACCAGATGAGCTCACCTTTCACACCCAGGATTCATGTGGTTCTTCTTAGCTCCAAGCCTATTATTTCTCCTTTTCTTGACTTTACCCTTTTCAAATTCTTTCCTTTTTCACTATTGGCCTGATTGTAATAAAAGGGATATATAGCACCTAACACACAATGTTCTGTGCATATAAGTGTGAAATACTTTTGGGAGTGTGAGGTTTCTTCGCAGTTTAGAGCAGGACTTCAGGCCTTTTAAATTCCTTTCAGTTACCTTCTGATTTTCTCTTTTCCCCACAGAGCTGCCATGAATCAAGGCAGAGGCTCTCTGGGGAAGCTGTAATCCCCATCTCCTTCTAGCCCTTCTTGGAGGCTCCATTACAGAGCCTGGTGTCAGCCTCACTTCTGAATACAGTGTCTTTGGGGATGATTGACAGCTCACACCTCACAGCTGGGAGAGGGCACTAATGCCATGGTAATTATTCATTGTGGAGGGATGGAGTGGACTGGGGGAGACTGAGGTCTTTATATTGCTGTGATGGATGGTTTTCTCTCTGGTCACCATATCCGTACTTTTATTTGGAGCAAGCTCATCATGACTCACCAGGATTATCTTCATTCACCACCTCTCCATACTTAAAATTGCCTTTGGTCTTTTTTTCTCCCTATTGGTAACAGAATAATCAGTTGCTTATATATTTCCCAAAGCAGAAAATCGGGAATGAAATATAATGAAAATCACTGTCAGTTTTTAAGCTCTTTTTATAAACACAAACTAGTTTAATGTTTTTGACTGACACTTTTCAATAAATAAATAATGAAATTATTATGAAATAAGTTAGAATTACTTATGTCTGTCTGCATATTTTAGCCTCAGTGTTTTAATTAGGTACTTTTGATGTATTACACATAATTATGTTTACTTTTAATTTGGAATGAAAATGACATTTCCAGAACCAAGTTTAGTGGCATATTGTAGGACACACCAGTAGAGAAATACATTTCATCTCCTGGAGCTCTGTTTCTGCTTTCCCTGCCATCATTAAAGTCAACAAATATATATATATTTTATATTATATATATTATATGTGTATATAATACATTATATATATATTAATATATATACTATATATATGTATTTAAGACAAATCTGGTTGTGCCTAAGTTGTAGATCCTAAACCCACACCACCACAATTAACACCATTTTCCTAGCCAATGAACCTTGCAAACTTGTACTTCAGTGTCTGTACTAATAGTTCAAGTGGCTCGTGGGGGGCCATTACCTCTGCTCTTTGCGGTGGAAAAGTGATAATTATGTCTAACGGTCTGTGTGCAGAGAGCCTGGTGCCATTCTGTGGTGACCCTTTAGTTGCTGAGAGTTTCAGTAACATAACATTAAGTGTCTCAATAGTGGAAGCAGAGGTGGTATAAGAGTATCACTAGGAAGAAATTGAGGCCTAGGATATAGACCTGGGTTGCTGGGTATAGGCCGCCCAAACTGCAATTAGCGTATCGAATGAAGTATATTTATTCATAAGTCAGTAGGCACCAGAACCCATGATTTCTGAACCCATGATTTGGCTGAATTCAGTTTCAGATTATCACTCTTCTGTCTTCTTTTACAAATGGCTTTTTTCATGTTCATTCTACCGATATTTATTAACCACTAGAATATTCACTATGGCAGACACTGGGGATATAAGCGTGACAAATAAGTTGCCAAGTAAAATAGACCATACAACATAGTATAAATATTCTGATATAGTTGTATAAGGCCTGGGAAAAGCACTTAACCCAGACTACTGCAAAGGAAGGGAGCTCATGGAAGGCATGTGAGCCAAGCCTTGAAAGATAAGTAGGATTAGCTGGGCAAGAGGAGGTGATGTGGATGGTAGAAAGCCATTCTGAGCAGAGGGAGCAGCTGGAGAGAACATGACATGTTTGGAAAACAACATAGTCGGGGATGCTCGGAGCATACACTACCAAACAGGGCAAAGGTGGCAGTCGGGGACAGTGGGAGGTGGGTCTGGGTGTAAGCACGTGCCAGACCCTGAAGAACCCCCCTCTGGCATCTCTGCCATCCCCTTCCCACTATTCATCTGTTTACAGGCTCTGTGAACAGCATGTGGTAAACTTCAGCTCAGTTGCATGAGTTGTCACAAATTCTCAGCGAAGTTTCACTATTGTTGAGGAGATAAGCTTAAAGCCCACCGTGACATCCTTTTTAGTCCTATAAGAACATGCTAGTGGTACAATATAATCTCTCTGTCAGATGCTTTCTGTATTAACGTTTTCTATTTCAGCTACAGATCAAGTTGAAGAACTTCCTCTGGTAGCAGGCTCTCAGTCAGACCTCATCCCAGAGGTGCTGGGGGTAGTGATTGAACTGGTTCTCACCCAGCCCCTCATTCCCAGCTATTACCTGGTTCTGAGTTACTCTCCTGTCTGCTCTATTTTGCAGTACTCTGGGCCGTATCCTTCTACAGTTCCCCTCTCTTGTTCTTGTATCAGTGCTGACATTTCAGTTGTAATAAGTTCTTAATGTCTCTGTCTCTGATCACTCAAAGATCAGTCTTAGATTTAATCCATTATCTTCTGTCATTCTAGCTATTTTGGTTCTTAATTATTAACTGTATAATCCATGTTAATACTAGAGGTGTAACTTTTTGGCAATGCTAACGTGACATCTCTCTTTTTGGTTTTGGTGGCAGGGGCCCTATGAAAATCCATCTTTTGTGGTGGGTGGAAAGAACCGCTTTTTGCTATTTCCTGTGTTGATGATTAAATATGCATGACTCTTTGCCTCTCAGCTATGGCAAATAAGGTCAAATGAATTATATTTGCATTCATGGTGAAATTTTGCTGTGTAGTGCTTCCAGACTTACTTAGTTCTGGGTTGAACTCCTAGTAACATATGACTGATGGTGACCAATTTAACTGTCAAGAAGATAAACAGAAGTAAATAGTGTAGATAATTGTCATGTGATTATGGTATATAATTATGTAATTAGCCTCTGGTGTAGAGATCATGACTTTTATTTATTTATTTATTTTTAAATGTTTTATTTATTTCTGAGAGAGAGAGAGTGTGAGCAGGGGAGGATCAGAGAGAGAGGGAGACACAGAATCTGAAACAGGCTCCATGCTCTGAGCTGTCAGCACAGAGCCTGACACGGGGCTTGTACTCACGAACAGTGAGATCATGGCCTGAGCCAAAGTCGGACGCTTAACCGACTGAGCCACCCAGGCGCCCAAGATCATGACTTTTAACTATCATTGTCAGTGTTTCAAATTTTTATCACCATTATCTTTACCTTGAACCTAGTGAATGTCTCTTAAAAACACTACGTTTGGCATATTATTATATATATTTATTTGAAAATTGTTTCCAAAATGTTTTCTTTGAAATACTAGTTCTTGGGGCACCTGGGTGGCTCAGTCAGTTAAGTGTAAAACTTTGGCTCAGGTCATGATCTCATAGTTTTTGAGTTCAAGCCCTGCATTGGGCTCTGTGTTGACAACTCAGAGCCTGGAGCCTGCTTAGGATTCTGTGTCTCCTTCTCTCTCTCTCTCTCTCTCTCTCTCTCTCTCTGTCCCTTCACCACTTGGGCTCCCCCTTCCCCAAAATAAATAAACATTTAAAAATACCAGTTCTTAGGGATATTAATTGGTAGTGGTAAAAAAAAAAAAAAAAAAAAGGTTCTCTTGTCAAATAGGTATGGAAAATCTTGGGTTAGACAAAGTTAATCAGGCTTCTCTACTATCATTCTTTTGGAGCCTTTAATATGCTAATGTGTGCTGTGAATTTCCAAGGCAAAAAAGAAATAACGTGGAGTGTTTCCTAGATTCTTTTGATCATGTCTCTCTTTTTGAGGGGATAATTGTTAGAACTAACATTGTGGGTTGTATAGTAGTCATTATTAGCACAACCGATGATAAATTGGGAAATTCTGGTCTTGAAAATTTAAATGGATTGCTTTCTTAGAGACAAATTTGAAAAGTACAATAAAATAGAGAATTGAAAAATCTTGATGTCTTAATCTTTGAGTAGAGGCTCAATGACAATAAAATATGCATATTTTGGATCCTCATTTATTCCTGTATTAGTCATTCAGCAAGTTCTGAGAGAGTCCTTTCCTCTGAAGCACTGTGCTAGGCACGGAATAGTGAACAGCAGGGCATCAGTGAATGGGATAGAGATACAAGGGGTTGAATACATCCATAATAATGAAAACAGCAGGTGGTAAGTGTTGTGAAGAGACAGTGGCTGTGAGAGATAGTAACAGGTGGGGTGTTCTGGCGAGTGTGGTCACAGAAGGCATCTCTGAGTAGGTGATGTTGAGGCTGAAACTTTCAAGGATGAAAAGATGATATTCCCTTGAAAACTGGGGAGAAGATCAGAGGACCAGTAAGTACAATGGCCCTTACATGAGGAAGAATGTTTGAAGAGTCTTCAGAGGCCAATGTTGTTGGAGGTTTGCAGACTAATAGTTACATTGCATGAATGAGGTTGGAAATGTAGATGGAAAGTGTCAGGCCATGCACACTGAGTTACATCTTTAGCTTTTATTCACAGCAAAAAGGGAAGCCTTTGCAGAGTTTTAAGGAAAGGGGTGACATAGCCGGAAGCCCATGCTGATTTTTTAAAAAAAATTTTTAATGTTTTATTAATTTCTGAGAGAGAGAGAGAAAGAGAGAGAGAGAGTGTGTGTGTGAGCAGGGGAGGGTCGGAGAGAGAAGGAGACACAGAATCGGAAACAGGCTCCAGGCTCTGAGCTGGCAGTCAGCACAGAGCCTGACACGCGGCTCGAACCCACAAACCGCGAGATCATGACCTAAGTGAAAGTCATATGCTTAACCGACTGAGCCACCCAGGCGCCCCCCACGCTGATTCTTGAACAGAGCATACTAGGGGCAGGAGCAGAAGCATAGAGGCCAGTTGGAGGCTGGTGCAAGTCCAGGGAGAGGTGGCAAAGCTAGCGTGGCCTCTGCTGATGCTTGTGGGGATGGCACAGATTAGGTGCATTGGAGCCCCTGTTGCAGTGAAACCAGTGCCTCAGTAATAATATTTACTAACGCAGCAAACAGAGGCACATCTTTGCATTGCATTGTAATTCTAAACTTGAGAAGGGATCAGTGTGTTTTTTTTTTCCTCATTTCCCTCTAGTCTAAACCTTTCCATTTTGCCCTTGAGAGGGAGTTACAGATCCTTCTACCTTCCACAACTCTGTCTTAGTCCCCTGAGATGGAAGGGTGATGTGAATAACCTGTTGGATTTTTTTTTTTCTAGGAGAGAGAGAGAGAGAAAGAGAGAGAGAGAGACAGCGTGAGCAGGGGAGGGTCAGAGAGAGAGGGAGTCACAGACTGAAACAGGCTCCAGGCTCTGAGCTGGCAGTCAGCACAGAGCCCGACGCGGGGATCGAACCCACAAACCGCGAGATCATGACCTAAGCGAAAGTCGGATGCTTAACCGACTAAGCCACCCAGGCGCCCCTAACCTGTTGGATTTAAGGTAGGGTGAGGGAAGAGGAAACTGGTCTGGCCTGCTTGTCATTGTAGGCCCCATGGCCCCCTCTCAAGCCTAGGCAAAAAAATTAACAAAAATACTTCATGTGACCCACTCTGTATTACCAGGTGCATGGTTTGTGCACAGTTCCCTTAGATAAGCCATTTATACATCCGTCTTCCAAAGAGGCCGTGGAGGTGCTGTCATAGAGGACAGAAGTAGACCTTGTGGATTTGGGTTCCTGGCTAGATATTCTCCCATCCCATTATGAGTAACATTGATGAGATCATCTATAAAGAGAAGCTAAACTTGAGGTAGTGTACAAGTCTCTAAAGATGTATCTTTTCCCAGATGTTTAAAATAGAACAGATAATCTTATGAACCCAACTGATAGCCCAGTGGGAGAAGAGGAGTGCAGAACAGAACAACACTGCAGCCTTTTTGTGTCATGGCACACATAGAAAATGAGCATTTGTGGAGCACAGTGGGGTGAGTGGCCCAGGTCACCCCCAGCTGGAGAAGACCAGACTCAGAACTTAGCCCCCTTGGGCATTGGACACCTGCTCCAGTGGGGAAGGGGAGAGTATCTGTGGCATATTCATGACCCATTTACTGCCCACCAGGTGTACCAGTTGGAATGTTCTAGTCTGGAGGATTCTATGACAAAAGCTAAAGGTATAGCAGAGATGGAACTTTAAAATTGGTTTCCCAGGTCATGGTGTGTTTTTTGTTGTTTTTGTTTTTATTTTTTTATTCTGTAGGAATAGTTATAGCCAGTGGCATCCAGTCCCTGACACCTTCATCTGGCAGTGGCCTCATGGAATTAATTGCTCATCCCAATGAGGTAACTATTCAGAATTCAGGATTCACATCTTTTTGTTTTTTCCCCCAGTCACTTGCTGTATAATCATCTAGGGACTGACTGACAGTGACTGACAGATAAAACACACATACCTAAGCATCTCCATATGTGGAGATTTATATATAAACAGGTAATAATGTGTCCACATTGCTGGCAGGAGGAGAGAACTTCTGGAAAATCCCACAGTTAAGACCCTAAGTCCAATATAAGCCTTGGTGTTTCAAAGAGAGTTGGAGTTGTGAGCAGATATATGGTGGTTCTAAGGCAGTATCGCCAATTGCTAGGTACCTGGAATAGCCAGGGAGGGGTTGGGGGTGGCTAGTGGAAGTAATAATTACAGGGATTTGGCGGGCATGAGGGCTAAACACATCATAGCAGAAACCTGAGTCATTGAATCATGCGCATTACCCGTTGTGGGTGTAGGATTCAAAACATGATATTTACGGCGTCCAGACTGCTGAAGGAGTGTGCCAAATATGAGTTGCTAAGTTTGTTGTTCCTGCCTATGCTTTTAAAAATTGACCAGTTTTGGGGCGCCTGGGTGGCTTAGTTGGTTAAGTGTCCGACTTTCGCTTAGGTCATGATCTCGCAGTTTGTGGGTTCAAGCCCCGCGTCGGGCTCTGTGCTGACTGCCAGCTCAGAGCCTGGAGCCTATTTCAGAGTCTGTGACTCCCTCTCTCTCTGACCCTCCCCTGCTCACGTGGTCTCTCTCTCTCTCCTAGAAATAAATAAAAATATTTAGGGGCGCCTG